>NC_051187.1:90497751-90800781 GCF_015220075.1 Falco rusticolus
TTATATTTTAGTGACACTCGTCAGGGAAAAAGAAACAGGAGGAAACACAAATATACCGTACCTTCATAATAATTATTTTTAAATAATATCTTAAAAATCTTCTTCCCTTTTTTTTTTTTAACCCTTTCTGTCCTGTTTCAATATCAACATATGCCCTAAGGGGACATTACAAAGAGTGTAAATATGTTATTACCATTTTTTCTATTTCCATGCTATGCAACAGAGTAATCAATATTGCAACACTGTAATTTTTTTTTTTATCCTCCTGATTTTATTAGGCACAAAGAAGGCATATTGCATCCACAGGTATTTGCTACTAACCTTGCCTTCATATGATTCTTGATAAAAATAAGGATAATATCCTGTTTTAAATCTGCAGACGTGGATGTGTTCTGCCGTAAAGTTTTTCTAAATACCAAGTTATAGAACTTACTTTTAAAGCCTGTTTAGCAATGACCTATCAATACCTGTATTCCAGAACTTAATTAATGTGCTGTTTTTTCAAATACTGTGGTGATTTTTAAAGAATTTTTTTTACACAAAAAGTTTGTAAGGAAATATTTATGCATATAGCAATTTAATTTCCTGTATACTTTGTGAAGGTCACATTTTTAAAGAAAGCATAAACAATTCAGGGGGAAAAAATCCTACATACACACAAGCACACATGCAATCTTATGACATAGTTTGTTGTGATAAAACCAGAAATCAAGTATAGTAGGTATAAGGGAAATGTTTAGGCTAAAGAACAGTGGTTGGCCTTGTGTGAAGAGAAGAGGAGAAACAGTAACCATAAGCAGTTTTCCAGGGTTATTAAAACAGTCAAGTGTTAGAACTGTGTACTGCCAGACAGAAACAAGGCATATGGCAAAGTTGTTGAATATCTTATTGCAGGAGTTGTAAACTGGTTTCAGCTTAGGCCAGTCACTGACATTCCCCAGAACTCAAACCACAGCTTCTATAATCCTTCTACAGTATTCTGCACTTGTGACATATGTAGTGGGGTTTTTGAAAAAAATAGGAATAACGGTCTTGCATTTTTAAAGTACCTTTAAGAGGCAAAAACACAAAGGAAGTGCTTGATATCAAGCTAAATAACTGAAAAAAGGAAAGTGTTGTTTTCCAACTTTTTATGCTACAGCTTCAAAGTGTGATTAACTGGTTGTTACACTCTGTTATAAATATGCTTCAACTGAAGAGCTGCTCAATTGGCTGTTAACACTTTAAATTAATCAGTGTGTACCTCACATTCAGCTAAAACTCATTTTTGTGACTGTAAAGTGCCATCTTTGTCTTTCTCTAGTACAATATATATACATGCTTTTCTCCACAATATCTTTTAAATGGCTCTAAAGTGATCTCCAGGGAGCACACTTGTCATGAGATAATTACTGTCCTGTAGTATATGAAACTCTTGGCTGCACTTCATATTTTAGGATATCCCAGGAGAATAATCACTGTATTACAATGTCTTTTCTGTTGTGATTTAATATCTTCTTACACTGATTGACAAAGCAGTCAAGATGAAATTAATTTACCTTGTACAACTAGTTCCCCAGCACAGTTTGAAGTGAAACGACATTGGGTAATGCTGTTCAGAAGTGTATGACAGCCCTCCTTTCTGAAATTACACTTCAGCTACCAGCATTTAAAAAGCTATGAAACATGACATCTGGCAAGCTTATTCTTCTCAACCTCTTTTTATAATTAGGCTTAAGATCTCACTGGATATCCCCTAGCTGAAGATGCACAAAGCATAGCTGCTGATGCACAGATAGGTATGTTGATGCACAGATGCTGACTGAAGATCTAAGTCTTCAGATCTTAACATACATAGGTGGTACATTAACACAGAGCTGGAGAAGATGCTGACATTCAGCACTTGAGCAATGCACAGTATGGGCCTTGTTGGGGTTAGGTCCCCACTGCCAGGTGGGGCTGGCTCCTGCAAAGCTAAACCAGATTCCCAAATACAGGAGTGAGTAAATCAAGAGGAACTGTGCGGGGTGACTTCACTGACTGGTGAAGGGAGCCGGTAATTGCTGAGGAAACCCCTGTGGTTATGTCCACTTCTTTCCTCAGAGATTCATACCGCTGCTTCTCTTAGGCTCTCCCAGGGGTGTGATACACATCTCAGCCAGACTAAAACCTGGGCACACAGCTGCTGGGGCTAAAATGGTTACCATTCCTGACTACATATCACCCTCTCTGAGCTTCGGTGTCATATACCAGCATTACACGGTGCAGCTCTTCACCTTGTTCCCCTCCCAGCCTCGGCGGTGCCTAGCTGCCAGAACAGCACCTTCTTGCTCAGGGGGCGCCAGTAAAAAGACCTGTTCATGGTACTTTGAAAGGAAAAGGAAACCAGGTCAGAGGCAACTTGGGAAACAGAAAAGAAAAAGAAGCATTTGCAAATTCAAATGAGTATTCTAATTGTCAAAAGAAGGATGACTGCTTTTTAAAGACAGGAGTTTGGTTTTATGAATGCTTTTGTGATTGCATGTGTTCTTGAAGTATATCCACCTGCTTTCACAAAAAATAAACAACACACCTTAATTTTTAGTATGGAAAGGAGGCTGAAAACCATTTAAATCACTGTGTGATTTACTATGAAAGGAAAAGTAAAGTTATATGAGAATTTCTGATTCCTCTTTCTCCATCTGAAAGACAAAGAAAAAGAAAAATATAGCAATGATTCGTGATGAAATTTATGATTTGCCCTTAAGATATTTATGAAACTATTATCTTTATTTCCCCTTTTTCTTCTCATATAATTTGATTTGTTGGAAAATTAATAAAAGAAATTACATACACAAAAGCATAGCCCATAACTGCTGCGTACTCAAATTGATAAATGTGAACCATACTCAGTGTGATATTTAACAGAAATGAAAATGTGACGGTACTAAAGTTATATCTCTCTTTTTTTTCTCTTCATTGGCTCTGCTATTAAATAAAAGGAAATCAGAATATTATGCATCTTGACAATGGACTCTTATGTAGTGAAACAGAATTTAACATTATTAAAATGTGAGTTATTCTTGTAATTGCAATTTTTCTTCAACACTGAAACAGTGATTGATGTACATAATATTCACTCCATAAGTCACAGAAAATATAGTAACAATAAATTTCTTAAAGCAATTAAGTTGTCTTTTCTTAACACTGAAATTACAGTTAAAGAATGCTTATTAGGTTAATAAATGTTTTTGTTGCATATATAATTGAGATTAAGGTCAAAACTGATCTACAGTGAATCAAAGTGTATTTTTACACATAATACGCTTTTAATAATATGTCTGCTTGCTTATACAGATAACCACAAGCTCAGTCTATGCACTTTGATCCAGAAGTGGAAACACACCACTGGAAAAATCACAGAAATAAAGCTTTGAAAACAGATAAGCCATTCCAGTGCTTTCTTCTTTGATGCTGTAGTAATGTGTTTTCTCTGTTTTGCATGTAGAAAATAAGAATAAGAACTTTTTCCTACCTTTCTGCTATGTTGATCTTCATCTCTTGTACGATCATAAAGAAAGGTCTCAGATGCAATGGTAACAGTGGCTTATGAACCTGAGATCACTAAAAACACTTTATCATTTGAATAAAATGAAGAATGTGTTTTCTTGTGGAGCCTAAGGAAATCAAAAGAGGGTAGAAAGGCCTGGAAGAATGATTTGCACAAAACAACGCAAGCACAGCATGCAGGTATAACAGTGCCGTGGTGTCATGCAACAGACTTTCATAGCTCAAATAAGAGTGACTTTTAGAATCACTTTAAAAACAGAAATTATATAGATCCTTCCCATTGTGGCTAAGAAACCATTTGCCGTACTTTGGTAATGCATGTTCTGTGATTGTTACATGTTTCACAGAAAAAGTACTTAGAAAATATTTTCTTCTTAGTTATTTTTGCTACCACTTCTTGTGATTATTAACACTGAATTGTCAGTATGTGACTCAAAATATATAATGAGGGCATTTCAGAAATCCACAAAATTATCTGAAAAAAAGCTTTAGTCTTACTCTCATAATCCAAAGTCTCACTGCCTCTTTATAGGTTATAAAATAGAGGCCTCTTGTGATTTTGGAGGTTAGACTTCTTGAATTCCTATTATTGGAGGCTCAGTAAAGCATCATGTGCCAAATATTTCCCTAATGCAAACTTAAATGTTGCTAGTTTAAGATTGAATCTTGGAGCTAAAATTCCACGTGTGAAAGCAAAGCACCTTATTTTCTTTAAAATATTGTTGTTGTTTGAAGCTGTTCAGGGTGTATACCACAGCTTTGTCAAATTTTCTACCTTTTTTTTAGAAAAATTTCTGAAGTGTGTTTCTAAGCAAATAACAACTCTGTTGTGTGCATATGCATGATGTTTGTTCTAGGTAAATAGTGGCCGTGAAGTCTTGCCATGTTTATTTCTGGATTTCCTGATCTGGATTTGCTGAATCTGCCTAAAGCACTGTTTTTCACCCATGAGCAGACTTTTGACATAAAGAGCAAAAGAACTGACAGGCAGGAAAGGCTTTGCTTCTCTGGGAGTCTAGGTCTTCATAATTTATTCCAAGAAGATCCACATGAATTTTCCTGGATGAAGTGATTAACAACAGGAGGTTTGCTGTTGTTCAATGGGATCAAAGCTTCACACCAAACTGCTGCCTGTAATTCAGTTACACAGCGTCAACAGCAGAAAAACCCCAGCCTTTTCTTCATATATGACTTGTCTGCATCTTTGCTTTCTACTGATTTGTAAAGTAAGTGAAATATGTATGCCTGAGCATCCAGCTGTTACTGTTGGCGAGCCTCCAGTAGCACAGGTTATAGCATCCCAGGGTTACAAATTAACACTATCATACTAGGAATGTGGTTGGTTGGTTGGTTGGTTGGTTGTGGGGTTTTTTTTTTTCTCGTTCTAAATTTCTGCAAATGTAGCTCAGCGTAAAGCTATGTGTTTGTTCTCTCCTGGATGGTAGCTCTGACCTTCAACCAAATATTTAAGAAACTCTGCAGAGCCTGATGTGCTCCACACTGCATGATTCAATGGGAAGGAAGCCTACATCTACAGGAGGTCATCGAGAAAGTAAAATAAAGCAGCACTCTGAAAGGAACAGCAGCAGGACATGGCTCAAAATATTATCAAAGGAAAAAATCTGTTTTCTTAGAGGGCAGCAGTTTCCATTGCAGAGATAATATATTTATCTTTTAGATAGGTATGTTATTTTCAGTGGGGTGTCATGGCATTCAGACAAAATGCCCCACACTTAAAAAGAGTTTTTTAGGACTTATTGTATGTTCTTAAAAACTGCCTGAATGTGTGTCTGCTGCTAGGAAGATTCTAAGAGTTTAAAGAGAAAATTCTGCAGCTTCCTCACCTAAACAAAAATTGTTTCTTTTTGCTTTAAAGGAAGGGACACAGGTAAGTATTAGAAGTATTGGTTGCAACTTGAACTATAGATCTTGTATAGGGTGGATGTGGTAAAAGCATATTACAGAAAATGCTTCTTTACGGTCTCTTTTTTTTCTTCAGAACTTATTTCTAAAGGGAGAATTTAGGCTCTCATGTACAGGTCACGAGCAATACTTTTAAAGAAAGACACAAAACCAACACGTTGCTGTGCGACTTTGTGATTTATGGCAGCACAGTAAGGCCTTTGCTAAGTTTCACGTGACCTCACTAAGCTCCTTGAGTCCTGCTTGAGCAAGTGTATAAGCAGTTAAAGAATGTATGTCATAACAAAAACACTAGTATCTGATTGTCTTCCTTTGTGCTTTTGAGTGGTGTTATACAGAATTTGAGTCACCCGGACTTTCCTCATGCTCCTTCAAACTATTCTGCTTTAACACAGCTGCTTTAGATAGATATCGAAATTTTGAGCAAAGGCACAAGTGACAGAAAACATGAGAGCAGAGCCGAGGGAAGGAAGGAAGGCTTCCTCTGACTCTGCACTGGTGTGAGAACCTCTTCAGTCCTCGTCTCTAAGACAGTAGCTGCTGGGGAGGATGATTGCACCTGTTTAATTAGATGTTTATGCAACAGCGCTATACCAGCTGTCGGTTCTAAAAGTCCACTCACCGAATGTAAGGGAAGATGTTTCTTTTCCCTACTGTTAACTACCCTATGTAGTTCTATGTTAGATTCATCTCAGTTAATTGTTCAAAAGACTTGAGGATGTGTAGCATTATCTTTTGCATTGTGGTTTTTTTTTCCATAAAGCTACACATAGGTGTCTCATATATGCATGTATACACACAAATGTTTACACACATATGTACATATACTCACACATAATTGAACCCAAATTTATAATAGATTTTAAAGTGTAGATACTGCCATTACTATTAAAGCATTCATTAAACATCTTATTTAAAAGTAATTTTTTATAATCCTATATACACGTACTGTCATTAAATATTGCAGTATGTTTTAAATATTGTTTGAATGTTCTATGATTATAATAAATATATACATTAAGACTGCCTGAAGGCAAAGGAATGTCAGAAGGAAAACATGATGGGAATAAAAATTACATTAAACTAGCCTTCTGTTAACAGGCATGGCACTGGCAAATGTCAAAACAAATAATGATTACTGTGTGCAAATACATATCTGAATGATATTATAGAGTGATTATGCCATGAAGCCTGTACCTTTCTGAATGTTATATAACCTCTCCCTCAGATTTTGCCCAATTTGTTTGCACTACTCTAGGTTTTAATATGAAATACGATAAAATAAATGTAAACATCTAAAATTAAATGCTGTGCATAGTAGTTTTCTTTTTAGGAAAAAAACCAAAACATAATACCCTCCCCCCCCCAAAAAAATCCACCTCCCACCTTTTAAAAATCATAGCCATGAGCAGATTTATTAAAACTGCTAACTGAATTATTCCAGTTATCAAAAAGCACTTTGCAACTTGAAACTTTAGATACAAGTATGTGATATGAATGCTTAACCATCCTGTTTTATCTGAACATGATTTGATTGGCTTAGCATCCCCTGCTGCCAAAGTGCTGTAGCATTAGAAATGTAGCAATAGCAGTTGTGTTGGGATGATCCTACTGATCGGAGCAACAAGCCATCACTGCTGTATCCCATCTCTGACAGTGGCCAGGCACAGGTGCATAGGGAAAACAGTGAAAATGAAGGTAGATGCATGATCCTTTAAAATTTCCTACAAGTTTTTTCTTAAAAATCAATAATTTATGTCTTACATAATTTTCTTCTGCATCACATACACTAGCGTTTGATGGGGTTTTTTTGTTACTTCTGTAATTATTTCTTAACTCATTTTGGCCACTGCTATATGCCATGGCAGATTTATGCAATTTTACAGCTGGTATTTTCTTTCGCTTGTTTTAAATCTGTTGCTTGATAGTTTAAGTGTGTGTCACCTAGTGCAGGGTTTTTTTATAGGAAAAAGTGAATAGATTTTTTTTTTCCACTTAATTCAGAACTTTCATAAGCCTATAGCACTCTATCAGATTCTGTCCGAGCCACCCCTTTCTTAAGGTGGATAATATACAAGAACCTTTAGATTCTTACATAGAAGCCACTCAGGGGTTAGCCTCATCACCCTTTTTTTTCTAACTGTAGGGGTTTTTTGAAAGTACTATATCTGTATTACAGAATTTATAATTTTTATTTGCACATTGTTGCAGAACAACCTGGATTTCTCTGGGAAGCTGAAATTCTACCAGTGATCTTCCTTTCCTCTGGCAGTAAAGGTGATTTAAAGGGTAACTAATATTCTTAACATGTTGGCAATTTCACATTGAAATATTGAGCAAATATCACATGATCTGTGTGTTTTATTAATATTCAATTTATTGATCTGTTTTTTAAAATGATCTATTAACCTATTTAACTGAAATGATTCCTCAGACTTATCTCCTATAAAGAAAGCTCATGGTATCAGCTTTCCTTAGGCTTCTCTGTTATGAACATCGAGGCATTGGGATGCTCAAATTTTCTGTGATGACTTTTTCTTCCCATAGCATCCTTTATGTACCTGCAGGATCTATTGAACCTGAAATTGCTGATTTTTGGCACAAGATTGCAAGGCCATACAGCTATTTGGCAGATTCCATGATAAGTCTGTAGAATTAGTCATAGCTTTGGGGTATTTACTAAGACTCCTCAAATCTTTTCTTTGTCTGGCATCGTTAATGGTTTCATATTTACGTTATGCAAGATAATGATTCTCCTGGTCTGATTTGCTCCTAAATTCCCTGTCTTTTATGTATTTTTCTTGTATGATCCTCCTGTTTCATTTAATTATGGTACATCCTAAAAATAAGATGGCCCCTTTGTCAGAGCAGGGGCTTTTTAGATGTGATTTTGGTGTGATGTTTTTTTTATTCTGATAGGCTAATGCGGTGTCTTTAACTATTTTCCATGCTGTGTTTTACCCTTTCAGCTGCTCATTTTCATTTCCTTTTTTTACAAGCTTCACATTTTTATGTACTGCTGCTCATTGGAGGTAAGAAATAGTATTATGAATAGTGAATACTGTATCTCTTTTCTTCTATAAGGATATAGGTCACTGTTACAAAGTCACTATTTGATTGGGGTATTTTGAACCAAATCCTGCCCTTGTTCTGAACTAAATCAGGCAGGTTTTTTTTCTCTTTTTGTGAATTCTGCAATGAGTTGCTTTTATCAGCAGTCATATATGATCTCAAAAATCTATGCTTTGCATTATATGCCATCTGACATTTATCCACTGTGGATTATGTTCTCATTTATGGTTTTATTGACCACTCTTGGAACAAGATATCCATTAATCAATTTAATTGAGCCTTTCTTCCGACCTAAAAATAGATCAATCAAACTTCTGATCTTATTTACTCATATACAGTAAACTGCACTTGCTATTAAAATGGATCCCAGAATTACTTTGGGAACTTTAATTTCAAAAGGGCCATGGGAAATCTAGTCCACGGACTAGGAATGGAAAGAAATCAGTTTTTAAACAGGGAAGGGAGGAAGGAATACTCCATAAGCTGAAGAAACTGGTATCAGGACATGTTTAAAGATCAAAGCAAATTTCTCCAGAGTGGGTAAAGATAGCCCACAGAGGAACTGTGGAGTTCTAGAAGAGCGAAATAAACTTGCCTACAGAGAATAGCAGATAATATTGTAAAACTTAATGATTATGAGGTTACACAAGACCCAAACAATAACTCTGAAAATTCCCCCTTTCCCCAAAAACTGCCGGACAATAAATGGCTTTTTATGTGGAGAAAGAAGAGCTAGAAACTGTATTTTAATTTAAACTTTTGTCACTTGTTTCAGGTGGATTTTGTAATTTGATGTGACAAGGTTTCAAGATAAATGAAAGAAATAAGCATTTTCCCAAATTACTAAGGTATGTATCTCTTGTGCTGAGTCTGTGCACTCACTATGACTAGATTTATACTTAACTCTAGTATTCCTTCCCTGAAATGGCAAACACACCCATGGCAATTCATACAGATGTCATTGTAAATGAAATGCTAAAGTACTAGCTATGAATTACCTATCTACATAACCTGTACATTACTTTTAATAATCCATTAAAGGAAACAGACTGTGTCATGTTCAAGGTTTGTGCTATATCTCAATGAGCAGAAGTCGCTTGAGCTCTACAGTTGCGTTCATGCACTCTAGGAACATGTCCTCATGCCTCAGGTGGAGAAAGGTCTTCAGCATCTAATCCTTGTAGCCCAGATCTCCAAGGCTGCAAGAAAAAGATGTTCCTGTAGCTGTTCAGAAAATACAGTCTCCCTCTCTGGGCCACAATCCTGGAATGAATAGTTGAAGTCTAGGGCATAACATGGCATAACTGAACAGGGAAGAAATGGAAATAATAACATATCATTCTGATTTACTACACAGCATAAATGCATGTATAAAAAAAAAAAAAAAAGACCTTTCTTTGATAACTCTGCAGAAGTGCAGTGGTCACTTTGAGGGTTTTCTTATATGTCAACGTACTTCTGCCTCAGAACCCTCTTGATGCCACACTAAAGTTAACGTTACTACATAACATATGCATACCATAATTCCATCTCTGGAATACAGCCAGGCTGGGTCCTCTTAGAGAAGAGGTCTTTTGTAAAGCTGGTGTCAGATCTTACAGCTTCTGTATATACTAGCCAGCCTCAGTCACTAAGGACTACTCAAGTGTTTACAGTGAATTACAAAGAATTTACAGGATCATTGTGAGAGAGAAAAAAAAAGTTTTGTCTTCAGAAATGCTGACAATCTCTTAATACAGAAAGACCAGTATGGGTGCTTTATGATCCATATCAAAGAAAGATTTTGATGGTGCTGATATTTTAGTACAGCATACAGTTTAGTACATAACAAGAAACAGTCAAAAGAATAAAACTACATGGCTGGGATTCAAATATGCTCATAAAGCATAGTGTTTGGATGCTCAGTGAGCTTTGTAGCCCAAATAATTCTCACTTGTATCACATCAGAAGCCTTAGGCACTCTTGTCCTATGATGGCATCTTGTTAGCAAGCAGCACACCCCAGCAGAAACAAAAGCTTAGGGCATCTCTGCCTAACTGCCCATGAACTCTAGTTTCGTTAGAATTCTGCCTACAAGAGACTTGGTTACTAATTTGATTTGTAGAAGAGCAAAACCCCGGCAAATTAAAAGCAGCAAACACTCCCAAGCAATTTACTGCAAAACAGAATAAATGGGTAACGGCTTTAAATGAATCATATTCCATTAATGTCACGTAACAGCAAAAATAGGATTTTTTTCCTAGTTTATGAGTAATGCTGTCTTGTTTGAAAACATCCATTATTGGAAGCATCAATAGTAAAGATGGTTTATAGACAAGAGTTGATTATGTTAATCCTCGATTCAGAAGTTGCCATTTACACAGTATTGTCAATTTCAGGGGACAATCAAGTCATCATCACCTTACTCAAAAAGTGTTTTAGAGTTCACAAGAGAAATGTATTTGGAAAACAATAGGAAGATTTTCATGCTTAACTTCGTTACCACACACTTACAAGTCATGAGAGGTATTTCTCACATGTATGACTTGTAGTCTAGTGAAATAATTGCTCAGACACCTAGGTTCAAGATCAAATAAGCTGGGCACCCTCACAGTGTATTTTGCCATTGTTTTCCCATTACAAGTTTTACAGGACATTGTAACAATAGCCAACTGCAGTAAAAGAAATTAAACAGGCAAAAACTGGAACAGATCAGTCTATTCTAGGTTTTGACATACAGAAGGATTTGAGAATCCAGAATGTCTTGACACAATTTTCAGGGTCAGAGCTAAGGCAAAAATTCTCAATTATTTCTTGAAATAGGAACATTCCCTACAGATACAAAAATATAGAAGATATGAGGACTTCCAACTACAATGCTAGATAGAATGAAACATTTCTTTTAGCACTGGCATGCTGTGCTCTTATTCATTCTCCATGCACTCATTCTCCACCATCTTACTGGGTTTTTTTCCACAATTTCTGGTACTTTTCCATAAGCAAAATAAAACAGATGTGTCAATTTTCACACAGAAATCTCTGCTTTTGATGCTCAGCATCATTCATTGTTTTATTTCCCTTTTTTTCAAAAACTTTATTTTAAAGCTAAGATAAAGCGTAAATTGTTGAAATTACTCCTCTCCTGATTTTAGTTTGTGTATCAATTTTTACTCATTTTAACAGTGCCACTATCGTCTTATGCTTAATTTACATTAATAATCCCAATGTCTTCATTTGGTTCCTGTTGCGGGACCGAAAGCCAAATATGCATCTTTAATCACATGCCTGATGAGCCCATTTGGCATTCAGTCCCACAACAGGAACCAGATGAAGTAATTTGGATTATTAATGCGAGTTAAACACGTAAGTATTTTTCTGGAATAATAGTCAATTGTACTTAACCGTTCCTCACACTCAGTAGAGATTACTAAAGTGAATTGTGATTAGCCTATAATTTCTAACAATCATGGAAGCAAACTACAAATTCTCCTTGGAGGCTGTTGAGGATTGGTTTTTATTCTGAACTATAAAAGATACAAACTACAGAGTAGGTACAGCCTATAGAGATGCATGCTATGAGTAATACTTGAAAGTGTATCTGGCTGATACCTGTGTGAAATACGGTAATATGCCCTTGCCATAGAGGGTGCTTAACTGCTACAAACCCTAGTGATATTTCTATGTTCTTAGTTATTAAAATATCTACTTACTAGCTAGAAATAAAGAGTGGGTTTTCTGTAGAAGGAGGTTGATAGTGGATTCCCACCAGAATCTCTGTTTGAACCCATGTTGATTAATGTATTCCTAAATACCCTGGAAAGGAAGTCAAGGAAGTGTGAGTTAATGGTTTTATGTTAAACCAAAATTATGGGAGTGTAGTAAAGAAAAGGACCAACTGTGAGTAATTATAAAAGGACAAAAAACCCCACTGAGTGACTGGGTGATAAAATGGCTGATGAAAATAATACTGTGCAATGTAAAGTAATAGAAGGAAAATATTTCAACTTTATGTATGCAGTGATGAGCTCTGAGCTGACTATTATTATTCAGGGATGAGATTATGAGACTGCAGCAGATAAAGCCATCCACATTACGATAAATGTTTTCTAAGAAAGCAATATTTCAATGTACAGTGTTCTAAAAAAGCAAGCAATGTCAAAAAGAGGAGCAAACAGAAAAAGTCAATCTGCCACTCTGAAATTATGGCATCCCCTTCTTTTGCAAACAGCACAGTGCTCTGGTTCATCTTGTCAAAAGGGATAGAGTGGACCTGCATGGCAAGGTGTGACAAGGGTTCAACAGGATGCAGGACTTGACTGGGCATTTGGTCTTGCACACTGTGGCTGTTTTCACAGACTAGCCAACCTGTCAGCAAGGTGAATGCCTGGGAGAGAAAACACCCAATTTGGCCCAAATGTCCAGTCCACTCGCAGAGCTGTGGGACACAGAGAAGCCCCTGCATAAGACAGAACACCCCTCTGGGATTGGTGTCACACAACCAGAGTGACTGTGCAACCTAGTGCTGATTTGTTGTTTTCTGTCTCGGTGCTCCTTCAACTCTTCAAGGTTCATTCAGCTTGTTGGTGACAAGTTTCTCATGTCCCTGTGACAGGCTATCACAATTTAATAAAGAAAAACACTCTTTATGAATGATACAGGTATCACACTGCTTAGTCTGTGATACATCTCAACCTCTCAGCCATTTTTTCCCGTTTTTCCGTGCTTTTAAGTGCCGCTTTAGATGACAGTGGAACTAGCCTGACACTTGCTCAGCAGCAGTTAACCACAGACTAAAAAAGCTTTTATAACACTGATTATAGCTAGTTGCAGTAACATTCAGATTTTTCATGTAAAGTGGAGTGCTCTTTTTTTCTTTCTTCTGAAAGTTGTATTCACATAGTTAAGCAGAATAACTTTTCATTTGTGATGCAGAAATAATTTTCAAGTCTGGAAAGGTCAAACAGCTCATGGTCTGTACTATTTCGACAAATTGGCACCAAAAAAAAAAAAAAAAAAGAAAAAGAAAAAAAAAAAGAAAAAAGCTTGGAAATTCGCAAGAAGAAAATCCTGTCTGCAGAGAACCTGCCCATGGAAAGGAGCTGGGTACTAAGTGACAAAGGAGAAATACGTTTCCTGTCCTCAGCCATTTGTGCCTTTCCTAAAAAGAAAGAGGGAGGGAAGGCAGTTCTCACCATTTAGAAGCTTTGTGCAATAGAGACTACTACAGCAATAAAAACCACAGTAAGGATCCTTAGGGTAAGAGTGGATAATCAAAGGAACTAAGTTACTGTGTCCTAGATAGATACCACTTAAGAACTGACAGTGCAGGCTCCCTTTATCTCATTCAGCTATGAAATGCACTGGTTTAATATACCGTGCTTTGGTTTTTAAAAATCTGGATTTTGATAATTTCCTCTGTTAGGCTGAATTTGCTGGGGAAGCTACATTTTTATTTGTAAGCAAAAATGCATTGGTTAATCATAAAGCGTGGTGTACTCTGTAATGTGGCAGATGGGCATGGACCAGCTAATGCCTCTGACTGAGTCCTACTACCTCTAAGATGGTTGTGAGAAACTGCACCGATGAGACCCACCATCGCCCCAGCAGATGTATTGTCTCAACACTGCTATGGCAGGAAACTCATGCCATCACCACAGTGAATGACTACTGCCACAGAAGAGATTTAAGGCAGGAAGACAGCACCGCTGCCACCGCAGAGATTTATCTATACATTGTTAAAGGAGGAAACTGACTGATGCCATGGAGCAACGGGGGAGGCTGATCCTGCAAAACTTCACCAAACCCCTGTGCATGTGCCCAGACTTGGGGTCAGGGGGGTCAAGGTGCCCGGAGGCCCCTGAGGAATGTTGGGCACATGCATCATTGCCGGGTGGAGGGTGTGCTTGAGCAGAACAGCTTGTAACGACTCTATGAAAAAAACGGAACCAACTAACATGGAACGGAACATTTCCCCACCAGACTTGGAAACGAATCGGACTGTCGGGATGCCGCAGCTCCAGGGCGGTAGCTATTGCTTTGAACTCTTTCCTTTTCTTTCCTTCTTTCTTTCCTTCTTTTCTCTCTCTTTATCTCTCACTCTCTCTCTCTCCCTTTGCATTCACAGATTTATTGTTGGACAAAGTTCCTTGGCTGTTGACTCCGTTTTGAGCCTTAATTCTGTTCCCAAGAATACAAACAGAACCACGCTCCGGTCTCAGACTGACATGTGACAATGGCAGGCATTAATCTAGGGCTGAATAGCTGTGAAGCAATGGACTTTTTCAGATATGCATAATCCTGTTTAATATGGTCACTACAATAAAAAAGCAGAACAGTCAGAGTTGATCGTATCTAATCTTTCATATGGTCTTCTTGATAATCATTATCCACTAGAGGGAGCTGCTCTAGAAATATTTAAAAAAATAGGTTTTATTGTCAATTTTGGCTTCAAGGTATAATTCTTTCTTACCTTCAGCCTAAAGGAATTGGGATGTTTTAGAAGTATGTGTGCTAAAGTAAAAGATGAATCTTAATACATGCAGTATGCCTTTTTATAACCATGTGTCATGCTTTTATCCTTTTTATAAACAACTTTCAGTCCTTGGGTTCATGAGAAAAGCTAATGCACAAGGCTCTGTGCCAGTCTGAGGGCATAGTTATTAAGATATGATATTAATGGAAATGACCTCTGTCAGTAAGATGGACTAAGCTTGCTTCTGAAAGCCTATCTGGTCTTTACCAGTTTTGTATTTAGATGCTCCCTTAGGCACATCAGTGCACTGGCACATAAAGTTACAGAATTAAAGGAATGTAAATTCACCACTAAAAGTATTGCTAGAAATAAAGAAGTGAAAAAGTGCACACTTGTTCAAACTTTGTTAAGCCAGTGACTTCTGAATACCAAATATTTCCTCTTCTAAAATGTAGACTGGACTGTGTAGAAGTAATTGAATCTTTTAGTATTAGACTAATTTGATGTCAAATTTTACTGGTGTGGTATCTTCCTCTTGCTTTTCTTTGTTTCCCAGTGCTGTGAAAGAATTCAACTGGGTTATAGATAAATTTTATTATACTTAGTTATAATTAAAGCTTACTCATCAGAATAATCCTGTCAATCCTGAAAATTAGATACATGTATCATCATATATTAAGCTGTCTACATCTACACCAAATATTTCCCAAATCAACACTTTTAACAGCAAATTACATAGAAATTTAGGTCAAGTCTGCGGTTTTTAAATTCCAACTATTTATCTTGATCATCCATTGGATTATTTTTCCAGAATGTGTAAATGAATAGGTGTTTTTAAGAATTAGTTGCTGGAAGTGTTTGGTTTTCCTTATTTTTCCACTGAGAGCAAATACAATTGTGTTTAAGTTGATTTAAGAGACTTTTGACTTCATAGTTGTAGTGGTCTACATCTATAGGGCAAACAGGATTGGCCCTCAGAAAATATTACTTTCTATATGAATTTTAAAGTTCCCTGTATGTAGAACAAAAAGAGCCACCAGATGCATTTTACAGTATGTATTTTATCTATCTCCCTCACAAAGAAATATAATTACCCACCTCTAGAGGACACTGAGAAAGGACAAAACGCAAAATACTTTGAGAGAAATACCTTAACAGCCAGGGACTAAATTTCTTTGCTGGAATGCTAAAGCTGTAGTACCTTATTTTCTAAGGTTATATAAAATGGTAATATACCCTAAATGTTTTGATGCTTTGTTATCTACAGAAAATCAATATTTCTTGCAAGTAGCTACTGAGTCTGATCAATACATTCTGCTCCAAAGTCTGTGGATGTGTTTTCTAAAAAAGAAGATCTTTTGTATCCAAACAGTAGACTGATTAAATGCAATTGCCTGAGATTAAGTTTGAGGCAGATTTCTGAGTTGATGTGCCAGTTGCATCTTTTTGAAAAGCTACAGGTAGCTGCAGCAAAATGCATTTACAGCTTCCAATATGCTTAAACCTAAATGATCAGCAGCATGCCTGAGGCTGTGGTGAAAAACTAGGGCAGATTCACTACCTTAGAAGCCAATAAAGGCAACTTTGCTACATGCTACAGCTGCTGGAAAGGGAGAGCATCCATTCAGCACCTGCTATATTTCAAGCTCTATTGAGCTTCTTCTGGGCAGCTCATCTGATAGCCCTGAAGGAGAGTTTAAATTTGAGTGAAGCCCAAAGAAAAAAACAAACAAATGTTTTGTGCCTCAAAGCACTAGATAGAAAGACATTTTATACATTGCATAAAGTAGTAGCTAACATACATCTGTATATGCTTTACATAATTTTATAAGTTAGTCTTCTGTTTAAGTGACAAAGGGAATGCCAGTAAGCCTGACATCACCACTTCTTTTTGACAGTTCTTGCAGCAGAAAGAGGCACTTTGGATACAATGTGATGCCATGGGATCATTCCTGTGAGTACCTTTAGTGGTCACAGTTCCCAAAAGTCCCGAGTCTGGATACTGGTCTTAAGACATAAATTTGTAATAGGAAATTTATAATAAGGAAGAGTTATTACTTGAACTGTTGTTGAAATTTCTACTTTAATGTCTTTTCTGCCTTGATGCATTGTGTATAAATTCTTGGTACAGCTTCCACATTGGGAAAGAGCATCAAAGTATGTGCTTTGGAGTTCAAAATACATTAATGCAGGTGATTCATGAGATTCCCCAATCATCATGGCTTTCTTAAATCAGGACTGGTTGTCCCAGCTTTACAGCAGATTATCAGCAAAGTATTTCATTGTTGCCTTAGGCTTTTTTGCCAAGAATTATCCTTTAATTTAATGTCAACATTATCAGTTCATGACATGGTATTTTTCAGACAGAAATGTCATGTGTCAGACACAAACTGTGCGTTTTTTAATATTATTTGATTTCCTGCTTTTTTGTATATTCAACAGCATACACAAAACTGCATGAAAATACACGGGGTTTTTTTTCCATTCCAACTAATCAAACTAGAAGGGCTGCTGAGGCAATTAGTGCAGAAAGGTATGGAAGGAAAAGGAAACTTATTTTTTCAATTAATTTATTTTTCATAGAGATAACTTTTTCTGAAGTGTGATTAGAGCTGAAGAAAGAAAAATAATTGCACAGAACCAAAAATTTCTGGAAAGCAGCTTCCCAGTTACTATAGAGGAAGGATTTTAAAAGCCTTGTAAAAATCTGGAGTTTATCTCCAAAGCATCTGTCTGCTACTTCAGATTTGTGAAAACTGAGAGTCACCAAGAACACTGAAACATTAAAAGCGGTAAAGTTATTTTATGTTCCCAGCACAGAGAAAAGCTATAGCTGCTTCACAGATACAGAAAGGCAAAAAGGAATATTCTGAGACTGAGACTATTTAGTCAATATATTCTCTAGGGAAATTACGAAGTGATTAACAACATGAAGCAGACCCAGAGCATACAGCCAGGAATTTCTCTCTTCTAGTAAGCAAGACATGAGAAGAGGCTATTGCAATGGTGTTATTCAAAGTTTCACTGGATGCAGGTATTATTGGAGCATTTAGCCTGACCTCCATAGTAACCACTCTTTATCTTTTGCCAAGATATCCTGTTCTGAACCCCAAAATATTCCTGTATAAAGCATGTCTTCCAGAAAAGTAGCGGGTGAGGCCACCTGTTGTTTTAATAAGGCACTGCAAGAGTTAATCCCACTCATTTTTGAGATCGCATGCCTTTTCTCGTATGACTGTGGGTGATCCTAGACTTTCAGTGCCTGTTTCTTAATCTTGTCTTTTTTAAAGTGTTATGTGGTGTATTCTCCTTGTGAAGGTACTTTGGCACTACTTGAATCACCACTACTGGTGGTAGGGGCTGAGGAAACAAAAGCAGTTTGCAGTCTCGCACTGTAAGCAGTTACTTTGTCACATCCATCAGAAGATGCATCTAATTACCACCAACACATTTGACCTAGTAATGCTTAAATCTTCTAACTCTGTAGGTCCATTCTGCTATGCATTTTCCACAACACCTTTAACTTCTTTTATCAGGTTTCTATATTCCATAGGTTTGAAGTTTACATTGATTTATTTTCTATTTCCTCCTTGCTGTTTTCTTTTGCTGTTAAGTACAGTCCTTACAGTGCCCTGAACCAGGATGTGCTTTTGGATGTAAATCTCATCTTTGTAACAGGATTATTGCCACACAATTCTTCCTCTCCAGCTGCCACCTTGTTGTTAAAGAATTTCCACAATATTTTGACAGCCTTATCTTTACACATTGTTTTCTAACCTATTTTGCTTACTATGGCCTTCATTTGGGGGAAAATCACTCCTTCGGAAATGTATGTATTAACCCAATTCCTAGTGGCTGGGACTCTGTTCTTCTCCCTTATGGAAAATCAGTGGGCAGCTGCATCACTGCTATTGGTTTGTAGGTTCCAAAACAATGTCCAGTTCTGTTATTGATTAATCTTTATTCAACATAATGACATAGAACTTAAATTAGAATAGCAATTAAGAGCAGCATCTTTTGAGCTTGTAAGTTATCTTCTTCATTTAGTGTTACAATTATTCTACTGTTTGGTACCCTATATGCTTTAATCAAACTGTATTGCCCAAAATCCAGGTTTTCTTAATGCATGTTAGAAAAATACTTAAGAATTACCTTGTCCTGGTAATATATTTTTTTAAAAATAACTGTTTCAAATATTTGTATGATCTTTCTTAATTATCAGAGTTTTTTAAATATTTTTTTTAAAGTTATTTATTGCATTGATTCACATGCATTAAGGTTCTGAATTATCAGTACTTGATTTAGAGATTTGTCTAGTATGAAATTACTCCCTCCACATTTTTTTTTCTCTTTTTTTTTTTTTTGTTGTTTGTTTGGTTGGTTTTTTACCTTATGTTTTTAACATTGCAATGAACTGACTTGTTCTGCCAGGTTTCAGGCAATTCCTTTCCTCTTCTTGTGAGTCATAACAATTATTTTCCTTAGCAAAACAACTGGCACTGGTTATATAAGCAGTTTCATATTCCTTGTCAGCTCAGCTGAACTTATTTGCAATATGCTGAGTAGGAGTTTGCATGACAGTTGTCATCGCAGCACCCTTTTCTCCCTGTTGCTAATGCAACAGCCTCCTTGATGTCCAGCTAGTCTCTGAGATCATTAGCTTATTATCATCATCAGTGGAAATGCAGACTGCTCTCATTGTCTAGCCTCCTCCCTTATGGGGATGTTGTATGCTATTTTGCAAAAGCAAATCTTCCACTTTGCACCAACTATGCAAATATTGGTATGTCTTCAGCATTTGCAATAGCAAATTGTGCTGCAAGAATAGCTCTAGAACTTTGCTAATTTCTGAAATCTTCTGTTATTGAAGTAAGTTTCTGATAGAAAAGTATGTCATTAGAGGCAGCATATAATTTTATAATTTCATGCAATGTACAGTTGCATTTTTACTTTTGCTCCAGGCAATTGGCACAGTATCTTGTACTTAGTACTGAGAGCCTTTGCTCTTACCTTAGCTGCAGTAATGCTTCCATCTCTTTTTCTCCAGTCTGAAATACTGTGTAAGTAGATACATCTCTTAACTGAAGAGCTTACAAATTAGAAAGGTATATTTCAGTTCAAACGGTACTTCTCAGGATTGATTCTTACTTCAGAGCTTACTTAACCTCTAACACTAAGACAAATGGAAATTCACTACTAACTTGCAATGTATATTTCAATAGCTAGTTTTTCCTCATGTTTAAATGAATGGTTTAAATGAATGGAGATGGATTGAGTATGATAGGCCATCAGCTATGTATGAAAATGTACTCTGTTAGCATTCTACATCCATCTCTGAATAGGAAGTACCCCCTCCAAAATGAGTACAGGATGTTCATGCCTGTTGCACATGCAACCTGAAATTTTATAGTCCCCTAACTGCTAATATACTGAATGACTCTCATACATACAAATGAACATTTCACACATTTTTGTAGCTCATTTGCCTTTATAAGTATTTTTAAAGGGCACAGCCCTGAAAATTATATCTCCAGAAATTTGCAGAAGTGCCATCCTGTTACCACTCTTAAAATGAGAGAGAACTGTCATTCCTAGTGTGTTAGTTACCAGCGAAGACACTGTAGAGCCTGGGAGGATGCTGTTAAGTTTTTTATATCAGCCAGGCAAAACTAGCGCAAAGTCAAAGGAGTCTTCTCCAGCTGTAAGAAGAAACCGAAACCTGGGCTCATCTCAAAGAGTGCTCTTTGCTGGCTTTGAGGCAAGAAACAACCCACTGTAATTAGACATAAGTGAGTTCTTCTGATAACATGATTTTTAGAAGGTTTAAAAGTGAAGGTGCACAAAGCCATAAAGTTGTACTGCCACATGCAATAACAAGAATGCTTTCTCTCAAATATGTAGCTGTTAACTGGTTTAGGAAACTGTTACCCTATGCCTGCATCAAATAGGCTGGACTGTCTGTGATACTCAGGGGTTCATCCAGAGTAGTAACTTGGCATTTAACTCTTGTTCCACAAATTCACAAGCAAAGTAGTAAACTGTTAGGGCTTTTTCTTTTGGGTATCCCCATCCATTCACCTTCTAAGAACAATCCAGCCTGACATGGGAAGCAGTATCATGCTTCACTCGTAACTTCAGTTTTGGTGCTTTTTGTTTGTTTGTTTGCTCTTTCGATGAAGAGGCAGCACACAGCTAGTACAAAATAACCTAGAATTGCTTGTATTTTACATCATTATTTTTTACTCGTACCATTTTAATGTATATCTGAATGTTAACATTTATAATGCTTCAAATACAGTAATTTTAAAGAGCAAAACAGCTTTCGGTTTTGGAAATGAGATTAAGGCTTACTAAAAGCTGATGTATATGGTGCTTTGTATTTTAAAATGTTTGTGAATAGGGAAAAAACAGTTTTTGCTTTATGAAGTTACTTTTGGAATGGTACTTTAACAAAGCAGTGTTTTACATACTCCCTCTCGGTTAAGATGCTTTACATTGAATAATGCTTTTCATTGGCATATAAAAGTATTTATCTAAAACCAAAGATGCTGCCTGTCTCCAGGATACTTGATTTTAGTCTGAAATCTTTGTGGAATGGCTTTGTTTGTATGATTTCCTATTTGAAATGGGAATTTGCCCCTTGCTGTGGTATACCTATGATATAATCCACATTCAGCAGCCATGAAACTTAATGACTGTCACTCTACATAAACAACTAGCTATTTCAGTTAATGAAGTCTATTTCATTAGAAATAGAAACACTTCTGCAATTGCAGCTAGGTCTAAGAAATCACGATTATGTAGGGTATGCTGGAACAAAGCATTCCTGTAGAAAGCTGGATGCTCTCACACTTACATTATGTTTCTGATTCTCTCTCAGCAATAAGTGTAAAGCTCATGCTTTTGGCTCCACCATGGAGCTACCAACTGTAACTGCAGCTGCACTGTTGGCACATCATACAACTTGAATCTTAAACTCAAATGTCTTTATATTACTACCTCTACCCTACCTATTTGTAGTGTGACTTCAGACAGTCGTAAGACATTTTAAAGCACATGATGTTTTATCCGGCAATAGTTAGGAAGAGTAGAAGGATTGGTCAGCTATCAAAAGTAATAATTATAGTTTGCAAGTTAATGCATTTTTTTAGACTTTATTTAGAAATACAAACATGATGAAAAAAGATATTGTAAATTCTCAGAGAAGAAACTGGTTTAGTACATTCTTATTCATCAGACACTCTAACTTTCTGAAGTTCTTTAACTTCATCATCATTTTCCTGTGCTTATGAACTTTTGGTAGTCATAAAAATGTGCTCTCTTAGTGAACCATTTTGGTACATATTTGTTTACATATATACATACATACAAATTTGCTGAAATTTGGTCAGCTTTGGTGAAGTTTTTTTTTTCATGTTGTTTCCATCTTGAAAATTGTTATATACCATTTATTTCATGTTTCATACTGTGCCATTTCCACATTAGCCTTAGCTTTTTAATTCTGTTGCTGTCTTCCACAAAGGGGATAACTCCTTCCTCACATGCCTGTAACAAAAATCTCTAAAAATTAAGCTCAATGCATTTTGAAATATAACAAAATGATCACAAATACTGACATGTGACATAATACTACTCTCTTGGTATTCCCTCAGATAAGGACATAGCACAGTTACATTGTTAGATTCACTGTGTTTTAGACACAGGTAGCTGAAATGGCAGTTATTAGTTTTAGGACACACTTTGTGTGTATTGGGAAAATTTAAAAGTCCTTCCATCTGATACAGACTGCTGTGTGCAGACTAATCAAGGAGGATGACTAACCAAGCCTGCCCAGGGTCACGATATTTTGAAATAGATTCTTTTGTTCCAAAATATTGGCAACTTATTCACGAGTCGCTTTATGAATTTTCATTTTTCAGAATTTTAAGCGTTCCATGACTATGCCATATTAATAAAGTAATTGTGTGCAAAGCCTAATTCCACCTTATGTCAGGCACCCTCTTTATAAAGTAGGATCTCTGATGTATACTTTTCTGAAACTTACTGGCATGTAAAATTCTGCTGAACTTCTGTGGAGCTTAGGCCGTGAAAAACACCTGGCATTCCAGCTGGGGAAAAAACAGCATTTGAGACCTTGTTAACCCAGGAGATCTTTCTGGGGTGGATCCCCTGCAAAAAGAAGAATTTTCATATGTTTTAATTTATCATGATGTATACCGAGGAACTTGGACATTTTCCAACTTATCATCAATGTCCTTATACAATCACAATGACCAAAATTACTCAGGCTGTGTACACAGCTTGCTCCCTTCAAAGATAAGCAAACAGCAACAAAAAGAATCTTAAGATCTATTTTGTCTTCCGTTTTTTGACCTTTGTTCTGAATCAGCTGGAGTAGAAATAGTAAGCTTGGGTGACTCCATACATCGTGGGTGACCCAATACTCAGAAGTAGCTTTATTGTTCCCCTTAAAAGGGACTGTGACCCAGCTCCAGCTTGGTTTCAATAAGTTTTCATTTGGACAGAAACAACATTTCTCTTTCTGTACTTTGCCTCCTTCATGTGCTGTTCTTTTCCTTTAGCATCTGACTTGTCAAAGTGACTAAGCCATCAGAGGTTTGAATTGTAAGCATTTTCAAAAGTATCCAGTTCCAAAATTCTAATTCTTGAAGGAAGTACACAATTGGAAAACTAAGTATGTTTTCCAATGCTCCTGGCCCTTGAGTAGAAAGGCAATACACAATTTTGAAACTTTTAGACTTCTTCATAACATTCATTAAGAAAGGAGGTAGAAGTATCATTAGTCAAAGAGATTAAACAAGTCAGTCGAACCCCTCAGGCTGGAAAGGGACCCTTGGATCTATTAGGTGAGGTCTCTGCTATTGTATGTAGCCGCAATGCATTTTCCTAATCATAAAGTAAATAACAGCCTCTTAAAACAAACTAAGTTGTTTTCTCTTAATACTTGATGGAATTTTAGTCTACTAGCTAAAATTTCATTCACAATTTTCATATTTTTTTTTCCTGGACATTTTATATATGACCTTGTCCCAGACTATACAAAGACTATATTCATTTTTATTATTCTAGCCCTCAAGGTCAGCTATCTCTTCCTATATAACATTCTAATCTTCTCCTTTATTGCTGGTGACTCAAAATGTCATTATCATACACTACCTTTCTGCCAAGATCACTAACATAATATAGAACAGTATTTTTCCCCAAGACTGATGCTTGACCAGCCTCTACAAGAGCTGGATTTTACACAGTGAAGGTAGATTTATTTTTTTTAAAAAAGCATATATCTAAATTATAATCTGAAATAGTGCATACCCCCTAAAGACATAAGTATATTTCTTAGTCAAATTGATTGACTACAATCAAGAACGGAGCTGAAGGAAAAGTAAAATACCAAATAACTCATGCCAATAAAGAAAAGTGCTTCTAAATGCAGTTCTATATGCTGATGGCTTCCCTTTTCTTTCATAATATCATTTAATATGGGATATGGATTAAGTTGTTTTCTCTGTAAAGAACCTCAAGAGACCAGAGGAAATTTTTCAGACTGAAATTTGAATTAGCTTGTGCTAGGAATAATGTTTTGACTGACACGAGGCTGACCAAAGTCTGACGTAGTGCTGCATTATTAATCACAAAAAACTAGGTAAGCTTGGTTGAGGCCCTTTCCCTTCTTGAGAATTTTTTTTTCCATTGTCTTCTGCACTGGCAAAATAAACCTATTGCCAAATAGATAGGTGCAGCATTTCTGAAAATTACGTATTATAGATGTGCCTCTGTAACAACAATACGCCATTATGTTTGATAAACCTACCATGAAAACCACTCATGACAATAAATGCACATTTTCTACATGCTGCCTGTGAGCATCTCCTGCAAAACATGCTTCCCTTCTATGATTTTAGGATACTTTTCAAGGTGTTCAAACAAGTGTGCTTAAGCAGCTTTTTAAGTGTAGACGAATAAAAGTGGTCAGCAACTGTATTAAAACTGTGTATTAAAAGCTGTTGGAACGCCAGCTAAGCAAGGGCTGCTGCAAAATACAGAAGAATTTTTCTTGTGAAAGTATGGGGTGTTGGTTGCAAAACAGATTTGTGTTCACAGTGAAGACAGGTCCTTAGATGCAGTCACCTAAGTCAGCAATTACATGCTAACAGATATAGGCTGGGTAGTTGACTCATGCACAATGGCAGTTCCATCTTCACTCAAAACAGACATAAGCAGCACTCAGAAAACTCTTTAAACACTGTGGGGGTTTTTTCCCTTTTTTTATCAATAAAATTTGTGCCTCCTTGCAAGATATAAGAGTATGTGTCATTGTTATTCATGGAAACTGTCAGGCTTTTTAACTCCGCCGAGAAACATGAAAAGTGAATGACAGATGGGGGCCGCTATCTTGGGAAGGAAGTTCTCCGCTAGCAGAATGCCATGGTATGAGACCCGAAAGAAAGAAAGAAGAGATGACAATTTAACTTGTTCTTATACATAAACGTTATCTGAAAAGAGACATTTCATTGTGAAGTAGCCTGAGATACCATGATATTACTCCTATGTATATAGGTTGATAGTCTCTTCAGTCTTACCCTTAGATGCCAAACGGTCTTGAAAGGCTTGAAGCATATAAATTAGGCTTAATACCACCAAAGCAAACTGCTCTGGTGGCTTCCTAAAGGCTGGAAAGTATTTAACTCAGGTGTGATATCTTGAGAACATAAGCTTCAAGATTTTATATGAAACTTCAAAATCCCTACCTGTTGCTGAGGTGTTCAAACTGTGACTCTTTATCTTGATAAGTACTTTGTATGGTACGTTTTCACATGCCTGTTATATGCTCTTCAGGTCGGGAACATGTATCAGAGTAATTAGCTCCAGTATTACACATCTACATTCATGATGTCCCAATGTCCTCAATGCAAGGTCATTTAAAGCATGGGAAGGACATAAGTGAAAAACATCTCTCAACTAAGCATGTGCGTGTGGGAACACAGGTGGGCAGGTGAAGGAGGCTGATGGTCTTTCTGATGGGTGAAAGGAAAAGCTGAAAAAGAAAATTAATTTTATGCTAAACAAAATCCATTTATATACATTGAAATGAGGAACTTTCTTTGAACTTTGCTAAAAAAGGTCTTAGGGGTTTTTGCTATTTCAGATTTTTAAAGCTTCCTTACCATGTAGACATTTTGCTCTTTTTTTTTAAGGGTTTTTTTGTTGTTTAGTTTTTAACCAATTCATTTGCTTCCATATAATTCAAATTTCTGATTTTTTTTTTCATTAGGTAGAATCTACAATTACAGCAGAAAGCTTCTTCCTAATTTTTTTCTCTCTCCTTTAGTATATATAAAATTGCAGATGCATGTACCTGGAAAAAGTTCTAGAGAATTTGGGAATTACTGCTTGACAGACTTCATTAATCACTTCATAAAGAGCTCTTAATATTAGCTATTCTTAAATTTATCATTAGCTTCAGGATGAAAGTTTTTTTGAAAATCCATTTGGCTCTATTCTTAGCTATTTTTTTATCCTTGAACATAGAATGATCCTCTTGATACCATATTAAGTAACTAAAATTAGCTTCCCAAGGTGTGGAAGGCCCTCTGTATCCTAGTTATAAAAAAATGTTTCCTCTAAACAATGGGGGGGGGGGGGGGGGCGGGAATTTTAAGCTACTTTTATGAAGATTGGGCATTACCATAGAACAATGTTTCTGTTACAGTGTTAGCATTTTTTAAAGGATAAGTTTGTCAAGCCACACAAACAAGTACTGTTTTATTGCCTGTAGCCTGATTCATTTCTGATTTACTTTGGATTGCTGTAGCTAAAATGAAGCTGTTCGTGTTCTTGCTTTCAGTAAAAACTTCAAGCCAGCTACATGCATTCGAGAGCTCTAACTCTGAAGTGAAAGGACAGGACAGAACGCTTATTGATTCACATTACAGCAGCAGAGGATGTTATTGGCTTCCCCCATGTACATTTCGGTGTTGTCTAAGGACTATCAGCTCTTCAGTTAAGTTACTGCAGTTCCAGCACCTGGTGCCGCTTCTGAGTGTTTTGAGGCAAAACAAGACTCGGAAACATACAGTAAGCTGCATATTTCAAAACAATGGATTAGTGGGTATTTTAGCACCAGAAATTGCCAGCTGTCATGAATATTCACAAAAGGGATAAGCATGAGTTCATGGAGATGTCCACACATTTGTTAAAATTGTCTCTGCCCTCAGTTTCTTGATAGTTATTACCTTGATTCTTACTCACAGAATGAGAACTCCTCCCCACCCCCGCCCCCCACCCACCACCCCCCCAAAAAAATATTTTAAACCCCTCAGCTTCTTCAAATTCAGGGCCACTTAGATGTAACATATTTTTATATCTGATAGCCATTAATGCTTGATTTTATCACCGTTGTGCTATGATGGAACTCATTGAAATTAAATGTTTTAGTTCAAAATTTTCAATAAGCTTTTGGTTAATTTTATCTTTACCTCCTTCACAATAATCGATGATGTCTGCATTTCTTATGTTTGATCCCTTAATGTATTCTGAGTCCTACTACTGTTGAATATCCTATGAGCCTGAATGAAGTCTGAGACCAAAAAGACAACTTGCGATGTCTGAATTGCAATAACCAAAAAAAATCTTCCAGTTCTCATGATGGCTATTTTGAAATGTGGATAACAACTTCCATGGAAAATGCTAAATATCTGGTTAGTAAGACTGTAGATCAACTTGACAGTATCTATTGGTTATAAAGAAACTAGTAAACATTTTTCTGCATGGCGTCCTAGTCCTTTATGGTTTACATTTTGTTGGCTTATCTCTGTTCTTCAACGTTTGCATGGAAAATGTCAAATATTTTAATCATTAAAAAGTGGGAAAACCTCCTACTAACCCCCCTTACAAAAAATACTTTCTAATATAAAGTATTTACATTGAGCCTCGTTTCTTTCAGCATTTGTTTTCTTACCTGAATATGGTGAAATCAATATTGCAAATCATTCTGATCAAGTCACACAGCTGATCAGAAATCACTGGATTTGGTGATTATAATTTTAAATAACATGACATTTTCTCCTTAATGATGGAGCAATACATAGTCATTTGAATGCAGGTTATGTAATCGCTGAGTTGTACCCAGAATGTAAAACCATCACCTTGCCTTCTATGGCATCTGTGATGCCTTCCTATAGCACACAATGGAATTCAGTGCAGTAATGTAGTATAACTGTACTGCTTCTTACTCGCTTCATGTTTTTGTATATATGTTTATACTAGAAGTCTTCACTGATGGAACTGGAGCTGTCAGCATTATGGTCTCCATTTAAATTCTCTTTGACAGTTTCCTCACCTTTAGATAGCATTTGCTGTCCCAGGTATACCTCTTAGAAATCAATAGTCAGCCATCAGAGAGTTAGGGAAATGCTACATGTTATTAGCGTTGAACTGTTAGTAAGAAACCAACATTTTAATTTGCTCACATTTCAAGCTGATGTCTTGATCTGTGACACAACAAGGAGAGGAAAAGGTGTAGGCTATTGAAGTGTTTCAGGAGACAGGAGGTCTCTGAGCAAGCCACTAAAGTGATTTTCTTCAGACATCAAGGATGTGTAACGTACCTATGGAATGGCAGAAAGGCATGGCAAGGGTTGGGGCATGTGGTGCTCAGCTGGCTGGGAGTGCATGGAGGATGGCAGAGTGCCATCTCATTCATTCACCCTGTTCTATGGTTAACTGAAATAACTGATTCCCAGTGCCAGACCTGGACTTAGTCTTGGAAAGAATGGTTTGGAGCAACCCAAAACAAAACTGGAGGCAAACAAGCAACTAAGCAATATGGAGCTCCCTCTAGTCCATTCTCCTCTCCTGTTTATCAACACAGACATCTCCGAAGTTTGTTGGCGATGTCTCTAGTGCGAAATCAGAACTGAAGGTGACATCTGCTACCTTTTGATATATTCTGCACATTTTACAAATTTGGTGAGATAAGACTCCCAATCTTGTTAAGGAAGCTTTGCAGAATGTACTGTTTTATTTCCAGTAATACGATGCTATTTTAGATCCAACCTGGATCAGGTTGTGTGGTGAGCATGAAGGCCTTGTGTATCATCAGGCAGAGGAAACTCTTGGATGAGAAGAGGAATGTTGATGTGAGCCTTTACTAGATACTTGGAAAATGTATACCGAGCTTTCTGAAATGGGCCAGAGAGAAAACATAAAAGGAGGGTAGAACTTCAAAAACACTGAACGTTTTTCCTAGCTAACGCAGAGTTCAGTTTGTTCTGTTCTTGTAAAGCTAATATGTTGCTTCTGTTTGTTGAAAAAGATGATCTAAAAGAAGACAACTTTTTTTTCATCCAACTTCCTGCAAATGCCATGTTCCTGCTCCATATTTAGGTCCAAATTACTGTGGATTTTTGTGAAAGGAAGAAAGCAACTATTTTCCCTGACATCAGTGTTTTATGATTACTGAGCTATTTAGAAATATTTGACATTGTACTGATTTTCTCTCTCAAAATAAATTTTTCTGATTACCCTTACATTTCTGTGATTTCTTTTGTGCAGTAGTGAATCTGCAGCTTGCGAGGTAACTGGCAGAAAGTCTGATCCATCAGCACTTTTGTTTGCTTTCTTGAGTTTGTAGTGGCACAGCAACAATGAAGAAGCAATCATCCATCATCCAGCTAGTCAAACAAATAAAGATTTAAATGTTGAAATAATCAGGGTGTTAGCATTGCCCATTTAAGTTCTATGTGACTTTTGCTGGAGCAATAGTTTTTCTTTGGAATTTAAACACAACTTTATAATTCTGAAATAGGAATGACATTATTTTCTAAATGCCAAAAATTTTGGGAGGGACTTCCCCAATAATCCTGTCATATAATTTAGTTCTTTGCATTGCTATTAAACTTTTTATTTAAGGTAATGAACCCTTAAGTGTACTAAGACTAGAAGATCTCCACAGCTAAAATGAAGATGTCTTCAGACTTACAACTACTTCAATTTTAGTAAATGTTTGTAGCATACATCTCAAGTAAATTTTGTGGCTCTGTGCAATATTGCTAAACCAAATAACTTGAAAAATACAAGTCAGGATCCAAAAATCTTGATAAAAGGAACTTCTTTTCAGTTTGTCTCCCAGGACTGAATTACTGTATTACCTATATGGGTAGGAGGGCTCTTGGCTTTCCCTTCCACTGAAGTTCTTAGTTAGCTTTGAGAATAAGAGTTTGATTCTAAAAAAAAACCAACCCAATGAATTAGATTTTAAAAAATTATTTCCACAGTTAGCAGCAGTACAAGTATGTGATGATGATTTTGAAACTTGATGACAAAACTGGAGACAGAGGAGGCCAAAATGACTTAGAAACAGAAGGTCAATAAAAAACCTGTTACATTATTGTTATTTATAGCAGTGTGTATATATGAATGAGCATTTCAGTTTTTGAGATGGATATGTTGAAACTTTCCTTTGCAGAATACATTGAAAATATATGTTCTCTATGGGAGTTTGGAGATTCTTGGATTTTGAACTTTTGTAAAAGAGTACTTCCCTATCACATTGAATTTCCATTTCTATTTCTAGTATGCTACCAGTGTCATGTCTTTCCCTTGAGGTTTTGATTGATCTTAAGACAAGTGATACAGAGAGGGGGTGTGAGGTGCTGTGAGGGACCCTTGCACATCTGAGGATGAAAACCAGCCATGATAAGAGCATGTCAGTTCCCTAAATACCAGAATTGCCAATTGTTTGCGACTCCATTTCAGATCTGGGTTATACTAGTAAAAGAACAGATGCCTTTGCTCCTCTTCGTGCCTTTGAGAGTGGTTTGCAACACTACATATTTTCTCTAGCTAAGCAGGCTGAAACAAAACATGGGCGCTGACCTGGTCATTTTACATCCCAAGTTACCTGGAGGTAAATACTATAATTAAAGAAAACTCCCATTCCATTACCTTTATTCACTCTTTTACACAGCAATATTACAGATGGTTAATCATCGTTTTACTAGATTCATTCTCTGTTTAGAGCACATCAACCTCTGCTGTTTTTAATGGTGAACATGAAGGTGGGTACTTTATCTGGCTCCTGCAATATATGCACTGAATAGTGGCTTGCCTGCATGAAGGATATTGATCAGCCATGAGCTGGAGCCACTTTTGAGTAGTTCTATAAGTAAAGCTCTGATCATCAAATTTACCTTGCAGGCTGAGTTCAGCTTCTAGGTTTGAAACACGTGGCTGAACAGCTTCTTGTAGTGTTCTCGCTTGGTAGCTCGCATCCCTGCTAGGATTTACACTCTGCTCTGATCTTCTGTCCTAGGTCGTATCAGAAGTCTTGGTGTAATTTTTGGCTTAGGAGGTCATGTAGCAGCGGAAATGAAAATATGTTCCCAATACACTAAATTGTGGTGCCAAGGTTTGAAAAGCTTCAGAATGCACCTCTTTCAGTTTTTTTCATATATGGCTTGAGATTTCAAACAGCAAATATTTGAAGGCTTGAATGCCTTCCCACTGAAAAAACTGTATATTCTGCAGCTCCACCACAAGCTCTTCTAGGGGAAGCATACGTTATTGCCACATGCCCTGATGTGTGTTCGCAGCTTTTAACTCACAGAACAGTGACACTTTTTACTTTTATTTTTCCTTCCTTTAAACTAATTCAGTAGTTAAAAATTCAGCAATTCTTATTAGGGCTAGGAGGCTTATGATTGCATGAAAAAAATATTTGCTGAAAAATTGCCTTTATTCTTTACAAACCTGGCCTGAATTTGCCAGTTGTGGGACTATGACCTTTACTGCAAAATCATTCTCAGGATTCAGGAAATTAAATTGAATTTCATCTCCTGGGGGTGAATGTGTGCATTCACTTCGACCTCTGGAGGAGTACTTAACTGGCATGCCGTGGAATTCCAGTATGCGACATCACCTAAATCCTTCCTGCCAGTAGACCTACTTTTTCTATACAATTACATGATTTCATAGCGATCATTTCTATACTTAGGATGGTACTAGCTATTATGCTTCTCACACTGAGTGGAAGAACATCAGGGCTGAATCCCTTCAGACAAAAAGGCAGCTGAATCAAAATCTTCTGTATGCTGGGGTAAGTTTCCTAACCCTGGATGAAGAGCTAAAAAAAAGTGGAATTTCTGGCAAGGAGACCAACGCCCTTTGGTTTTGTGAATACTTCTAATCTTTTGGTGGATTCAGCTCTTGACTACAAACCCAAATTTTAAAAATGTGATTGTGCTGAATACCTTCTTGGTTAGCTGCAACAATCAAAAACTGTGAGTGCTTGCATAGTGTTTTTGGTGATCTTCCATGACATCCTTATAGGCTGGTGTGGGTGAAAAGAAGACAATGACATATATCCTTTGTCACTAAGACAACAGAGCAAATCCTTGCACGTGACACTCTTCTAAGCAAGATTAGTTTATGTAGGTTTTGCAGCTATCAGGGTGAGTGCAAAATTGTCTGGAAACTACAGAGAGAGTAAAGTATCAATGGCTCACTCCTGGTGTGGGAGGATACATATTGCAAAGCTCTGCAATGATCTGTGCTGCATCTGAACATGCTGAAGTTCTTGTTAACAGTCTGGATTACAAAATATTAAATTTGTATATGACAGATAGGCTTAAATTCAAAGTGGTTTTGACAAACTGGATAATTTTTTTGGGGAAAAAATGATGATGTTCAATGAAGACAGTGCAAAAGGGAGAAGTATTCAGCTGCATATATAGAGAGATAGGAACAAAGAATTAGGTGGTAGTTCATTTGATTAGTGAACTAATCCAACCAGAGCTTAAATTGTATCACAAAATGGCCATTAGTTAACGGCCTACTGCTGTTATGCATTCTATGTGGAAGCATGGAAAAAGAGAAGAGACTGTGACACATGCGCAATTACACTGCTTTTCTTAAAAACACTTACAAGGTCCCACATAGCATATTATGTCCACTTTGAACATTGCACTTCAAGAAACTTACAAATCAGTTGAAGACAGTCCTGATGAAAGTGGTAAGAGACATCAGCTGTTGAGATCTTCTGGAGTTCCTATGGAACAGTACGTGGAAGCGGGCTTTAGCTATGTAAAGACAATACTCTGCTTGCTGTCTCTTAGGCCGTTAATGTAACACTGTAATCATAGCAAGGAAGATTCGGATTAAACATTAAGGAAAAGTTTGTAACTGCAAGTCAGAACAGACTGCCTGAGGAGGCTGCAGCAGCCCTATCGCTGGAGGACTTCAGCATGGGTTAGAGAAACACTTGTCAAGAATGACAGAGATGTAGCCGATGGTGCCTTGGAGCAGAGCCACGGAGGAGCTGCCCTTGCAAGGTCCCTTCCAGTCCTACGTTTACATGAAGAGCATTTACATGAAGAACACCTTCAGGGTTCTGTTCCTCCCACAAGCTTTCCTTCATCTCCATCTACCCTCCTAAAAATACTATTTCACCACCTCTTGTACCATTTTATGCACGTGTAGGAAATACTTTCCACACAAGACCGTGCTGTGGATGCACAGGACTGATCTCACCTGTGGGAAGGGGCAGGGACAGTTCCCACCATGTGGAGAGGTACACTTTGGTTAAAGAGGATTCCCACTGCAGGTTTGAGACCTAGACACTCAGAAATATTTTAGCCACCGACAGAAATATGGACTGTAATTGACGGATGGGTTTTTATACGCAGGAAGTTAGAGACACCTTTATTTTTCCAACATTCATTCTAGACACGTTAATGTGACCAGCCTGGTACACATTTCCCCACCGTTTGATGTGACTAAGCTGAGAGGGCACTAAGTCCTAGGGAGCTTAACCTAAGCGTCGCCCTGCTTTGCCAAGAGGAGTTAGTTTGGGAAGGAAGGGTAATTGCACCGCGTAGTCGGAACCAGCAGCTGAACTCAGACCAGAAGCCAAAACGGGTCCGATGCAACAAGCCGGGCAGAGGCGACAGCCGGAGCGACATCGCTGTGGACATCTCCTCGCGCGGTGCCGCTCCCCAAGCCGGGGATGGCAGCCCCGCGGCCGGGAAGGCAGGTGCTGGCGGGGCTGCCGGGGCCGCGGCCGGGCGGGCGGGGGGCGGCGCTGCGGGGGTTGCCCGCCAGGTGAGCGCCCCGGCACCGCCTGGCGCGGCGTACCGGGCCCCGGGCAGGGAGCCGCCCGCGGGCGCTCGACGCGGTTCCCCCCGCGTTTCGCGCGGCGCCGAGGAGGGCAGACCGGAACGGGAATTGCAAGCTCCGCTCCCTCTGTGCGGCGGCGGCGGCGGCACCGCCCGGCTCCGGCCCGCGGTCCCCGCGGCAGGGACGGCCCCTGCGGGGCTGGAGGCCGCGGGCGCGGGCAGGCGCGGAGCCGGCGGACGGCACACTCGGGCCGGCCGGGACGAGGGGGCGCGGCCGGGATGAGGGGGCGCGGCGGGGCGGGCCCGGCGCTGCACGCCCCCGGCCCGGGAGCCGCACGTGGTGGCGGGGGGCGCAGGGGCTACCCCCTCTCCGCTCGCCTCCCCGGCGCGGAGGGGCGCGCTGTGCCGCGACACCGGCCTCTGCGCCCCTCTTTGTGGTTTTTGGGTTTTTTCCCCTTATTTTATTTAAACTCTTGCTTAGCAAATTGCGCGTGATGAGCTCATGATGCCGCGCCCCCCCGCCCCGGGCCCGGGCAGGCAGGGGGGCGTGAGGCGGGCGGGCGCGGCGAGCCGCGGGGGCTGTGCGCAGTGATAGCGCTCCCGCCGTGGCCGGGAGCCGGGGGAGGGGGCGCTCTCTCGGGCCAGCGCTGCTCGCTGGACTCGGCTTGTGTGTGTGTGTGTGTGTGTGTGTGTGGCTGCCTCTTTCTTTTTTTTTTCCTTTCTCCCCCCCCCCCCCCCCCCCCTTTATTGCTCCCCCTCCCGCTGCGCGTCGGGCTGTTTGCCGCTCCGTGCGCAGATGGATCCATGAGCTCCCCCGGGAGCGGCACCGCCACCGCGCAGCGCCGTGCCGGGGCGGGGGGAGCAGCCGTCAGCTTCGGCCCCGCCGCTGCCGCCGCCGCCGCTGCCGCCGCGGGGGGCGGCCCCGCCCGGGCACGGGGCGGGCGGCCGTGAGGCGGGCGAAGTTTCTCCGCGACGCCGGGCGCCTCCGAGGGAGAGCGGGGAGGGAAGGACCTGGCCCCGTGGTGCTGGGGTAGCTGCCGCCGCCGCCACCGGAGCAGCCCGGCTTTGGCCATGAAGAGGAAACAGAAGAGGTTTCTGCAAATGACGCTGCTCTTCACCGCGGCTCTGATTTTCCTGCCCGACATCGGCCTCTGGTCGCTCTACAAGGAGAAGCACCTGGTGAAGCCCGCCGAGCCGCAGGTAGGTGCGAAGCCGCCCGGGAGCGCTGTCCCGCGGCGCTCCGCCGTGCCTCGCTGCGCCGGACGGGCGCCGGGCTGCCGCCTCTCGGGGCGCGGCGCCGGGGAAGAGCGGGGCCCGGGGCCGGCGGGGGTCGGGCCGGCGGGGGCCGAGGCGCGGCGCCGGTGGAGCGTAGCGGAGCGGCGGCACCTGTGCCTGTCCCAGCGCCGCGCGGGGGGGAGAAAGTTGTGGGCGCCCAGCCGAGCGGGCCGGGCCGGGTGTCGCCGGGCAGGGCGGGGGTGGGAGCCCAGGGGATTAGGAGGCTGCGAAATGAGGAGGACGTGGGATTTTGCACGCTTCGCTGGTTCGCCCGGCGTGGTGCCGAGCGCTGGTTTTCATGAGGGGGAGCGGAGTGTTCACCGCAACTTCTGTCCGCCTGCCTGTGACGCCTCCCGAGCTGCGGGTGGCTGGCGCCCGCTGACACCGCCCGGGGCCGCCGGGGTAACCCGCCGCCTCGCTGCTCGGTTTGCTCGCCCTTGCCGTTTCAAACTCGGCAGAAGTGAGTGACAGCCTTTTCCTCTCCTGAACGTTACTAATGTGACCCGGTACAACCGCGCCGTGTGTAACTGCTTGTCAGACTGGTGTCACAACGAACTTTCAGGTATTTCCAGTTCGCAGGCTGTTCCATCACCCTTATGCCTAACAGCAGTTGACATAAGCTGTTTTTTTCTTAAGTTATTCCCCAGCTCCCTGGGTTTATGTGTGGCTCATAAATCCCGGTATGACCTGCGTTAGGCGAAGTTTAGTTTTGGGGAGTTGTTGTAATGCAGTGCTTTAAAACCCTGCCTGTAATTTACCAAGGCTTATATTTGTTCTGCTCAACGGTGCTAATGCTCCTACACTGTAATCATCAGCGTAATTTAATTGTGACATAAATATTTCATAGATCATTAGTAAGAAATCACGGGATTGTTTGATGTTTTAGCTTGTTTACCACTTGCGTAGCCTTCGTGTTAAGAGTGTATTAGACAGCATCATGCATCATTTCAGTGTGTTAGTAGTCTTAATTTCAAGGGTCATCACCCATGTATATAATGCACTTTCCACATAGTAAGGTATTTAAGTCAGTGGCTTCAGCTGAACAATAACACATTTGATTCTTTGTTAGTACGCCTTCCCGTTGCAGAAGTCAGTCCTCCAAAGTATGGTAACTTGGGTTAATGAAATATGCTGAATGGAAGATGCCTTATCACTACAGGGAGTAAGTTGAGATTGCTTCTTAATGTGAAGCTTTATCTTTCCAAGGGTTTAAAATGCAGTAGTTGTCAGGTGCTAGATTTTAGGTTGGAAGTGATTTCTGCTGAAAGAAGAAAATTATCATGATCATAAAGTGTCTGTCATTAGTTTACAAGGTGCATAATGTAGGCTTTGCAGTTCCAATTTCCTTGCATTAGGAAAGCTAAGGTATTCAATGCAAATAAAGATTTCCATGTTTGTTGCGTAGCTCTTTAAATGACACATGCCTTGACATAAGGTGAAATTTCTAATGGTCAGGACTGCATTCTTAAGTAGAGCATGACTGGATAATACTCAAAGGGAACTAACTTTTTTTTTTTTTTTAAAAAAAAAAGAATTCTGGGTAAAATGGTGGAAGAAAACCTTGGAGATCAGCAGTTAAGCATACATGAAAGGATAGAGAGACTTGTTAAGGAGACCCCAGCAAATTTTAAATCCTAAGTTTTCTGGAAGGGGTTTTTTACTAGCTTACTCTTTTTTCTCTTTTTTCTTTTTTCTTTTTCTCCCCACTGCATATTAATTGAGCAGCAATGGTACTGTTTAATGGTAAAACAATAAAAATGAGCAATGAAGCTTTGAACCTTACAGCTGACTCTAATGTAATTTCATTATCGTGGTCAGAATTGAAGTCATGTTGGCAACATGTCATTACCCAGTGAGGATAGCAGGTTGAGGTATAGGTGAGTAATGCAGTTATGGTACTTGTGTCTTTTGATATGCATGTTATAACGCAAGATGTGTACAAGGAACAAGGGTTGAAATAAAAGTTTGGAGTTGAACTCTTTTAAATATAAAGGAAATTTTAAGAAGATGGTCAGTGTGTTTCTTTGGGACTACATTAGAAATGAGGTCATACTAGGAAGGGACTGCATTAGAAACAGTGAAATAGTATCGTAGCAGAAATATGTATTTTTCTCTCTGTTAAGTTAGTAGGAAATGCAAGAACTTAAAACACTCAACAAAGTCATTCTTTGCCCTTGAGGTGTTCAATTACTTGATACTTGGTGTGACCTGACATGAGTTTAAAGGTCAGCCCTACTGAAACTGCAGCAGACTTTTCTTATATATTCTAAAGTTGCGTTAAGTTACATAGATATGTATGTAGAGTCAGCATGTGACAGTGATGTACAGTCAGACTGCTATGGTATATCCTGACTACGGGAGAGGGGCTGAGCTGTCAATGACTTTAATCAGTTAGCTGTAGGCTGAACTGGTTTGCCACTGTGGGTAAAATGTGTATCTAGTGGTATTTTGATGCTGGCAGTAATGTTTATAAATGTGCCATGCTGTTTGAAGAACAGTTAAATTCGTGTTCTTAATCATCAGGTGCTTTTGAGGAGATGACATGGTATGATTCTGATTTTCTGACTAGTTCCGAGTTAAACTTTCCAATTCATTGCTAAAGCAGACACCCCTAAACTTCCGTGTGAATGAGGGCTCTGTCAGTCAGCCTCTCCCACCATCTCGGCTGCTTCCCACAGCACCAGAGTGAAGGAGGGATAGCAGGCTGATGGAGGAGGCATTGATATCCTGACAGCAGTAAGCAGAGAAGCCGTTCAAAAGCAGTCCACAGTACAAAAATAGGCTGTTTCTATCAGTGCTAAAACAGTGTCACCTGGGGACTTTGTCATTAGCAGTGCCTAGAAGAGAGCACTTGTGCTCTTTAGTGCTATCTAGAAATTCTAATATGACAAAATAAGTTGACTTTTTTATTCTTTAAAACAGTGCTGCAATAAGTTATGTAAGAGTATTATTGTCCGTGTGTCGTCGTCCGTCGTCCCCCCCCCCCCCCCGCAGTGTCTGTTTCTGAGCAGAGAAGCTCTTCTTTAGGAAAGATAAAAAGATGAGAAAATGATAATGACAACCCTGATTTCAGACAGCATTAATTAGTTTGATCACTGTACATTAATTATATAAGCATTATTAACCTCTAAAAGTTTCGTACAAACTTACTTTTTATACCTGTCATGTTTTCCTAAGGTTTTCAGTTGTGAACTCGATAGGCTTGGTCTTTATATTTTTATAATTGTTATTTACTTCTGGTTTATCATTTATTTAAAATTTATTTAAAATGGAGCTTCAAGGCTAAATGTACAGATATTAAAGTTCTGAGTTACATGGAGCAACAAACTCTCCTTAAAATACAGCTTGACCATAAAACAGTACACATGAAGCAAAAATAAATATAATTGATTTCTGGTTTAATTCTTTTTAAGTCAGTCTTCCTTGCTGTACTATGGGAATAAGGGAAACTGAATAGGGTATTTCTATTGCCTTTTTTAAAAAGCCTTGTAAATTCCTTAATAGATTATGGTGTCCTTGAATTTTGATTACAGCTTTTACAGTTAGTTTAAGGGGGTTTGGGCGGGTTATTGTTCTGGTTTGTTTTTTTGGGTTTTTTTTTGTTGGGTTTTTTTTTTTTTTTGTCACTGCAGTATTACGCATGTGATACAAGTAGCTGTCTGATCTTTTCTTTTGATAAAATCCGAAGGCCGAAGTGTTTGGATAGTAAGTTATACTGATAAAACTTTTAATTTCGGTTTTGTTTTGTGTGGAGGAAAAGCAGCAATGCAGTGCAGCCAGTAGGATGTAATCCTAGTCCAAACCTGGTTAACTGATGCTACTTAAGTGTAGTGCTACTTTATTTGGCTACAGTAAGGCTTTATCCTTGTATGTTTATATACTTTCAGTATATGAGAAATAACTTCATGTAAAGGAACTACATTTCTTGCAGCAGTGTTCCAGCATCCTTAAAACGGGTATTTGGTGAAAAGTGTTGTGAGATCTGTTTCTTTCTGTTTTTGTGGGATGCTGGCGTGGTTGGCTGAAGAGAGGGCAGTCTAGCCAAGTAACCCCTAATGCATTTAAACTTCATTCGGGACTTTTTCCGTTCAGTTGTCATCTCTCTGGTTCCCAGTGTCAAATCTCCTCACTTAAAGTTGAACAGCAGCACCTCTTAGCCACAGGTGCTCTGGAATACTTATTCACAGGTGCATGACTGAGATGCTTTGTGATGTGTGAAGGAGAGAGGACGGGTTTCTGGCTTTGTGTCACTCACGCTGTCGCGCAGCGGGGCGCGCTGCTTCGGCCGCCTGGTGGAGGCGGTTCTGCGGGAGGAGCTGTCCGTGGTGCTGCGCTTCACAGCGGCGTGCGCGCCGTGCCCGCAGCCGGACGGGGACAGCCGCGCCGCGTGGGCAAGCGCTGTTCCTCCGCGGGGGGAGTCACAGTCCCCCTCGTCCTGCGAATTGTGTATTGCTCTCTGGTTAGCCCCAGGTCTTTCTCTTGGGATATGTCAGGTATGGATTTAAATGAACTCCTCAGGATAAAGAGAACTTAGTTCGCACAAATCCTGGGCCCATATTGTATTGGCAAACAAAATCTGCTTTCCAAGCCTGGTGGCTGTGAAAGTACTAATTTTGGCTTCTTGCTCCAGGAAGCGGTTGCAGCCTGAAATCTGTCTTGCAAACAGTCATAAGTTTCTGAAGTCCGTGAAAGAGGTGAAAATTCAAATTTAAGCCCAAAGTGCAGTGTTTCCTACTGTTTGGTACTCGGGTTCTGAAAATCATAATTGTTTCAGGACACTTAACTGCTTACTTGTAATAGATGCCAGTGAAGTACAAAGCTTGGGTTGGTGAATTCTGTTTCTGGAGCTGCATAAAAGCTGCAGCTTGAAAGTGAAACTTTCTTCCCTTAGCCCCCCCTTAGCTGTATTTCCCTTGCTTTTCCAGTTGATTTCAACAGCTACAAAATCTTTAACTAAGTGTGGTTTGCTTAGGGCACAAACAGATACCTCCTTCCTGTGATTGCACTGTCAGGACGCTGTGACTTACTTACATATTTACTTCCACTGTCTTACTTAGTTACGTTTGCTTTCACCACAAACTCGTGAGGCAGGAGAGTTTTGTTTCTCTTTAACAGAGGAGTAGAGTGACAAACAGGCCCATATCTACAAAAGTAGCTGCTTAACTATTGCTGACATTAATTTGTATTATTTTGGGAGAGTGCATGGATGACCAATAAAAAACAGTGATAAAATGAAGCCTCACTTTCTATGCTCAGTTTCTCAGTTTCTATGCATGTGCTGTTCAGAGTAAGTCCTCATTTACCTCCCCAGAGCAGCAGCTGGCGCCAGGTGCGTTCAGTCCTCTTTTATTCTACAGCCCTGTTTGTTGCTTTGCTGGTATGTCAGCTCCAAGAGCCCCTATACATGGCATGACAAAACAGAGCTTGATGTCTTAAAATGCAGTGCATTGGCAATCTGCGTTTGCCATTTAAGTATTTAACAGTCGTACAGTTAACACTTCTGTAATTCACTACTTTATTTGAATTGTTCATGTATAATTTTATTACCCTGTATATATTGGAGCCTATTGAGGAAAATATTGTTCGAGGTCTAAAACCTTTGTTACATTTAGATACAATATAATTTTTGGCAATTAACAGTTTCTGTTGTATTCAGAATATCAGAGAGAGCCCTCCTGTGGTTAATTTAATACCTATCAGGAATGTTACTAAACAAAGTATATCTTACGGGGTAAAATGGACTGGTTTCTATACTTAGTTTGCTTTTCTTTTTACTTGGTGTTTGTAGTGCATGTCAGCTAATATTATTGTGTGTACTTATCCTTTTTTATTATTATTTTTTTTAAGCGCAGTTATTTTAGGTTAATCCAAATCAAAACACATCATCAAGAAACCTCTGTGCATGCCAACATTTGGACTTGTAGAAAGACCACTGTGATGAGGGGGACACCATGGCTTTATTGAGGCAGTGGGATGCAAGATTGCTCACTGATTAAGGGGGCATACCCCAGCTCTGTTTTGTCTCATGGGGACATGATGCCTCACTGGGACATGATGATCACTTCTTCCCTAAACTTCCCCATCTCCTTGTGCAGGGAATGTACCTCTTTGTCTGGGTGTGGGGACGTTCAGTGGGTACTGTAGTTGCATCCTGGTTGGGAGCCAGGCTGCACTGTGCCATTGCATGTGCCATTCAGCGAAGATGCAACCATGTGTGTAAGCAGATGTCTGTTTGCATATAGAAGAAGAAAGAACAATGCAGCTTTTCTTTTCTTTATTCTCTTTTTTTTCCCCTTCTACTCTCTATTCCCTCCCTTTCCCTGCCCAGACAGGTAACTTATGGTCTTTGTCTAGCAATATGCCGATGCATATACTTACACCAATTGACTTCAGCAAAACTGAGTGTATGCTAACTATTTTGATGGATCAGGGCCAGAAGCAGGCATGTTTGGTTACTTTAAATAAGGTGAAAAAAATTAACTCAGAGGTTGACAAGTTGAATACAATGCAGCTCAGGAATCCCGAGCTAAAAATGCTGTATTGGTTGTAAATGTTTCTCACTGTTCGGAGACCAAATTAGCCTGACTGAAGGAAATAGCTGTCCCAGTACTTTAATGTTTCTTTAAAATGTGAAAAGGCTTTATTAGGAGATGTCAACCTGCTGAACCAACTCCTTTCTGAGAATTCCAGTGTAAACTGTTTTTTGAGGTCAAGTTCTTTTGTGGTAAGATTTCAGACTGGTTTTGACAATTGTCACGTTTGGAGGAGTTTCACTAGGTGATGGCCTTGGCTGGGTGATCTTTCTCAAAACATCTTCAACAGAGAAATCCTTTCCCTCTTCTATATGAAAAAAAACACTGTAGAAGAGACCTACTTGAGGTTTGTTCAAGAGGTAAAGGAGAGGAAGAAAATCTGTTGCAGGAATTTAACAGGATTTCATACTTCTCTTTCAAATTCTTCACCTCCATTCAAGATTTTCACACATCTTGACATGACTCCAAGTCTATGCAAACACATGGTAATTCACATCAGCTATTTAATTGCCAAACTAATAGCAATATATTAAGAGAACTGTAGGAATAAAACCGATGAGGTGTATATGCAGCCAGCAGAAATAGGTAGGCTACAGTATCCCACTCTTGTTCTGATTGTTTGTATTCTGCAAGGTCAGAATTGCCACTGTTCAAGGGCAATTGAATTGTTTCATAGGGACACTGTTATCTTACACTCCCATTTTAAGATCTCTTGGCAGATGTTATTGAAGGAATTTCCTGTCTCCTCTTTCTCCTGGTCAGATCCTGTGTTTTGAAGGCCTCTGCCCTAACTTTAGGAAGCAGCCACTAGCTGAAATATGAGGCTTTCATCTAGCCACGTGTGGATGTAATAGGTAAGTATAGCATCCCTCTGCCCCCTTCAGCTTCAGCTGTTGGTTGCCATCCAATGCTTGAATTTTTCAGCCAAATCTGTGGTGATGGGACATAACAGCATTTGGCAGATGCTTCACTGTGTCATCTGAAACGACCTTTACAACAGTTTAAGCCTATCTGCCAGACTTCTCCCTGACATAGCTGAAGAATATTTGCATGTCTTCTTCAGAGCCACATGAGCAGTAACCCCTGTGAGAGCTGCAGCAACAAGGACTTTGGAGATTAGTTACAGTGGCAGTGCCATGAATGTGCAGTGCCCTGAAATGTCTGTCAGGTTTGTGCCAGCTAAGAGTTACCATTTCCAGTGCAGTTTCCTACACTTTGCTAATTGTGCGTTATTTTGGTTTTGGTTTGGTTTTTTGTTTTTTTTTAATGCCAAATTTACAGTGCAAATTGGACATAGTAGACTAGAAAATCTGGCCCATACAACTTAAATGTTTAATCAATCAGTGATAAACTGTTGATTCTGTGCTTAAGATGTAATGGCAATTTAACAGTTTATTTCTGTGCTGTACAGTGGTTTATGACAGGATGCGATACTGCTAAGAGATTTAGCTAGGCAGAGTAATTACCTGAACTAGAATTTGGTCAGGACACCAGTGCTAATACAGGGTGCTTCAGAAATTGGATTGCTCACTGGAGCGTGTATGTGTAGATTTGTCAGGCTAACTTAAGGCACTCATTTGCTTAAAGAAGCGTAATTTTTCACACTTGTACTTAAAATAGAATAACAGACTAGTTTGTTTAGAAAATTTTAGCCTGTTTACTTATTGTTGCTCTCTGAAGATAGTTTGCTAGAAATTGAGTACTAGGAGAATGCAAACAAATGTTTAGGACAAGCAAGAACATTTTATAGCCAGCCTGGGACAAGTTCTGTTTGTAGATGAAGATGGGGAAGAGCAAGGGCTCCCTGTGTCTCTGTTCAGAGCCAATGTCTGGGAAATACAGGCCCTGCACATGTATTACTGCAATGTTAACAGCCTCTGTAGTGTGAGGTAAGTTTTTTATTCCCTATGCTTTTGCCTCACTGTGATTAAAATCTCCCGGTTTTGCATTAGATAAGGTAATTGTCTGTCACAGGCAGTTTGTCTTTCTGTTTTGTTATCCAGTCACTGGGCTAAAAGTTTGCCTGTAATGTGACACTTGGGTAATGCTGCTGAAGCTTTACACCGTTGTGTTGGGGAAGACAAAGTCAAATGTGTGCAGGTCTACTTGAGAGGTTTGAGGTATTCCTGCCCACAAGTTAGCTCCAATGGATACTGGCAGCTGAAGTCGCCTTTCTGCAAGATTTTTTGCCAGACCCTGGCAAAGCCTGCACAGATGCACCAGGTTAGTCAGAACTAGATAACTTGAGAAGAGACTATAAATTGTACCAAGTCTTGTGCTGAAGCCGTGTCCTTCAGTCGTTCACCAGCTCTGAATCATCTGTCTTGCATGGAATGTAGTACATGGTTTAATGCAATAGTTCACTTTTTATTTATATAAAATGGTTTATATGAGAGGCAACATACCCACTGTGGTCCTTCAGTGGGGAAGCCCTCTTATTTTCAACGTAGCACCACACCCCTGTCTCTTGCCTCTTTCTCCCCTTTTTATTTGCTTTTCTGGGAAGAAACACATTTCAGTTTCTTTAATGTTTTTGATATCTCACTTGATTGCTGGGTAAATGATTATGTTGGATTGAATCTTGAAAATTTTTAGATTGCTTTTTCTACAGAGTGATAGTTTCACATCAGCATGGGGAATGCATGAAAAAGACACATTAATGCCATCCTACATGAAATATATTGCTATTTTTCAGGCTCTGATAAATGACTACATTTTAAGTTGCATTTGATATGGATACAAAATGAATGACAGGCTTGAACGGATGTTGTTTTTCCAGAATTGCTCAACATAAACTAAAGTGGCAGTCAAATTGCTGATCAAATTTTGCAATTATAACAGCAGTATAAAAATGTAAATCCAGAACTTTTATGACATTAACGAATTCTCCAAAAAAGTTACAAAATTGTTAGACACACAACATACGTGGACATAAAAAGTACTTGAGGTGGCTGTGAAAATTAGCAGAAAACTAAAGAATGACATTAAAAAGCCTCACAGCAATATATTCCTGCAGTATATTTGACCTGTGTTTCATATCAGATTAAATCTTTTTCAGCATGAGGTCGTCCTTGACATAATTGCCAATGATGGTGAAGCGGTGGGAATTTCTCCAAGTATATGGAGACGCTCCTAAATATGGTCAGATTTTATTTTGATCAATATTACTTCTTGATCTATCTAGTAGTCTGAGAGAAGAGTGGTTTTACCTCTCTATTTTCCTTAAAATAATCAATTCAAGAGATAAAAGTCCAATGAACATGCAGGCAGAGCACGTATATTAGCCTATGCTTTGCTAACATGAAAGTGAAATTGTGCTCACCTCCAACAGCTGCCTATACTAATGGAATTTAAGAAGAAAATTGAAAGCTGCCATCTTCAGCACTGCAAATAGGCATGCTGTCTGTGCAGGAAGGGCTGCAGAGGAGGGCAGGAAACTACTGCAGCTCCATCAGAGAAAACAGAAAAGCTGCAGAGGGGTGGGAAATAAGTCTGACTGGAGCACAATCCACTCCCTTATGTGATCTTTCTCCATCTTCCTTGTCTCCTTGCTTCATGAGGAGAGGATGCACCAAGAGCAATAAAGATGCTGAGACATTGTTTAAACCATCCATAGACAAAGCGTGAAGAGAAACTGCTTGACAGAGGGTTGTTATTAACATGAGAATTACTTTTTATAAAACTGAAGTGGTATCTCAGCAAATTAGTACTCTGAAATTCCGAGCTGCAGTTCAAGTGCTGACATCACACAGAGTAATAGTGCAGTCACTAAAGAGAAACGTGTTTTCATTGAAGTAACTTCAGTGTGAACAAGGGAGAGAAATTTTTCTCAAATGCACAAGACATACAACAGATGTCTCCTTCAGAAGCAATGAAGAAAAATTGTATTTTATATTGGGAGAAGGGAAATGGAGATGGCATCATGCTAAGCAGCAACCTGCTTCTGCATCTGGAATGGATGTGCGTGGCAAATGAACATAGGAGATCAAGCCCAGGACACACGTATTTACTGCCTGTGCGCATTGTAACCCCTTCAGACAGAGGTCTAGGAAAAAATTGTCTTTTTCTTGTGTTGCAGTAACACTTCTTTGTGATTTATGAGAGCAAAATGTTACTGAGTTAAGTTTAAAACTAAAATTCAATGAATTAAGACTCTTCAATGCATTTTAAAGAAATTATTAGTAGGATAGATTATTCAGAAATGGTTATTAATGTGGGCTTTGAGTTTTTCCTTTTATTTATAAATATATGTGTATACACACACGCACACCCCTACACACGTTTATGCTTGTTTATGGGCAGGAGGAGGTAAGGAGACCGTATTTGCTTTCTACAGGGAGAGGGAGTTTATTTTTCTTAATGTAGCGTGCCCTAACAATCTTATGAGGAATGGAATGATTTTGTGAAAGACACCATGTGAATACATGGGAAAGCCTATGTTTGTGAGTATAAATTCAGTACAATCTACAGTGGTTTTGGCATTTTCCAGGCATGCTGCTTTTTTTTTTTTTTTTTTAATAAATATGGGGTTTTGGTTTGCTTCTGTCTCTTCTCCCTCTTTATGCACAGATTGTATGTGGGCTGGCTATATGTTTGGTTTTTGAGCAGTGATAACTTTAGACGATCTACTGAACTTTTTCTTTCTCTCTACCTAAGTCTTGAAATATGTAGGAAATAAAGATGTTGGCTTATTTTGTTTAAGCCCTTGATTCTTTCCAATCTTTCCTGTTAGTTGCTTCTACTCTTCAGACAATAAACTCTCGTATAGATTTCTTTAGGAGACCATACACAAGTTTTTTCAATAAATACTTTCCCCAGGCCACCGTCTTTACAATATACTTTGCTAACCTGCTTTCCTCCAGACTTTTGGGATCTAAAATAATCAGACAATTGACCTTCTCTTCCATTTAGTAACCTTTTTCATCTTGCAGATTAACCTCCAATTTACTGATCTGGTTGTTAAAGAGACCAGCTACTCTCTTTTAATGATAACAGAGAGTGAGAAGCTGCCAGAGTGTAAGGATGGAAATGACAGGAGAAAACATGAAAGAAAGGAAAATGTACAGCCAGAAGAATAGTAAGGAAAATACATCTCATCAAATGTATTTCTGGAACTTCTAAGTCATGTTGCTATCATGTTTCCTATGCTTTCTCTTTCATGTTGCTTTAATCTGCATCTCTGGCACATCTTGTTATCATATCATTATTTTTTAAATACATCCTACCTGCAACCTTGCTTCACTATTCTAATTTATTATAGCATATTAGTAAAGCTGCTTTGGAATACCCTGGATTAATGATGCATTTAAACTCTTCTAAAATGACCCTGGGCTAGGTCAATTATTGAAGTAGTGCCAGTGAGGAATATTTTATTTTGACTTCAGTAAGCTCTTAGTTTTATGTTAACCGCATCGTACAAACATGACCTGTGGGCTTTTAATGTTTTAGTGAATTGAAAATGTGTGAATAAAGCATGCTTCATGTTTTTATATAGCAAACCAAGGCTTCTTCTTGAGAGGAGACTCTATAATCTTGTTTTCTTCTGTAGTGCATGCAGTCATCTTTTTGCACTAGTGTTCTGAGAAACTAGGCTGCCCTTTTTGATATAAAGGGGAAACTTAGTGAGGTGCAGGTGCTGCTTATGGCATGCCTAGGAATCAATGCACTTGCCCCTTCTGTATCCCCCTGGTTTAACAGATCCATGCTACTAGACCAGTACTTGGACAAAATAGTCCCTCTCTTCCTTTGCAGCCCAAAGACTGGAAGGACTGAGTAGTTCAGGATGTTTTGGTGTGGGAACTATACCTTGGTGATTCCGTTTGAGCTCCTACGAAACCCAAGGGAAGATTCTCAGTGGGGCTGCCTTACTTTTCTTCCTGAAGCTTTGTGATGTTTTTGATGTCCGTAGCCAGAGACAGGACTTGCAGAAGATATCCAAAGAACAGCAGTGCATGTGGAGAGGAGAGCCTGGGTTCCCCTGTGGCACTGTGGAGGCAGACAGCTTTGACACCTGGTAATATGCTGATACAGGGCTTGGGGTGACCTCCCTGAATCACATCTGTCATGTCTGGGCAGAGTGTGTTGTCAAGCAGTGTTTAAGTGGAAGTGATGTAGCTGTTAAGGTGGCCTACGAGGTACACCAGGATGAAAATAGTAAGAAGGAAGTGCGTTTTATGCCCAGCTTTGGTTCACGAGTGGGAAATTACTATTATTTGTGATGCAGGGTTGGGGAATTCTGTAATACAGATTGTTTCCCAAGCCTTTATTTGTAAAAGCAGTGTATTTAATTTTTTCATGTAAAATTCACATCCTTAATTATTGTGCAGGTAGCTTTATTTTTCTTTTCCATTTTTGAAGTGGGAAGTGTTACTTACTGTGTTCCGCTTTAGAACTGCGCTGGAATAAAGGCTTATTGCATATTTTTCAAAATGCAGGAATGTGTTTTTTCACACCCCAAATATGTCTCTGTGTTTTAATCTAGTCTGCTTTTCTGTGCAAAGCTGTACTGTAGTTTCTCCACTAGACTCTAAAGCAGGGGTCCTCAAACTTTTTAACCGGGGGGCCGGCGCGCGGATGCAGTGGCAGGCAGTCATCTGCGGCTGCTTGGTTTCCCCCCGCAACCCCCCGTTTCTGTAAATACCGGGGGCCGGATTGAGGACCCTGGGGGGCCATATCCAGCCCGTGGGCCATAGTTTGAGGACCCCTGCTCTAACATTATGGGCAGCTTATGCTGCAAATTTAAACAACAAAAATCAGCTCAGTGACAAAATTTATTAATGCAGTCTCATCTCAGTAAGACTGGCATTGCCCACCCTTCAATGGCCTTTGACTTCGCAGGTCTGGCAGTGCTTTGGAAGCTTGAGTAACTCAAGTTTCACCAGTACCTTTAGGTTTGATTGTACAATTTGTTAAATTAGTCTTCTGGAAGAGGAGCTGAAAACTGGTTCCAGTCATGGCCCAAAAGTGCACCTACACAGAGCTTGTAGAAATTTGCTGAAAGTAAACAGAACATGCACCTCCGCAGAAGAATGTTTTCAACTAATTTAGAGGTCTTTTAACTGTCTAAGAGGGATGAAAACAGTGTTGAAAATTAAGATTCCTACCTTATATAGGAGAACAGGGATTTGGTAGTTACTGAGATGCTCAAGAGATCGACAGAGATCTTGAACAGCAAACCACTTAAGAGGAGAAACAAAATGTGCAACAGGACTAGAAAGATTCACTCCAATTGCTTCAGAAGAATCATGGGAAGGAAAATAAAAACGCTTTTATGTTTTGGGGTTGTTACTAGTACCTCCAAGATGTTTGAAAACTAAGATAGTCCATGCCAAGGAAACAGGGGCATAAACAAATGATCTGTGGGATCAATAACCAGTGTTTGGAAGATTCATTATATTGGGCAGAGTTTATATAATGGAACAGAGAGAAAATAAAAAATGGGAAGTTTGGGGTAGGATACAGGCAAGGTTTTACTGCTGTAGCTAAAGATCTCTTCACATAATCTTCTGTCTTTCTTTGTCTAGCCCTCTGAAGTAAAATGTGGATAAATATAAAATAATGTATACAGGGAAGTAAATAATCCTAGTTTTACATATATAGCAATAACTTTTGACATAGTAATTGCTACTCAGGAAAGAGCTCTTGATGCTTGTATTAGTTTTATGAAAATGTTAACTTTCAAAGAGGGTAACATTGTTATGACTACTGTGTAAATTCATTGGGTACTCTCAAATACTGTATGCAATTCTTGTGCAGTCGTAATCATCACAGATGGGGTGGAAAAGTTACCTATCAAAGATGACTGAATTAAGTAAAGGCTTCATTGCTGAGTGACTGGTAAGAGACTGAGAATGCAATAGATGTATCTGAGAAGAGAGTAACACTGAAAAGATTTGAAAGAATAATTTTATTCACTTTGTCTTTCAATAGAAATAATAGCATCAAACTAAATACTGTACCAGGTTCAAAACAAGTGGCAGATACAGGTTTTTGTACGATAGGTTATTAAGCTGGGGAGCTTTCTGAACCAGGGATTGTGGATATTGAAAGCTTACATGGCTTCAAGGAACAATTGGATACATTCATGGAAGAAAAATCCATTAGGACTAAAGACAGCACCTCTGGCTTGCAGTGTCCCTGAACCACCAGTTGCTGGAGGCTGGAACGGTATTGTAGGGAAGTGAAGTTGGTTTTGCCGTGTATTTATATCTTTCTTTAGGATTTGTTGTTGATTGCTGCCAGAAATAGATAGTTGGCTAGATGGACCTTTTTGTATGACTTCAGTCATTCTTAAACTAATAATGTGTAGGTTAAAGTCATCCATAATAGCTGCTGATAGGAAATCGAGTTGTGGAACAGGAGATTTTGAATGAGTTATGCAATGCTGGAGAGTGTTGTGGTAAGCCAGAAAGAGTAATAAATGCCAGATAGGTTCAGTGTTGCAGCTCCACAATGAATTTGAGGTGTGGCACACCCAGAAAGCACACACCTTAGGCTAACTGTAACAATATGCATTTTCCTATTATAAATGCGTGTGTCTTTGTGCGTGTGTTAATAATTGAAGGAGACTGAAGACACAATTCCACAATTCTAAACGTTGATACTTATCGGGGCATTGATCTCCATCATCTCCATCCTCTGTTCTAGCAATAGGATCCCAGAGTCTTCCGATCATCCTCCTGTACTCGGCACTGGTGAGGCCATGCCTTGAATCCTGTGTTCAGTTTTGGGCCCCTTGCTACAAGAAAGACATTGAGGTGCTGGAGCGTGTCCAGAGAAGGGCAGCGAAGCTGAACTTGGAGCACAAGTCTTAATGAGGAGCAGCTGAGAGAACTGGGGTTGCTTAACCGGGGTTGAGGAGGAGGCTCAGGGGCCTTGCACTTGGTATTGTTGACCTTTGTGATGTTCACACAGGCCCACCTCTCAAGCCTGTCAAGGTCCCTCTGCCATCCCTTCCCTTCCAGCGTGTCAACCACACCACATCTTCGTGTTGTCGACAGACTTGCTGGGGGTGCACTCAACCCCAGTGTCCATGTCACTAACAGATGTTGAACAGCACTGGTTGCAGTACCGACCCCTGACGAATGCCACTTGTCACTGATCTCTGCTTGGACATCAAGCTGTTGGCTGTAAATCTTCAATGCGACCATCTGGCCAGTTCCTTATCCACTGAGGCTTCTGTCCATCAAATCCATGTCTCTCCAATTTAGAGATAAGCATGTCACATGTGTAGTGTCAAATGCTTTGCACAAATCCAGGTCTTCTGGATCTTTCCTTACTTACTTGCTAAAACTTGCTCCTGCACTGCACTTTTATTTATGGTGTAGAATTTTGTTTTCTCTCCTTCTTTAAATACATGTCTGCTATATAGTCCTAGCTTGCAGTGTGGTACTGTCAGCCATACTGTTGACCAGGTGTCAGGGCTTGAATTTTAGAATTATACAAGTTCTTGCAGAGTATTTTGTAACAAAACAACAGGATATTAAAAAAATAGACTTCATTGCCGTCATCCTCATTACTGAGTAAAGCCCCTGTTGCCTTCAATGGGAACTGAGTTTTGTAATCAGTGCTGTCAGTCACCATCTGGACTGACTTTCTCTTTCATATCTGAATCTTACCATAGAGTCCTTCCTTTCTGGGATGCCATCTGTCAGGCAGTTTCTTTTGACTTGTTTCCAGCATCAACCTTTGTACTTTCTTTCATGTCCTCTTTTGTGCTCCAAGCAACCTCTTAAATCTTCATTCTCCCCGCTGTTTTCAAAATACATTTTGAACACTGGTGTACAAAATGAAGTACCCTAGCAATAATAGCTATTACGAAACCCTAGGCAACATCACAGTCATCTGAAGAAAATCTGTCAGGAGGCCAAGGCTTGGAAGGCCTTGACCCCAAACCCTTTTCCAGTTCCTACAAGTATAATTCAAAGCAGTGGCTGAGGGAGAAGTTTGAACCTCTGATTACTTTGAGGTTTTGCTGCGAATAAAATATATCAGTTAGTACAGCAGTTAACCTAACAGTAGCTTATTAAAGTATCACAGCACTTAGAGTTTTAAAAATAAGATCAAGTAGCCTTAATCTAACTTCATAACTTTTTTTGAAAGGCTTTTGCTCTGTAAAGTCGTATTTATGAATACTTAAAAAAAATCTGGTTTTGAGCTGATGGTAACAGTCCTGCACACAGTTTTTTCACCCTGACATAGTTAATATTAAATGCCAACAATTTATGTGGCACTTTATAAGGAAATAGAATGACAAATGTCAACCCAAACCCTTGCAGTTTGAAAGAGAAAACAAAACATAACAATGTGTTAGAAATAATAAATACGTAACTTAGAAAAAAAATTTGGGGAAAAGTAAATCCGAGATAAGTTTAAAAACAGATGCATCTTAATGAAATAGAATAGTAGTTAGCATGTGGTTTAATTACCAAGTTTTAAGTGTAATTCAGGCCTGATTCTCACGAACTCATGCATGAAAGAGATTTGTATGTATCTGAACAGCAGCCTTTCTTCCAAGTGGTGTCAGGGATGTGATTTTTCCAAACAAAATTTGAGTGAACTCTTCTTGGTTTATGAATTTGATTTGAACTATAATAAGGATGATTTAGAGTTTCAAAGAGATAGAAAAAGCAGTAATTTTTTATAGCAGTAGGCTTTTTTAGTGTATATATTAAAAAAACCAAAAAAACAACCCAGACTCTCTCACATTGTGACTAGATAGCCTACAGGTAGAAACAAACCAATTACTGTGTTCATATTGTATTCATTCTTGAAGGAAAATATTATCTAGTATGAAAAGCCGTGCTTCTTTCAAAGGTTAGAAAATGTGGCAACAGACAACTGTGTAACAGAAAATTGAAATATAGATTTTACAGGATCAAGACTTGCCAACACCTTACCATGCTATATTTGTTCATGGTTATTTTGCATAAAAAATAATACTAGAAGACTCTGTTGGAAAAGTATAGCTACATTGCAGAATGATTGAAAACTGACATGCAATATCTGTAGATACTTCTGTATATTTAAATGTATTGAAATGAGAATAAGCAATATTATTCCTGAGAAGCTAAATTGGCATAAGGCATGTTCCCTTTTCCAAATAGCAAATCAATTTCTTGCTGGGAGGTGGTGTGAATGACCAAGTACTAGCCTGTCTCTGAGTGACTGAGGCTCCATTCACGACTCTTCAGTTCCTCTGTTGCAGTGTCTATCTTATCACTTGTCTCTCTGTGATTAGCTTCCCTTATTTTTAAGATGTGGCCAGGAAAACTTCCTCTGGAAAGCAGTTTTCAATTGCAGTTGAAGAGAGTGACATGTAAGAACCAGATGACTAATAATTACCGTGTGACTGATACTACTGCTCAGCTTTACCTTACAGTGATTTCTTGAAAGCTTTTTGCTTTCTGGTAGATGTTGCAGAGATCTGGCAACTTCTGTGCTTTTTTCTTAGGATAAGATAGTTGTGGTTATCTTACACCTCCAACTGTATGGTGTTATTCTTGTACTGTTCCTCCTTGAGAGGAAAATGAAAAAAAAATGTCTGGCAGAAAGAGGGTTTTTTTTCCACCCAGGTTAGTGACACACTTAAGTATGGTTCAGTCTTACATTAAATCCCCAGGGTTACCCAAGCAGTCAGTCAGAAATATATCAGTTATGGAAAACTGCTCATCTCCTTCTTCCTTCTGAGTAGCCAAATAGACATGAAAAAAAGTATCATTTGAACTTTGCCACCAAATTTAGTTATGTCTTTCTGTGGAACAGTAATAGGTGGGAGCAGGGATGAGGAATCTGGCTGAGTATATTAGCTTTCAGCAGCTCTGATAGTTTACCAGACATATTTTTCAATGCAAAGCTATGGCAGCTCCTAATTTGACTTTTTGTCTGTCTTGGATTTTTTCTGATTCAGTTCAAGCACGGTTATCTGAAATGGGGTAAAAAATTTAAAGTCTGAGGGATGACCACTGTCCTGTTGTTACCTGACTGCTTCCCTCTTCCCAGTCATATTCCATAGGGTGGTGCCAGCCCTCACTCCAGTGGCCAGTGAGCTTGTGATGTCATAATCTATATAGAAAGGTCACGTATATGATTAGGTTTTCTTTGCAGGCAGTGAATGTTACAGTGTTAAGATGCTGCTTGGAACCATAATAGAGCAATGCACAGGAGGTTTTCACGTGCACTAGAAAAATTTGTTGTTGCTACAGGCTTTGTTGGATGTTTCTGCTTTGAGTGATCTCTTCAAGTGTATTTGTCAGAATGGGGGCTTTCACTTTGCTTATTTGTGGACACAATTCCATCATTTTATCACATTTTTCAGTATTTTTTTTTTTTTTTTTAGACGAAGCCCTGAGCTGTTATAAGCCACGAGTCAGTCTTGTTCCTGCAAAAGTAGCTCATTTCAAACGCCTTCTGTGGTACGGTAACCAAATATATACACAGTCATCTGGGAATTGCAAAAAGACAAGGCATTTAATAGTGAGGGATCATATCTAGAGCAAAAGGATTTTACAATTAGGAAAGATGCTTTAGTGGGTCTGATGTACTTCTGTTTCTTACTTAAGTCCTTAGATGGTACTCGGTCTGACTGAGCTTTTTCAGATAGTTCAGCAACATGCCTGCGTTTTAGAAGTCCTCTGAGGCAATGGTTTCCCCAGGAAAGTTCCCCACCCTTTATAAAAGTCACTTTAAAAATTTGGTCATTACTAAGAACTAAGTAAAAATTACTGCTACTTAATTTTACTATGTACACTTTTATTTTTTAATGAACATTGGTTATCTTTTGTTTGTAATTATTAGTTTTTGTTGTAGCTATTTGCCTTTTTCACTTTATTTACAATGAATAGTCACAGTATGTTTACAAAATACGAACTTCTGTGTTGGATAGCTGTTTTTATATCAGTTTCATCAGCCTCTTTCCAGCTCTGGCTAGTAAGAGGTGTTAGAGAAGATTTATATTTCCCCCCCCGCCCCCCCTAGTTCCTGTGATGGATGGTTATGGAATAACGTGCCCACAGGGAAAATTATTTCTTCCTAATCCTTGTCAGTTAGTGGTTGGCTCATGTCCTGTAGCCTGAAGACTTATATCCCGGATACTTTAAAGCTAAGTTCATATAGTACTTCATTTTAGCTGACTTCAAATTTTGTTCATTACTGACTCCCAGCTTGGGAATATTATTATTCCTTATTGTTCTGCACTTTGGCAAAATCAGTCAAGAGGACATCATTCTAACAGAAAGCTGTGACCGATTGCTTTAAAAATAAATGATACTTGCACTGACACAAGAGAGAAAAAAGGTTCATTAAAACTCATGTTGGAGAACTCTCATCACTCTTTTTCCATTGCATTTGACATTGCCTGAAAGACTGTTATATATTATGTTTATTTTTAGAGACTATTGTTCTCTTTAAACTTGCTCTGCAACTTGAGGAAAGCAATAATGCTTTCAAACAGAACTTAAATTCACAGGAGCCAAGACATTGCATCTTTCTGTTATAGTAAGGGGCTATCTCATGAAAAATCTTTTTAAAAATCAGTTTGGCTTTGGCAGGGAAGAAAAAAATCCTGCAGAACATAAAATGAATTGCAGGCTGCTTTAAGGCATACGGATTGAAAACCTGTACACCTTTTATCAATAATGTAATGACGTTACAAGTGAGACCTTCAGCACCTCATGCTCATTTTAATAATTTATTTTGAAGTTCTGAAAAAAAAAAAGTAGTTTCACTTAGTTTGCTTTTTCCCCCCAGGTTGACCTATTCTGCTACTCAATGTCCTGCTGATGTACACAGCTCATATGAAACTAATGTGTAATCGTACAGCTGGAAAGCCAAAATAAGCCTTTTGGAGTTAAATAGAGTAAATAGATTGGAAAATGTTTCAATTCTTTTTTTTAAGGTACGTAATAGAAAACTGTAAGAAAATGACAAATTACTTTTAGCATAGACCAAAGCTAAAATACAACTGGTTTCAATTAAAGACTATTTAAATACACAGGAAAAAGTATATGGCTTAACCAGACAAATTGTGAAACAGCAAATTTACTACATTTTTGAAATGGATAAACAGATTCAGGGAAAGCCACACTTGCCTTGTAAAACTGCACGCATAATTGCTAAGAAAAGGAAATGTGTTGCAAAGTGATGCTTTTAATGGAAAAAGTAGTGGGTCTGTCCTGGCTTTTCCCCCATCCCCCTCTTCTGATTTTATTAAACCATCAGAGTTTCTTCAGGCATGTCAGGTCTCTGATTTCCTTGAAATTGTCTGTCTAGATAGGTTTTTTTTCTCCATATCTTTCTGTCTTTCCTTAATTTATTCTGCATGCAAGGATACACTAATTACAGTAATACCACCCTTGTTAATGCCCCTGGAATAATGTAGAGAGCACATGGGCTTCTCTGTAGAAGAGTTAGTAGAAGCAACATGTCAAGAAGATGTGATTTTACTTATGCGCTTTTTTTTTTAATGCCTTCAAAATCTCAGCAGATAATTTGGTACACTGAACAGAGTATTCCTGTTATTTCTCATTGATTTTCTGGTCTAGGACTTGTCTTGAGACTTCATGATACAAAAGTCAGCTTAGAAACTTGCTTATGGGTTTTAACCACCTTGGAGCCCTAGGGTAGTGTCTCAGCTCTGGTAAAGTCATAGAAATCCACCTTTGGAATTTGTGAGTTTGTGCTTTGACTTGATCAGCTTAAGGCTAGGTGTGAAAAGAGGTCTGGGTGTTAGAAGTGCTGAGCTTTTCAACATTTAAGACTTAGGACAACTGCAAAGTGATCCAGAAGCCTGTTTGACCTTGAGGATTCAGTGCCTTGATCATATGCTTATTTGTGACATTTTTAACTGAAGGACAGGGGGAATGGGATGCATACAAGTAGCTGCAGAAAAATGCTGCTCAAAATGTGATTCCTTCAATACATCCTTCTTAAGAAACCAGGCTGAGGGGAGATGTAGACAGCTTTCACCGATAGTGACCCTGAAGCCATATTTTAACATCCTTTCTATGAAGGAGATGCAGTGGTGGTATTTTTTTCCTCAGCATTTTTCTTTCAGACACTAACACAGCGATGAGAGCATGTGTAGACTCAGGTTCAATTCCCTTCTTTGCTGAAGGGAGCTAAGGTTCAGTTTTTATCTTTCTAGAGAAAGAACCTACCAATTTTCAGGCAGTTTTAAGACAAGAATGCTCTTCTTGCTCCCTGCTGAAGCTACAACTGAAAAGAATTAATTCAACACTTGTTGGTTACTGTCTAGGGAAATGATGTTATTTCAGGGTCTGTCTCTCAAGTGGCTTAACTTTTGTGTATGCTCAGTGTCCACAGTACCTAACTGGCTGAAGAAATAGGGGGTACTGGGCAACTTCCATGCTGTGCATAGATAAAAGGTTTAATGCAACTGGGTTAACTGCTGGGTAGTCAAGAGGCAGGTGTGTTTCTGAACTAAGGGAGCCTGCAGGTGAGGTCAGCCCACTTAACGTGACTTCTGGAAATACATTATCAAATCTCTTTGCTTAGTTTGACAACAACAACAAAAAGCTTCCTTACTGGTTTTCTTGAAATATCAACAAAGCCTGTCTTGAAACATCCTCACTGTGTTCTACTGGGACATCTCGTTGTGTCACAGTTCCTGCTTCATTATCTTTCTGCAGTGTATTTTGTTAGATTTTAATTTTTTTTAGGCTAATCCATTAACAAAATGGGCTTGTCAAATCTCTTCGTCATGGTTTAGAAAGGGAATAAATTTAGTAATTGTGAAGTTATTTAAAGATTAGTCAGTCTCTGTGATAGTCTACTATGTTTTGCCAGCAGAGTAGCATCGTTAGCCAAATTTAGGGTCTTAGTTTCATCTGTATAATCCCCACTGGTGTTAACAGAAGCACACAGCTGTACCTAAGAATAACTTGAGCCTGAATACATAAACCCAGAAGTCATCTGCAAAGAACTCTAATGGCAATGCTTTTTTCATCATTAAAGAGTGTGTAAATTTTAAACAGTTGTGGGGGTTTTGGTTGATTTAAAGATTTGGCAGCTGAGATGGAAAACTTGCAGTGCTGTGCATTTTTTTCTGGTGACACAATAACTGACAGAACTCATGTGCTGTGCTGATAAGATTTCTTGGGGGTAATTAACTTGGGGTTTTAGACTTTTTTGGCATATATATATATATGTGTGTATATATATATATCTGTCACTAATGTTGAAGCCTGGAAACTGGAACAATATGGTTTATTATGATAGAAATATCTGAAATGTTTACAATAAACAGGGAACAGCTGAGTTCTGATGTTCTTAGACAACTTTGTATCAATGTAGTACTTCTATTTTTCTTATAGACAGGCATTTTAAAGGTACAAAGAAAAATTATTCCCTAAAACCAATAGGTACCCATGTTAAAGGAAGACAAGCTGAACTATTTGTATGTCTAGAGTTGTTCTATGAAAATGAAAGATGTTTTTAGGACTGGAAGAATTCTTTAAACCTCAGATGTCTGTATTTTATATGTGTAAAACCCCCTAAAAAGGGAAAGGGCATAATAGCATAGGGCACTCAAGAGTATCTAGCACTATAACACAACTATTTTCAACGGTACCAGGAAATAACACTGCTTCTCAAAGATGAGATATTGTCTGAACTATGTAGAATCTTCTTGTTTATGTGGGTTTGCTTCCCTTGAAACTGCTGCAAGGTCCTGTCACTGGACCTTGATGACCTCCTAAGGCCTAAGTAAGCAACTTGAATCCCATGGATATCAATGTGAGGTCATGGAGGGAGAAAAATTAGAAGGGTGCTGGTGAGGCTGCACCTCAAAACCTGTGTTCAGTTTTGGGCCCCTCCCGACAAGAAAGACATTGAGGTGCTGGACCGTGTCCAGAGAAGAGCAGTGAAGCTGGTGAAGGGTCTAGAGAACAAGTCCTGTGAGGAGCAGTTGAGGGAACTGGGATTGTTCAGCCTGGAGAAGAGACACAGGGGAGACCTTATTGCCCTCTACAACTACCTGAAAGGAGGTTCTAGTGAGGTGGGTGTCAGTCTCTTTGCCCAAGTAACAAGAGATAGGATGAGAGGAAATGGCCTCCAGATGTGCCAAGGAAGGTTTAGATTTGATATTAGGAAAAATTTCTTTGCTGAAAGGGTGGTCAAGCATTGGAACAGGCTGCCTAGGGAGGTGGTTGAGTCAACATCCATGGAGGCATTTAAAAGACGTGTAGCTGTGGTGCTCAGGGACATGGTTCCTGTTGGACTTGATAGTGCTAGGTTAATGGTTGGACTCAGTGATCTTAAAGGTCTTTTCCAGCCTGAACAATTCTGTGACTCTGTCTGTGGAGAGTGAGCATACACGTGTGCTGGAGAGAGGCTGAACAAGCAAAATCCTTTAGACTCTGGGGTATGAGTGTCTGTGTGCTGCCACATGTGAAATATCATCTGAGGAATGCCAGCACTCTTCTACTAGCTGAAGAGAGTAAAGGCTTGTGACAGGGTGGAAAGTGCTGCATAAAAGCCTGAAATTTCAGTTTGGTTTTGCATGGCGATTTAAAGACTCATTAGTAAAATATTGAGTGAAGTATCAAGTATCGTGAGTAATGAGAAGAGTGCTGCTTTTAGACATCCTCAGTTGTGCTGGGGGAAAAATGAGTAATTTTACCTTCTTGTTAAAAGACCCACCATGATGCTTTTTGTTTTCTGAGGGTTTTCCTTGAAAGGAGGAAAAATGGCAATAATGCTGAATGGTGTCTTGCCAAGAGCACAGACGTATACAACCAAGTCAACAGTAAACCAAGAAGGTTCTAAAGAGAATATAGGAAATATGTAAGTAAAAGTGAGAGATTCAGAGATATGTCCCCACCACATTAGAGATTCTTAGGACTAAATTTTATCAAACAGCAATGCTAAAAATCTGTTAAAAATAGATACAATTGAAAAACAGTTGTTAAATATGGTATGGAAGGAAAACTTCATAGGCTGTGCAGGTACAATGTGAACGTTTTCTGACTGCTTCCATGGGAGTTTCTAGCTGGCAAAATGTCTACTTTGAAGTAGACATGTCTACATAAAGAGTCATGGCCATGGACTTCAATACCATTGCCCATTACGGAATTCTCCTGGGCAGTCTCCCATTCCACTTTTGTATGTGTGGTATTGCAAAAATGGATACTTTAGATTTCCCATCACCCTGGTCATCTGTCAGGGGTTTACTCCTGTGATTCACCAGGCAACCAAGAACAATGGAATTCTGTTTACTCATCCTTCACTCACTTTCCCCTACTCCCTAAAACAGGGGTCCTCAAACTTTTTAAACAGGGGGCTGGCGCGCAGATGCAGTGGCAGGCAGTCATCTGCGGCTGCTTGGTTCCCCCCCCAACCCCCAGCAGGTGGGGTGGGGGTGGGGGGTGTTCTCTAAATACCAGGGGCCGGATTGAGGACCCTGGGGGGCCGTATCTGGCCCACGGGCCGTAGTTTGAGGACCCCTGCCCTAAAACATATTCGATCTCCAGTTCTTCACATGCATGGGATTGGTCTTGGAGGATGAATTTGCACTGAGAATAGATACAAAAATTTACCATGGCTTTCTGCAAGCAATAAATAAGTGAGAGAGGGGATAAAATCTTGAATTAATAGCAAATAGCCAGCACTATTTGACTATGACTAAAATTTTGTGAAGACAACAATTGAAAAATATATCTGGGTCAGCACATTTTCAATTGAGAGCCAAAATCTAACCCAAATAATAGTCACACACCTTGAAATCTATGTCCAAAATATTTTAAAGGCTTCTGTTTGTTCTGCTGTCTTTCAAAGGAGATCTGATTCATTATGTATCTTTTTAGTGAAGATAAAAAAACCAAACTGTTAATTTGTAAATGATTCATTTGCAATGTGCAGTATGACTCAAGGAGTCTGTCTGGTTCTAAAACACAAGGTCGATTCCTTCCTAAGAAGCTTGAAAGCACAGTCTCTGGGAAAAAAACCAAACAACTTGCCATCAAAATTCTGTGTCTTTCACGTTCATTTTTAGATGACAGAAAGAGTGGGCGATGCTCTTTGGTTGGGGTGGTGACCACCTGCAGAGTTGCAAGGCTCTTGACTGTAGCTAAGGCTGCTTATTCTCTCAGAGGCAAATTAATCTCTGGGTAGTGCCCTGTGCTGCAGTTGCTGTGCTTAAATCATTAACCTGCAATGTGAACATTTTTGGGAATGGAATAGCGTGATTCTTGTCTTTCTACATAACTGCTTTGGTAGTACTTGAAATAACAACCTTAGTGTCATAATTTCTACAAATATATATGCTGAAATGTAATAAAGCTTCAGACCTAGCATAGGAAGCTAATGTCTCATCAAGGTTACTATTTAAGTTTACTATTTTCTGCTCAGAATCTGAATAACATGCTATAAAGCAATTCAGTTATTTGGAGAATAATATAAAACTAGGAAACATGAGATTAATCCAGCAGATGGGGGTAAATGTATTGCAGTGAAGGTGATTGATTTGGGGTTTGGTTTTGGTTGTTTTTTAATGCTTCCAAGTTCTGTTTTCAGGGTGATTTTACTTTATTGAAAGTTCTTCATCTATTTTTCAAGGACTAAAGGACTCAATATTGTTGTGCTGTGGGGTTTTTGAGATTGTTGTTATTTCATTTTTGGTTTTATCCACATTTTAGACATAAGGAACCAGTTTTCCTGTGTGTTGTTTGGGTTTTGGTTTAGTTTGGTTTTTAAACCTTGTGTTGTCACCTATGTGTTTTTAAAGTGGGAATAAAATGCTATCAAACCAGAACAGCTGTTTTGCATCTGCTTTGCACCTGGCTTGGAAAGTAGGAGTCTTAACACACAATATGTATCATGCTCCTATGCTTTATTTTTGACCAGAATTTTTTTTTTAATGGAAAATAAAGCAACCTGTTTTTCTGTTTGTTGATGTAGGGAGTTGCCAGATAAATATTTACTTGTATAGCTATAGTGGCAGACCTTTATAAGACAGGCCTTTGCTTTTGCTCATACGAAACCTCATACACTTTTAAAATAAATAAAATCCAATCTGATCTAAGCATAGTTTCCCATGTTTGTTTTTGTAACAGAATAATCATGACATAGAAGCATACACAATCTTAATCTTTAGGCCATAGTCTGACACATGGACAGATTGCCTAGTTGCACCCTGTGCTAACAAAACCAGAGCTATTAAAGGTAAATGTTTCTTTCACAGAAATCGTATCTAATGTATAGAATGAACACCCAGGGATTTTATCAGATTTGAGGAATTTAATAAGTTAGATATTTCTGTCTCATTCATTTATTTAGATTGCAATACTGTTACTTTTAGGAGTTTTTTTAATCCTTTTGTAAGGAGAGTATGGGAGGATTTTAATAACAATTTCTTGTGGCATCTGATACATTCTAGATACTCAAACCCTGGAATGTTACTCACAGCTTTATGCCGTGGAGGAGAGCAGCTGGTATTTTCCTCTCTCCTGCAGGCTATGACAATCTCTTGCCAGATTGGGGTATTGTGCCTCTTGCTTTCAGACAGATTTGGCTAGTTCATGCTCTGGTGTCTGTCACCTTTTTGTGGTGGTAATCCTCTACACCCATCTGTGCAGAAGTTAGTGGTTATTCAGGTATTGAGGTGGAAGGAAAACAAAATAGCAAGTTGGATTAAGAGGAATTCACAAAGGAATGTTAAATGAAAATAACTTCCCTGATAAAGAAAGCTCTCTGGTGAAGAGCAGGAGGGAAGTTGTTGAAAGAGCATAGAAAGGGAGGGGAGGTAACTGCTAAAAGCAGACATAAGTAGATGAGCCTTTGAGTAGATTTTAGTTTTTGTCTCTACCATGTTGGGAGTTTGCAAAAACAACAAAAAAAAAAAAAGAAAAGGGGGGTGGGGTGGGGAGAACAATGTAATCTCTGTTGTCAGCCAAGTATATACTCCTTGTTTAAAAAAAAAAAAAAAAAAAGAAAACGAAAAAGAAAGTATGATCCTATAGAGGTCCTGGAACAAAATTAAATAATCCATTTCTGCTTTGGAGGGCAGCTTCTGATCTGTATGCAAGTCCATGGCTTGTAGAAATCTTAAAAAAAAATCACATAGGAAACCTAAGTGAATTCACTCTATCGCTATTGCTGATAGGCCAGATACAGTGTGAAGGATACAGAAACTTCATTAATTTGGGCTTTTTGTATCACCGTGCAATGCAGGACAACGAATTAATCAAAACAATCCTGTGGAAAGTCAGAGACCTACATTTACTTTTTTTGGAATGTATTTTCTCACATAATTCTGCATTGCCAAAGCAGCTGATTGTACTGGATTCTCATATAAAAAAGTAAGTCAATGTTTGTTGAGCTCAATATGATAGTAAATAAAAAAACCCCACATGTTGGTTTCACTTTATAATTGCATATTTGAATATGAAGTCAGAATTTATGCAGGTGGGTATAGTAACTAAATTTTTGCTTATCCTTAGTGATTTTCTATACTTGTGTTTCTGTGATTTCTTTTCTAATTTTGGAATGAACTTGGTACCTTTAAAGAAAGGAAAACCATTTAGCACACAAGGTTCAAATGCTTTTTATGTCTTTTAAATAAGGTTCCCGTTAACTTCTGGTGTTATATTATTAGTGTTATTATAACTGTGTAGTATTTGAAGAATTTAGTGCCTTTTATCTTGGCAACTCCAAGGTTGACACAAAAGAACTATTTTTTGTCTTGTAGATATTCTGTCAGTTTAAAACATTAATTTGTAGGACTAATTAAATAATTAATACATTATTTGTCAGAATATTTCAGTGTATTCCATGTCCTTCTCTCATGGAATATTTAATTACAGTAATATTTCAAAGAATTTATTTTTTTTTTATGGCATACTACAGTGGGAGGAAGGGTCAGCATCACAGCTACTTGTTTTATACTCCTTTGACTTTCCTCTCAAAAACATATGCATCAATTTTGGTTGAAAATGGGAATTCAGTGGCTTTGTACAAACACTTAACCATATGCATGGGTTTCCGTATGATCATTCTAAAGGACTTATGCTGAATTTGTGACTTGAATGAAAAATTGGTCAAAAGGAGTATAAAATCGCATAAACCTTGCTGCAAGTCAGTTCCAACACAACTGTTCAGAGCTATTTTGTTCCACATTTCCTCAGAGTTTAAAATAAAATAAAAAAGCGATTAGGAGGTCTGTCTCTCCCTCTAGCCCAAATTTCTGAACTCAAGGTCTGTTTGCTCAGCCTGGCTCACTTGTCATTAAAGCTCCATGAAACTTGAAAAGCATTTGGGAAAGGTCTTGGTAGGGCAGTTTGAAATTAACCTAGGCCAACTACAGTTTGCTTATTCTACTCTATAGATGTTGGGGTTTTTACTGATTATCTTTATGAGGTTGCAGGCTTGTTCCATTTATAGGTCTGAGTTAATGTATACTTTGGAAAATAACTGGATTTAAAATAATGCTGATATATAATGATTAATTGATTAAAATCAATTATCATTTATATAATTTATACATTTTTTCTATTACTTTAGTGTTGAATTTTTAATTTTTCCTTTTTTGCCCATGTTTTAATATGTTCTGCTTGCCTTAAAATAAAAAATGGTTTCCTGTTGCATACATATTGGGAGGGGGAAAAAGGCATTTTTAAAAGCTATTTAGAGGACTTCACAGTTGCCTCTAGAAAAAGACCTACACCTCTTTAGATTAACTTCAGTTAGTGATGTTCTGCTAGGTTTGTGAGAAATTGGTTTCATAGGATCTGCACAGATGGATCCCTGCACCGTTTCAACAGTCCCTCCTGATCTTTTTGTGTCTATATATCCATGTTTTAACAAAATGACTCACCAGCATTGAATCCTAGATGTAATAGTCTGGGCTTCTAGTGTTCAGCTGGGAATGATTTAGTCTGGTTGGTGTCTGACAACTCATGTAATCACTGAGGTTTTTAAGTATTAGTCTCTCTTTTTTTTTTTTCTTTTCTTTTGTACTTCAGTTTTGTACACTGAAAGAAAAACAATTTGAGGTCTTATATGGTTAAAAAAATATGACATAACTGTGGCTTAGTTTAGGAGTGAAAACAGTGATGTTTGCAAGCTGTGGGAGAGGAGCGGTTGTTTGCAGGATGGCGCTGTCACTGAGGTGGCCGTGGTGGTGCCGCCTGGCTGCAGCCTTCTGCTGGAAACACAGCCCATGCCAAGAGCCATTTTCATTTGGCAGATCCAAATTCGCCTTTTGAATAATGAGCCAAACCAACCAGAACACTGTTTTGTCAGTCTGCACCAAAGAGTTTGATAGCACTGTGATGCTAGTTTTGAGGGTGTGGGAAAGAAGGAAGGGTGATGTATTTCTGGGGATAATTTTCTATACTGTCCTAGTGGAAACAGTTGTGCTGACAGTGTTTCAGTGCAGGCATAAGTCAGTCCTCTAGCTGTGGGCTGTACTGAAAACAAAGTGGGTTTTACAGGCAGAAAGTCAGCTGTCGGGAACATGGCTTTCATGAGAAAGTGCTGACTGAAGGACTTGAGCATGGCTGTTGGCCAGCTCCTGGGGGAAGGCAGAGGGGGGGGTGCGTGTCCTGTGCCCTGCCCCTTACACTGCACCGGCTGGCGGAGGTGGTGTGGAGGGGAAGTGGTAAGGGGTGTTAATCTGCAGTGCACTGCCAGCCATGCAGAACTGGTAGGAAGCAGGATCTGTGCCTGATGCTATCCATGAAGCTGTTTGGACTATGTGCGGTGGTGTGCCAGGCAAGGGAAGCATCGGAAGTCACACACACACACAGACCAACCAAGGTCGTTTAAATCAGGTATGAAATACAAACCCAACTTGAATAATCAGCAAGTTGTGGATTGCCTTTTTGCAGGCACTTGTTGATACATAAACCCCATTTCAAATAAAACAAGCTTCTAAAATATAGGAGCTTGACTTAGCCCATAAGTGAACTTCTGTTGAAAGGCAATAATTACTTGTATAGCAGTATTTCACTAAATGAACAGTGTATTGAGTGGGTTAAATTTGCAGTGGTTCTTGACACTCCTTACAGGTTTCTCCTCTTTTAAGTATGACAGCAATGAATGCATTTTGCATAGCTATTGATGTGCTGTCACTGCATGTTTACTTTTTAAACAGAACCTTTTTCCCTGAAATTACTCAATGTTGTGGACTGTCTTTAACTCTGCTCTATTGCATGGAATCATCCTGCCACTACAAAGTAATTTTTAAATTGTCTTAACTGGACCCTTGTGTTTTTCTTTGCCCTGATTCTACGTCACTGTTTAAGAGCACATCACAGGTGTGGCCCTTGCCTGCAGGAGAGTGGCAATTTCATCACTGACAATAGAATAACGTGCTTTAATTTGAAGATGCAAATGTAGTTAGGGTAGAACAATGAGTCAGTTCCTCGATCGTGTAGATGGTAGCAGCACCATTGACTTCAACAGACCTGTGCAATTATCTATCAAGTGAGAATTTGACTCAAAGCCTGACTAATGAACTCATTTAACTCCTGTGACTCAGAAATATGACTTTTTTTTACTGTAGCGTAAAGGGTGAGGTGTATTTAAACAGATTTAATTAACCTGTCTAAATCTGGTGAGCTGACTAACAGGTGTTCCTATTCATTTAGAGATGAGGCAGAATCATTGTGTGTTCTAATTAAGAACTAAACTTAAGGCTGTGTTTGAAATACGTAGCGTTTAGATTGGAATGGGATATTTGGAAAGAAAAGAATGCCATCTGAACACTTAATAGAAAGGAACTTGGCTAGGAAGGAAGTGTAAGCATTGCTGGTCATTACTACAAGATAAAAACATAGTCTCTAATCTCTTTGTTGTTATTTCATGTATTTTGCAGTGGTCCTGTGTGAGGGCTTGCACACCTGGTGTTTTATTTCTCTTTGAAATTTACATCTCGTTTGATTTTTCTCCTTTTTCCTGGTTCTCCCTATAAGAATTGAAGCTGTGGGAAGGCTGGGTTTAAGATTACCTCTTTCAAGAGAGCTCTGATTCATCCCACCTCTGCCTCCAGCTTAAATAAAGCATTGACAATGTAATTGTGATTTTATTTTTTTTTCCCTGCCCCCCCCGCCTTTATTTTCTTTCCCTGTTCTCCCCAGTCCCCTGTGCCTGACAGCTCAGGGTCTCCTTTACTGAACTTATCACCTGCTTCCATGCCCTTGTTATGTGTTTTACCAGTTTCAGTGCTTCCATGGCATTTCTCTAAATCATGGGGAAATTCTGTCTTATTTCTCTCTCCCTAGGGCAACTTTGTTTTCCCTTCGACTGAATCTGAACTACTTACTCTTGTCTCTCTCTTCCTCCCTCTGCCCCCTAAACCATCATCTCGTTCCCTGTGAGCTGAAGTGACATTGCGAATGCTTTCTCTGTCTGGCTCCTTGTTGTTCTTGGGTCATTTCTTTGCTTCTGGTTCCCTCTGTGTGCTCTGACCTTGTAACAACTATTCTTCTTCCTGCTGTCTATGCTCTTCTCTCTGGGATGCTCTGGAACTACTAGGAGGGATATTTAGTGCAACACAAATTAGGTATATGAGCAACTCTCGATGCTACTGTTCCTTTATAAGGTGATCATGGCCATCATGATAAGAAAAATACATTGTCTGTGGCCTATACTCTCACAGTTTCTTGTTGCTTGCCTTTTTGTTATATAAAACACATCTTAATTTCTGCTGTTTAAAGCTGCTTTCAATCTGGATCCTTGTTTGCCATGCAACACTGGGATGACTTTTCTGTTCTCTTTATTTCTCTCAGTTGGTGAGTGTCCTGGTTTCAGCTGAGAGAGAGTTAATTTTCTTCTTAGTAGTTAGTACAGTGCTGTGTTTTGGCTCTGATGTGAGAACAATGTTGATAGGACACTGATGTTTTTAGTTGTTGCTGGGTGATGTTTATACTAAATCAAGGACTTCAGTTCCTTGGGCCCTGCCAGCCAGAGGGCTGGGGGACACTGGAAACTGGGAGGGGACACAGCCGGGACAGGTGACCCAAGCTAGCCAAAGAGGTATTCCATACCATATGACTTCATGCTGAGTATATAAACTGGGGGAAGAAGAAGGAAGGGGTGTGGGGGGGTGGGGCACTGGGCATTATGGCATTTGTCTTCCCGAGTAACCGTTAACGTGTGACGGAGCCCTGCTGTCCTGGGGATGGCCGAACACCTGCCTGCCCATGGGAAGTGGTGAATGGATTCCTTGCTTTGCTTTGCTTGCATGTGCGGCTTTACCTATTAAATTGTTCTTATCTCAACCCTTGAGTTTTACATTCCGATTCTCTTCCCCATCCCTCTGGGTGGGGGGGAGTGAGCAGCTGGCTGTGTGGTGCTTGGTTGCCAGCCGGGGTTAAACCACAACAGTCCTTTCTGGTGCCCAATGTGGGGCACGAAGGATTCGAGTTAACAGATCTGATTGGAATGTGCTAGTTTGAATTTATAGTTGTTATTACCGTTTAGCTATTAAGGGGCGGGTTTCTGTGCTTACCATGGGGCTTGCTTGCCTTACTGTGTATTAGTCTAGTGCTTGTTAGTGGCTGCTTCTTGCTTTTGCTGCTTGCTGTACTGCTTATCATCTCACTGTGCTGTGCCCGGGAACATTCTGGTAACAGCAATGGCGATGTGCTGGGGCTGGCAGATGGCCAGGGCATCGCTGATGTTTCTGTGCTGCTGTACTGGATAGGCTGGAACTCCAGTGTGAACTCGAGTCAAAGGGGCTGTGACCTGTGGATGAGTGCACATGGGAGCAGGACACCCCAAAGCCCCTGTAGCTGTGAATAAGTCCAAGCCAGAGCAGGTATATCTGGGAGTGTCTGTGGCCATGGTTGTGTCTGTGCTGCAGCAGGTATGAAGGAACTGTAGCCCAAGGACAAGTCAATGTTGGAGAAGGTACACCTCGAAGCATCTGTGGCTGTGGATAAGTCTGTGCTGCAGCAGGTAGACCTTGAAGCATCAGTGGCTGTTCGTGAGGTCATGCTGGAGCACCTCAAAGTGTGTGGCCATGGGATAAGCCCATGACAGAGCAGGGACAGCCCTGGAGGCAGCCAGGGTTAAGGCCATGTTGGAACAGGTGCACCTTGAAGTGGCTGTGGCTGTGGATGAGTCTATGCCGCAGCAGGAATACCCCTGGAGAGACTGTGGCTCATAGCTGAGGCTCCACCTGGAGCAGGTTGCAGTCTGTGCATAAGTCCAAGCCAGAGCAGGGGCAAGGGAAAGGAGTTCATTGCAATGTTAAACCCTGCGGGGTGGTCCAAAGGGGCCAGGGGCAGAGACTGTAATGGATATATCTTTAAATTGTTGTAACCTGTGATTTGCGTTTCATGTTATAGGAATGACTATAGCAGCAACCACCTGAACCACTGGAGGACAAGCCTTATAAGCAGCAGTGCAGGTGCAGCAGTGACCCGATCTGAGCTGACTTTGATGCCCAGTAACCCCTTACAACACACAACCTCTCCTCTCCTGAGTGACCACTATAAGAGATTGTGTTCATGGATTAAATGAACTCAGTGGACATTTTTACAGGGGTGGTGCATGGACTAGGGGAATGATGTCTGTGTATTATATCAAAGAATGGGAAGCCAATACACCCTCATTAATTGATCTTTACTGAAATTTGCTGTATTGAGGGCTTTGTGGAGAATGTATTTTTTCGGTGTGCTAGTAACTGAAAATTGAAACTAGAACTGAAAACTAGGAATTTAAATGAGTTTTAAAATACATACTGAATAATCATTTATCCTTCTCATTCTGTTATATTAATGCTGTTTAGAGATTTTCAGACATCTATCCTGTTTTCTCCTCAGTCATCATCTTCCCAAGATGGAGAATCCCAGTCTATTTAAGCTTGCCTTGTAAGAAGGCAGGTTGTGTGTTTGTGATCATCTGTTCCCAACGCTACTAAAGCTTATGAAATTAGGAAGGACCAAAATTTCATCCATCCTTCAAAATGTAGATACACCGTGACTTACACAGCAGCATAGTAATGTTCTGTTATTACCTTTTGAATAATTCTTAGCATTCTGAGTATGTTCTTGGGTATCTGCTAAGCGGTGTCTCTAGTATGTACTTCACTTTTCCCTAGCACGTATGATTTGTAATTCTGGCCAGTAACTGAAAAGAACGTGTCAGTGCACTGACAGTTTCAGGGAGGTAAAAATGCAAACCATGGAACTGGGGTAAAATACTGCTATTAATAGACTGGTGTAACTGAGTTTAAGTACATGTATCAGCTGAAGAATTGGAGATCACTGTGATGGGAGTGTTTAGAAAGCTGATGCATCAGGCCAGTTCCAAACTTTAAAACTAAACTTTACTAAGCTAGGCAATCACTAACACCGCACCTCCAGCTAATAGTTTTCTTGTACATTATTAATCTTTAACACTGTGTTTTCAAAGCATTCCATCTGTAAAACTTGAATTCTGCATAAGTTGTGAATATACAATAGCACAGAGCTGACGCAGTAGGAGATGACAAGGGCTGGTAACACAAACATCATTAGCATGAGCCAAGACAGCTTGAGGTTTTCCCCACCTTCCTATTCTACTCTTTGACTTTTCACAGCAGGTCTGGAGGAAGTTTGTTTTCTCACTCTGAGTCATAACTAGGTGGTTGTCAGAGGAAATGATGAGAGGAGCTGGGTGGCTCAGAAGTGCAGTCAGGAATTCAGATATAGTTGGTCTTCAGATCCTTGTGACCTGACTCTGCTCTTAGCAGCATGTGTAGAAAGATTCGCCTTTGCTTCAGTGTCAAGTGGGTCCTTACAGAGCTCTGTTGTTTGAATGATAGACTGCATGAATTAATGCACCCAAAAACTCTCTCCGTGTTGGGAACTGCAAATCTCAGTTCTGATAGCACTTGTTCAAGGCAAGCAGACATTGGCTGTATGGTTCAAGGCAGCAAATATTGACTTTATTTGTGATAATGGCTGTCAACTCTGGAAAACTAAGTATGTACAATATTTACAAAATTTCAAATTTGTGAGATTCAATAACATTTAAACCCCCCCCTTGAACTGGTACATCACTAATGTCAGAAGAATTTTGGCTGAGGTTAAGGACCAAAAAAAAAAGAACACATACTGTGACTGATCTTCGGTTACTGTAACTTGTAGTTTGTAATTTCAAGCTGATGGAGCTGTAAAAGTTTACACCGGCTGAGAAACTCCTTAGTTTTTAAAAATACAGCAACACAATCAGGTTCTGTAAATATGGCGTTTAGGCACCCAGGAATAAGAACTGCGCAAGCTGATTCTTTGTACTAAAAATGTGAAACATCTTCAGTGGGAATTCTGGATGTGATGAGCCCTTTAGAATAAAAACCATATTTAGGCATCAAATTCAAATACTTTGGCTATATTTTTTAACACACAAACACACGTACATGTATATTAAAGATACATATTTCTCTCTCTCTGTATGTCATTAAATTCAATTGCATCAGTCTATCTGCAGTATTTTACATGGTTTGCATTTTGCAAACGTTAAACTGTCAGAATATATTTGTAAATAATGTATCCAGATATATGCAGAAATGTATGTTTTCAGGATGGAAAGCTATGGTATAAATTCTTACTAGAACATTGGAATTACTGTATACAGAATTTTACATATGCCCTTGAGAAATGAAGCTTTCAAAGTTAAAAAAAAAATAATGGAGGGAAAGAAAAGAAAGTGACAGCAGCTTGTCAACAAAACCTAATAAAGTACTTCAACGAAATTTTCACACATTTTATATTGGGAAATATGATACTTTTTGCATTTAAAATAGAATTCAAAAAAGTGAGTTTAAAGTGTCAGCTAATGGACTGTGGCATCTGGCTATACTGCCAGACTTGCAAGAAAGGGACTGAAGTTGCTGTGACTTCAAACAAAGTATTTCAGGGTTGTTTTTTTTTTGTGACCTGAAATACTTAGGTTTAGTTCAAAACAATTCTTAAGAAAAAAATATTTTAAATTTTCTACTTTCTACAACAACCTGAAATTTTCCCCAAAGGGGGAAAAATAATACTGGTTTCATGGAAAGCATTTTTGAAAATTCCCAATGAGATTAAATTATTATACTTTTTATTATTATTATTTTGGGTTTATAATAAAGGTTTATGAAGCCGTTATCAATATGGATATGTAGCCATTTACAAACTCATTTAATACTGTTAAATTAGTACTGAGAGATTTGATGTGTATAGCACTCATCTTTATTTTGATTATACTGTTTTGTTGTTGGCCTCAGAATTTTGGGGAAGGAGAGTTATCTGATATATTCTACAAATATTGTTCTGATTTTCTACATTTTTTTTGCCTTTAGTCACACAACAGAAGCTTCATAGCGTCTCTACATTGCAGTCAGTTTGCAGAATTGAAAATGTGGTGGTACATCTGAAAATTACATGCAAAAATTTTCTACTCGTGATACCAATAAGCCACTAGAACTGTATTATAACTTCATTGCAAAGCTGGGAGGGTTCATACCTACCAAAAAAAGAATTTCCTTGAGGTAAGGGGCTAGGAATTGAAATGAAATTATATTATACAATAATACATAAGGTGTTTTATCTAGAGCTTAATTATTTTTTTTTCTCTGAAAAGAGGACTAATCACCTGGATAGCTGAAAAAAACACCTAGTCTTATGAGGTTATTACATAATTGCAATCGACTTATGTGATCAGCAAGAAAAAGACATGTGTGACTGTAATTTTATGAGGAAAGAGAAAGGGACATGCTAACACAAACCCCACACATTGCTGGCAGTACTGTACCCTGGTAGACCCTCTTCCTGAATGATGAATATAAACACATGTGCGGAGAGACCTCTTGGGTAACCAGAGAGGGGAGATGGAGTATGCAGAAGGAGATCTAAAGATCCTTTTGTGTTTTGCTAATCAGGAAAAAAAAAACCAAACCTCAACAAACCACAACCCACCTTCAGATATCCAGCACAACTGCAGAAAAGAGCCCAAAAAATTACAGGAGTGGTCAGGAACACATCAAGTTGGAAATGTGAGGAAGGTCCTTAAATGTAAGAATCATGCAGAAATAGCCCATCAGTGCAGTAATAAAGGGGTAAAGAATCCTTGGAAGTCTCTGTTTGACTGGTTTATGGAGTTGTTGAGGTAGTAGGCAGCTGGAGTTAGTGTCTTGGGGGTTCCCTAGCTGTTTCTACCCTACAGAATACTAAATTATATTGAAGGCACGGTCAAAACGTAATGCAAAAAGTAGAGATGCCACAGAAATGCCCAAGGACTAATCTGTTTGATATTGAAGTTTTTAGCTGTATTTAAAAATGCAAACAGCAGTTGTGATTTTAGAAGACTTTCGAAGTCAGTATTTTCAAGCTTGGTATTGTAATATGCTGGATGCTTCTATAACACCAGTTTTGTGAAAGTTCAGGGTGTCAGCCCCTCACATGGTTGTACTTTCTTTCATTCCGATTTGGTTTGATTTAATTATGTAAGGTTTCTTTGAAATGGCCAAGTTACTCTGTGTGATAATAGCGATCTCTTATGCATAGGGGGTTGCAGACTTTGCATAAATATTCAGAAAGAGAATTTTAATAAGCAGACTTACTATGCATACCAGGAACAATAATTTACAACCTAATACCAACCACTGTGTTTCAGGACACAATTAATGCATTAGGTGTCAGCACTTATATATTTCATTGGTGGTTATGTACTATTTTAAGAAGTCTTCTAACCTCCTACATGCTATTTAGATACCTAATTATTATAGGAAATCTGCCTCCTGATTTTTAAATCTATTCAGTATCATTTAAAATAAGCCAGAAAAGAGGAAGATGGCTTGCTAGCAGTATAAATCACAGAAATTAATTTATAAGAAACAGTCTGAGTTGTTTTTCTGATAAAAGGTTAAGCCGTGAATCTGTGCTTGTTTTCCGAAGCTTGCAATGCCATTCTGACAGAAACACCCCATTAAAATATTTCCATTCGTATTATATGAAAGGATACATGGGACAAGTTTCAGGTCTCTTAGAGGGTGCCAGAAAGCCTCCAGAGTAGGATGTTTCTCTTGTGTGTGGAAAAGGGAACTAATTGCAGCCGCTCTGTGACAGCTTGGGCGGCAGCCGCAGAGGCTTCGCTGAGGCGCGGCCTGGCCCCATGGCGAGGCGGGGGCTGCTGGGGCCCTCAGTGGCGGCCGGGGCACTTCTTGCCGCAGTGGTGGGCGCAGCTCCACCTGTGGGACTTCAGCGAGGGCTGCCTAGCACCTCACACCTCCAGCGGAGGCCGACTTGATCCTAAAATGTACGTACTGTAATGGTTGAAGCCTTTCTGTACCCATTAAAAACAAGATTGTTGTTGCTAATCACCTTAAGCTTGCTGTGCCTTGCGTGAGCAGGCATTATGCTAACGGTACGGGGCCTGCTCCTGGCCTTGTCTTAGGCTCATTATCAACTAATTATGAGGACTTGCTGTGTAAACAGGGTCCTGGTGCTGGGTGCTGCAATGGTGTTGTATGGTCTAAGGGTAGGGGTAACACCAAAGACCTGGAAAGTGTGGCATGCAAGCAGAGGCCCCACAGCCACTGTGCCCCACTGATGGGTGATGAAAAGGGCAGCCTGGAGATCTGGGAAAGGACTGGTTTTGTTTTAAAAACAATTAATTAAGCAACAGGATGAGGCAGGTGCTGTGGGCTGGGAAAGAAATGCCTGGCAAGCACCTTGCAGCAGGTGGTGCCAGCCAAGGGGCAGCAGTTGTCTGCAAAATCCAGGGCCTGGCAAAAGCACAAGATCCCAAATGTGGGAGGGGGCAAAACCCCCTTTTGATTCTGGCTCCCTGCCCAGATGAGCTCTCTTGAGTCTGTCTGCTTTGCCCTTGAGGGTTGAGACCATCAAAACTGAGGTGAACATCAGCTGAACAGAATCGGAAGATTTGAACCAAAAAGAAACCCCACCCCAAAAAATTTCTCTTGTGCTGTTAAAATGAATGTCTAATTTCATATAGCATTATTGATAGTGTCGTGTTTCCATAATCTCTGTAGTACAGTTGTGTTGCACCTTTACTGATAGAATAACCTTAGCTCATATTTTTGAGTCGTGGTTGGCAGATGTCTGTTCATGTCAAGCCCCGGACTGCAGAGTAGGAGCTTGTGGGGGACAGAGCTCCATCTATTAGAGCAACCTACACTATAGTAGGATGTAGTAGATATATTATTATGGTGAAATATGAGAAGTGTGTAACTAAGAAATAGTATATACAAAATGCAATATACAGTTGAGCCATAGGATTGACTTTTAAATTCTGCAAAGTGCTTTGCTCTGGTTTAATACTAGTAATTGCAGTGTGGAGCCATTTACTTGTAGGGCATGAGCTCAAGTTGAGTACTGGTCATTGCTTGCTGCCTACAAGCTGCAGGAAGTGCCAGATCCAGTCCAGCTTCCAATAGACAAAACCTTGTTTGTGTAAAGAGAATTGCGATCCTAGAGGTGGAGATGCTTAAAATCACCAAGAAATATTTTAAAAATGCCCTGTCATTTCCCTGTCCTAGATTGTAAAGGGAGAGGCTTATTTTTCAGCATGCCTGAGAACCAGTTCATATTACTTTAGGGAGTCTGACTAATAATTCGCAAGGAAGAAGCTGGAGTGATCTGAAAGGTTCAGGAAAAGAAGAGTACTTTTTCTTTGTGAGTTATTGAATATAAAAGACTGATTATATCTCTTGTTTTTGTGGGGGACAGAACTCATCATCACAACAGTACCAACACCATCAATCTGGAAAGCCCAACGATTTAAAAACATTCTGTCATAGCTTGTGGTTGCATAGTTGTTCAGCTCCTTTCTCTAGAGTGAAATAATCTGATGTAGTATTGAAACTGCCACTAAGAATTGTTAATGTATAATTTATCCTTGCAATTAAAAAGCATTTGTAACCAAGTGTCACAACACAGTGACAAGTAAATTAGGCTGTGATTTACATTACAGTGCTTTGCAACTTGATTTAGTGTCACTCTGGAGGAACTGACAAACAGCCTCAGTGGAGTACGACAGTGCTTTCAGTAAAGAATGAATTTATTTCCCATGTGTTTGAAAGATAGTTGCTGCCTGGTACTGAAACAATGATTCATATTTTTTGTTTGTTTTCTAAAATGTTAAGCAATACAATATCAAAACTTTTAGACAGACAGAACACTTGGATCAGACACAGTGATTGATAACTTGGTGTTCTTATAAAATAAAACTTACTTTAATACCTTAAGGCTTTTTTTCTTGTTGTAGAAAGGAAGATGAATCTGGTTATTTTGTATTTTCCTCAGTCATTGTCTAAAACAGGGAGCTTTGGAACATCACAGTATGAAAACCATGAAGAAGTCAGGTTAAATGCTACTATATGAAACTCAGGAAATGTAGGTTAGGTGGAACACTGTTGCCATTACATTGAGAAAAAATACAGTCCCTTAAATATCGTAAGCAATATCAAATATTCAATACATTAATATTTCGGGATATCATTCACTGTTTATTTTGGATGCTTCCATTTTTTCTTGTTGTATCTTCTTTTCAATGAAAACAATGATATTATAGAAAATAAATGTGAAACTATAATGCTGTTGAGATTTTTGTTGAGGGCGAAAAGGAGGAAAAAATTCTCATACAATGAGCTAAATGAGTCATTCTTTCCCCTCATTAGCTATAGTTAGCTGTTTCTAGGGAAACTAAACCAACAGTTATGGAGCGAGATATACCAATTTGTTCCACCTGTACTTGGCTCTGCTTCAGTAACTGAAAGTAGCTGAATGAACTTTTCAGTGCCCTAGCAATGTGAGAGGTGTTCTTTTGGTTCATGGGATGACTTGGTAGTTGCAGTCACTAGAGATGATTAAGCAAAGACCATTTCTGGAGTGGGAAGGAAACTTCCATTATTGCGAGATACTCATAATGTTCAGTCCTTTAATCCACAGTTCTTCCCACTTCTTGCTTTTAAAAAAAAAAAAAAAAAGAAAAAAAAAGGAGAAATTGTTGATTAATTATAAACACTTGACACATTCATCAAAGTTTCTGGAAGTGTAAGATGTTCAGGAAAGACTGTGCAAGTGGATGGCATTCAGTGGTTTACTGATTGACAGCTCTTCATTGCTGTTCAGCTGCCTGTTGCTAAAGGATAAAGCAAGGAGGAAAAACACTGTAAAAAGTTAAGAGTCCAGCCATGACTTTTGTTAAAACACAAGCTTTCACACTCCTTAAAATCAGCAAGACATTTTGATTTACAAATACTTCTTGTTGCAAACTTAGAAGAAAAATAGGTTATGATTTAACTGGGTCTCTTTATTATTTTGTACTGCAAGAAAACTTATCATTTGGAAAGAGATGCTATTGTAGAGAGGAAAAATTGTGTGTGTATGTAGGTAGCATGTTAAGCATTTTAGGGGGCCTTGGAGAGGGTTTTGCAGTAGTATTTTATACAAAGGAGTATGTCTTGCTGTAGAAAATAATAATAGTAGTATGATTACATATAAACAATTCTTAGGTAAGATGTTATGACTGGCATATTTTAATGGCTTGCGAGACAATAGGAAAGTTACAGACCTTAGGAACAACTGGCAATGTACTTTTCTATGTAACCAAAATGTTGCATAACAATTTGGAAAGGTATGTACTGATTGGCGTTCTTGGAGGAAGTACTGGAAAGCCTGTGGGTAGAAACTCTTTTAAGAAGGGATAAGGTGACATTTTGTGCCTTTGCGTCATCTTGGCTTATGTCTGCTATGTGAATTACACTCTGTCATATTCAGATGAGTTTCCTGAAAATGAGACAGGTATGTATTTTGGCTGCTTGTTTTTCTGCAGGTAATCTTAGTTTCACTTCATGAAGGGTAGGGATTTTTCTCCCCAGCTCCCTTTAGATTCTCTTCAAGAAAGATGATGAAAAACTGACAACAAATCAATCTTATCCAAACAGTTGGAGACAAGTTAAAAAAAGGTGACATTAATTCCACATTCTAAGCACATTAACTGTCTTTCACAGTAAATTATCACAGTGGATACTTGTACACAAATACACAACATCAGCTACAAACCATTAAGTAAGAGTTCTGCAGGGCATGCTGTGACCTGCTTACTCTAAGGTCAAAAACCCTCAAGAGCCTGTGAGGAAAGAAGTGTTCTTCACAGTTTACAAAAGCTAGTTTCCCCACCATTTTTCAAACTGGAGTCAGAGCAAATTATGTCAATTTTGGCAAAAATTGTAATCCTTTATGTCACAGAGTGATTTGGCATTACCATGACTTGAGCTCAAGTGCCAGCTATCTTTATACAAAACATGGATTATAAGCAGGCAGCTCTAGTGCCTAATGGTATTACAAGAACTTTTTCTTCATGAAGGGTTACTCCTGTTTTTCTCATTCATCTGCTGTAGCCTTAGTACCTTAATAAAGTGTCTTCAAAGATCTAGAAACAAATGGAGTAAACTGGAACCAATTACATGAGGTTTTTTTTCCCCAGGGAATATTAGTTTGGCCCTAAATACAAATTCTTAGCTTGGACTTACTGTACATGATCTTGTTAGACAAATGTCTTGTATGCCAGAAGAAGTATGGCAGCAGGAAGACAAGATTATCTTTTAGTAAAGCTCACTTGTAGCAGCTTTATTTCCTGATTTTTCAGGATGAAAGCTTGAGTACTTTGGATATATAAGGCAAGGTGTGCCTTGGCATCGTCTGCTCCAGAACACTGTAAGTCAGAAATAAACACACCATAAAGTGAATTTTTCTTCTTGAGGAGATTTCCTTCTGTTCCTGCTCCTGCTATCAGTGAAGTCAATAACAGGGCTGACTTCAGAGCTGGAAGTTCAGTCATCTTTAGTCCTTCCTGTGCAAAACTCAGGGAGCAGAACAGTGGTAAGACTGGAGCAAGAGGTGTTTATTATATACTGATACATCTTTATTAGGAGAGCTATGCTCTCAGTCACACTGAAGAAGGAAATACTTGTGACCTGCCCAACAAGAACAACGTTAAGCTTCTGCACAGTTTGTAACTCTGGGAAGTTAACGAATTTTCAAACTTTTTTGTTTTTGGGTTTTTTTCCTGTGGTTTTTTCGCCCCTCCTCATTTCAATTCTCATAGGGTATTTTTTTTGCATGTTGGTGATCGAATACGTTGAAAAGACACTTAACATAAATGGAACAGTGTAGAGGAATGAAGGCAGTGGGTTGATTAGCATTGATAACATGCAGCTGTGGCCTTGACGCAGAGGCAGTGGGTTGACTGACATGGATGATGTGCAGCTGTAGCTCGTTCCTGCTAAGTGGTTAAATAGCCCTGAGGACTGGGGGTGGGGTTTGGATAGAGGAGTAGTAGTAGTGTGGTCTGACCTCTGGAGGAAGGAGGAACAGAATGGACAGTAGAATCTGACTGATGGTAAAAGCCTTGTTGCAGCCTACTAGTTTGTTTTTGCTGCAACAATGGTGCCCCATGTGAGGCTGACTGAGTTGGACTCAGACTATGACAACCGGCGCCCAACGTAGCTGAGACAAGTGGGAGAGCCTGCGACCCGTAACAGACACCATGAGAGGTGAGCCGTTGACAACTAATCGATATGGGTGTATTGCAATATTTCTTGTCCATCTTAACTCAAATTGCAACTTTTGGTGCCCAGCGTGGATGGGGACTATTTAATATGAGTGCAGAAGAAGAAAATTCTCTGTTAACGATGCTTATAGATATATTTGAAAAACGAAGCATAAAGTATAACAAGAGGGCAATAAGAACTTTGCTAGGATGGTGCAAAGTAAATGATGCGTTAGTTGCGCCGAATAAAGTCACATGCGTTCAGACATGGCAAAACACTGGAAAATTACTTTCTGAGGCTTTCTCGAGGGGCGATAAAATTGCAACAACATCGCTAACAACATGGAGATTAGTCTTAGACTTACTAGAATGATTAAAAGCGGACAGGGAGACAAATTCTATATTTGCAATGCTTATGGATATATTTGAAAAAAGAGGTGTAAAATATAATGTAACGGCAATAAGAATTCTGCTAGTGTGGTGTAAATGTATGATTTGCTAGTTATGGTGAAAAAGGTTTTCAGCATTCAGACATGGCAAAGCGTTGGAAAGGTACTTCTTGAGGCTGCCTCGTGGGGAGACAAAATTGCTACAGCGTCATTAACAACATGGAGATTGATCATAGACTTTCTAGAACAGTCAGAAGTGGACAGAGATAAACCCTTTATTAATAATGCTAATCAACACACTGCCTTCATTCCTCTACAAAAGAACAGTGCCCTATCAGTACCTTTTTTTTTTCTGGGTAGTCCAATTGAAGTAATAGAGGTGTAAACCCAGATGTGTGGTGAGCTTTGGAAAGAGAGAGCTTCATACTGAAAAGCTGGGTGGACCAATGCCTGTTCTTTCCCAGTTTTGGTATCAGAAGGATATGTTTTGTGTTAAAAAAAAAAACTAGATAAGTCCTCCTTTCAAAAACTATGAAATATGGTTGGGGAGTACAGGACCCAAATTTGATATTACTGATCTTTATAGATGTGGCTTGAAAAGTAGCCAGACTTTCGGATTTTCTGGGTTTAAATTAATGAGATAGGGTTATTGGTACTGTGTTCTCCTTGGTAACTTGCACTCATCTTGACTTGTGCCCTCCTTTATTTCTCTGTATGGTATAGGTCAGCATTACAGAAAACCTCTCTTACATCTGTCTAAACTGATTGTATTGTGCTATTGATTTATGTATGAAATATATCTGTGTTATTGTCCAATGTAAGCTAGGTTATATAAGCCACATTACCTGAATGTATATTGTTTTCTCAAAGTACCTGATGATAGCTTTACAGACCAAATACCAGAACATGTGAAAAAAAACTGAAATATGGGTAGCAACGAATAGAGAGAAAAGGAAAATCCTGTAGTGTGTATTAAGTATTGAATAGAGAGCTCACTGGCAAACCATGCTGAGAGGAGGAACTGATTTATTTCTCTGTTTTGTGTGAGACAGAGGTATTGGTGGACCTGCATTTAGCACTGCTTATAAAAACAAAATATATGAGATATTAAAAGATAATCTAGTTTAACTAGCTGGAGGCACAAACTAGTGTCTCCATCCTTTCATTTCTGCCTTTCTTCATAGATCTGAGAACTGTGTAGCATTTAGTAAGAATGAACTGCTTCAGGAGCTGGGCTTCATACTTTCCATAAGACTGTGTGTGGTTTACACGTTTATGTACAAAGTAACTTGGTTATCTGCTGTGATTTATTTATGAGTTAAAACTCATTTTCTGGTGCAGTTAGGGTGGATTAGAAACAGGAAGGAGGTAGCAGGAAGGAAAAACGGTAGTAGTAGTAGGGTAGGAGACTTCAGGAGAAAGGTGGTATGGCAATAACGGGAAAGAATCCTTCCCCCCAAACCCCCCCGTGTTTATTACTAATGGAAAGCCAAAGGTGCCTCTGGGGCTGATAAAGAGTGTGAAAGAAAGAAAATCATAGTAACTTTGAGTTTTCTGCTATGAAGGAGGTTACAGCCCCTTTATCACAGGACATGGACGAAGGAGGAGGAAACAATTTTCTCTCAGGACTGCTTGGCTTGTTTCTATTTGGTGTTTTAAAATACACACTAAATACACTAATTGCACTGTTACGAGTATTGTTATAAACCACAAAAATCAGGAGGCAAATTTCTGTGGTGTGTTTCTTTCACACCAATGGTTTGGGAGGGTGATAAAGGAAATGGGCATTTTGGAATCAATAAACAAAATATTTCAGAAAATGTATTAAAGCAGGTATAATTTCCAAGCCAGTTTATTTTTAATTGAAAATATCAACATGTTGATAATTTTTATTTAACCTCAGCTCAGGCAAACTAGAGTGCAAAATCTGTCCTAAATATTGTTAGATTATTCATAAATTATAGGAATATTTGCAATACTGTTTGAATATGATAGGAGCATTGCTTACAGAAGACATACTGTGGTTACCTAGTCTATGTGATTATATATGCTTAAAGCTGTTTCATATGTGGTTAGTGATAGTTTGAAGGCATTTAAGTTTGTACAATGCGAAGATAGGTGAAACAAGGAAAGCATTTGCATTATTAATATTTCTCTTTTTGTAGGTCTTGAAAACTATAACAGCACTGGAGGGAATAAAAACTTGAAAAATGTTGGGATATATAGTGGGATACATTCTTTAAGAAATTGCTATTAAGTGTGATGAAATCATGCTTTTGTACTCTCAAATTCGCCGGTTTGTTTCTATATCCTAGTCTTTCAATCTTATCCCAGTAAGCATCTTTTGTCCTGAAATTTCTCTGTGTACCCTTATGGCATCCAACAGAAGTCTTCAGCACTGTGTTACAAATGTACTGGCAAGTTGCACCACAGCCTTCGCAGTGCTTCAGGTACCCGGAACTGTAAAACACAAAATTATGTCTTGGGCCATAGGAGGCTCCCAGCTGGGGCCGAGTACCATGCCGTGAAGTCCCTTCTGTGAGCAGCGTCCATGTGAGCAACTCTGGCCTGAGAAGCTACCGAGTTCTATTACGGGAGATTGTTTCCAAGTGTGAGAATGTGCAACATGGTAGATAAATATCAGAAAAATATGTGATGTAAGCTATTTGATTTTACACTGACACAGAGTGGAGAATTGTTCTTAAAGCCAACAGCTGGTATTCAGCACAGAGCTGGAAACTACCAGCGCAGCAGAGCCCAAGTAAAATGTCTGCGGTCTCTCAACTGATAACAGTGCCTGTCTGGATGGGCTTTTTTTTCATCTGCTTCCATCCAGCTCAGAAGAGTGCTCCAGACAGTGTAAGTTAAAACTATCTGAGATTTTGTGGAGCAGAGGGGAACTGGAACGAGCACACTTCCTCCTCTCTGCTAGGAGGCCACTTGCTGAGGGTGCTGCCTGACTCAACTCTTTGTTACCAGTGGTTCTCAGAAGCTAATCTCCTTGCTTCTCGTAGAAGATGTTTAGCTCCATCCAAAGTGTCAGAGGAAGCTTTCTGGTCTGTGAAGTAGGGATAAAGTTTTCTATGACTGCGAGCCTAAGTAATGATCCAATATGCAACCTGTGCCTTTGATAGTCTGCCACAAAGAGGTAACTCCCAGGCTGAAGCAGGGAAAGATAGAGAGTCACTTTTTGTAGTAAAATACAAGAGTATGCAAATGGGCATTCAGGGAGACATCTTATTAAGAAACCAGAAGAAACGTGGATAAATGTTTACATGTGTGAAAGAGCAATATTGTGTGTTTTCAGGACTTCATCTTATATTTCTTATGCAGTCAGTATGTTTTTTTGTTAGATTCTAGTAGTGTGTCTGAAATCTCAGCATGGTACTTTGAGCAATTTATATTATAGCCACAGACAATGACTGCAGTCTTTCATTCCGCTTTTCATCCCCTTTCCTCCCTTTCCCTTCTCTCCATTTATCTTTACAAGGGAAATAATGGTAGATTTTTGTATTTATGTACTAAGTATTTTCCAGTACTCAGCGTAAAATCCCAGCCAAAAGACTTCATAATATTTGATGTCAGAGAGGAGAAGTGAGTCGGGAATGGTTCTAGCTGTTGTGGAACTGAAACCCAAAAGACAGAAATATTTAATGCATAGGATGTCTGTGATAGTTATTAATGTTTGGTGCTTCTAATTTCTAGTAATTATTTTGTTTATATATGCATTTTATGTTGGCTAAGAGAGAAAAAAGTGGTAATAGGAAGCATGTCATAAAACTCTCTGATCTTGAATTCATAGTTTTTTAATTTACTCCAATAATCTGCTAGTTGTAGTTTTGTTGCAGAGTTGCAAGTTCTAGCCATTTAAAGAATTACGACAGCCATAACATTGTAATACTATTCACTTTCAATTTTAAAAAAATTAAAACGTTCCCAAGACATACAAAACTTCAGGTAAACACTTAAAACACCTGTACCAGATTTTAAGTGGTATAAAGTGCTGTAATTTTACTGACTTAAGAATTAATTCTAATGCATTGTGAAACTCTCTCTTTACTTTGAATCTTCAATAATTTATCGCAGTAGCTGATCTCAGGGGAAATTGCCGTTAGATTCCAAAAATCTGACAGAAATTGCAAAAACTGTACAGGGGAAAAAATATTCAAGTGAATGTTTACAATAATTGATGTTTGACATCCTGTTGGTGAGTGAAGATGTTTATTAATGCTGTTTATGTAATGGAAAAGGCATTCTATTTGAAAACACAGAATGACCTCAGAAACTGTTTAAGGAGTCACTGAACAGTTTTTCGTGAATCTTCTTAGGAGAAGAAATTCTTCAATGCTTGCTCTTTCAGTAACAGCTTTTTAAATGATTTATCTGCTGTTGAAATATAGTTTTTGATACACCTTATTAAAAAAGTGACGGTAGGTCATACCGCTGAAGCAAACAATTAACATAAATACCGTTATAAAAGGCTCTTCTTTCTGTTCCCTCGCATTCAAGTAAGTGACATGTGTGGTGCTGATTACTACCTGCCAAAAATATAAATGCTGGAGAGTTGTTGGTTTTGGAGCATGTGTATTTGTAGCATTAGAATCTTTTGTGTGAATCATTCTACATTGAATGCGAACCAATAAGAAGGTGTTTTCTCACATTAACCGGTGATGCTCTGTGGTAGAAGATGCTATGTGTAGAAGACTCAGTAAAGAAAGTACAGGCATAAAAAATGTCAGGGAAATATGCAAAAGTTTCAGGCTGGAAAGAGATCAGTAAGAATAAAGATTTTTTTTTTTTCACAGAAAAAGAAAACCCGAAATAGATTTACAGGTAAAAACACTCAAATAGACTGTCCAGCAGAAACACAAAATTTTGTATGTGTATGTGCAGAGCTCTTCATGCAATTTTGTCATTTTTATAGTCAGTGGCTAAGCTATATAGTCCCTGGAACCTTTAGAGTAGTTTATCCTGAGAAGGATTAGTTCTGATAGTCAACAGAGGAGAGAAGGAAACAAGCAGATTAATACATTTGTGATTTGTAGTCTGGATTATATAGAAACTCCAGTGAGGAAATAAGTATGTTTTTCAGACACTTGGAAGTGAATCTACAGTACTCACAGTAAAATCTTGTAAACTGTAGAAATACATAAATTGTCAGAAGGGGGAAAAAAAGGTACTTTGCAGATAAAGCAGTTATTTTGGATGCTGTGATAATAAAAGATGATCTGCGGGAGGGGAGTAACGACAGTGCATTAATGAGCTCTGAAGGGGAGAGTGGCAAAAAAAAGTGTTAACTTAAAATTGCCACAGATGTAGGTCTTTTAATTGGGGCTGCATTTGCTGCTCTTAAGGACAGTGAGTAAGGGTTTAGTTCGTGATTTTTATGAAGGTATCAGCTGGGCTACCTCAACAGTTTTATTTTGAATATCATCCCTGCAGTTTTGTGCAACTCATAGCATTCTGTCTTTTCTTTCTTGATCTTTTTATGGTCACGTCATTTCTTTCAGACAGTAGAAGGATGACTGAGGGAGACAGGCACCTGGTGCAATGAAACTATCATTAGCAAAGGTACAAATATTGAACGGTGTTATAAACTAACATTTAATATTTAGGGGTTTTTGCAGCATGATTTCACTCTTTTCCTTCTTCTCCCTGCCTGAAACCACCCCACCCTACCACCCCACCCCCAAGTGGAAATATGTAACTGGTCTCTTTATTAAGTAAAGGTTACTTTGCTTATTTTTTTAAGTGAAAATATATTTTTCAGTTTGAAATGGGCTGTGCTTTCTGTACCTCTTTTACAAAGATCATTCATACACAGGCACACAAGGATATGTTTTTTTCTGTGTACAGACACTGTAGCAGTTTTGTGAGAATACAAAGTCTGCATTGTTTGAATTAAGGATACTGGTAATGTATTGTAGTTTTTTTTTTTTTTTTTTTTTATTGCACAGGTTGCAAAACCAAACAAAGAACCTGAGCTGGACAGCAGCCTTACACATTTATAGTAAAGGGATAGTGTTCTGAACTGTAATCTATAGAGTTGATCTGCTTATTGTCAAAAACATTTTGAAATGTCCAATTTAATTTGAGGGTCATGAGAGATCTGGTTGGGAATCCCAATAAGAATTGGGTTCTTTATTTTTATTGCCTAACATCTTATAGGTTTTTAGGAGGAAACCAGCAGAGATGATTCCACAGTGCATTCAATAAAAATGAAAGATATAACCTTCATGTTTGGAGAGAGGGGGAAAAGTAAAATCTCTGCAAACTGTAGTCTGTATCCCAGGGGAGTATAAGAGTTTTGCATGCTATGAATACATTAAGTATGTATGCTAATGCAACACTATCAGTACAGTGATCTCCAGCAGTATTGAAATATACATTCCACGTATTGCACTTGACTAAATTTGTTAATTAAATACTGCATTTTATATTTGAAAAAGTATGTTTTCTGTGTGTTAAGGGCTAACAAGTGTGGCACACTATCTTCTAGTGATCAGCAATTTATCTGGAACCAAGTTGTAATGGAAACCTCTGCTCTCTTCTGAATACTTCAGAAGGGGACTTTAAAAATAGAAAGTGTAGCTGGAGCAATCATTAAAAGCGGCAAGGAACACCTGAGGAAGTTTTGTGCAATGTGGTGTTTTATAGTTCATATTTGTCACTAATTTTGAATGCTAGATCTTTAACTTTCTTAGTATTAATAGCTGCAGTGTCTTGGACTTGTAACAGTACATTTTTCTTCCATAATAGATTTCTACAGAAGGGCTTACTGCTTTCACTTGAACAAAATGCTAGTGACATCCACTAGTATGCAACTGGTCCTTGTGTGTGCCATTTGGAAGCTGGAGATCTTTGAGATTCATATCTGATGAAGCATTTCAAAACCTACTGATCTCTAAGCACAGGATTTTTACCAGGCCATTTCAAAGTGAGAGAATGTGTCACTTGATAAAAGGAGGCCTGAGAAATTTTAAGTTAAAAACAAAAAAAGAATAGCAAAATAATTTATCTCCTATTAAGATTCTGAAAGTGACTTCTTTCAGAGTGTTGGTCCAGAGAGGAGCAATGCACCCTTGCTGCAGCTGAGAAGGCTTGCAAATCTTATTTGCTCTGTATTGCAATGAAAAGAATAACTTTGGCATGTTGTTTATAAAATGCCACAATCCTCCAGTGTCTTCCCTTTAGCCTGATGATAGGGCTGAATCTGTAGCACAGGAGCATTACAACTTGTTCAAGTTCAAGGCAATGTCTTACTTGATTAAGATAAGAATTATTTATATTAGCAACCCACCTAAAATGTCAGGGATACTTGAATTGATACTGCCCAAGTAACTAAATGTAACTGACATCAGTATTAGAGATTAGCAATGATGTTTAACAGCAATTGCTTACTGCTTCTGTGTTTGAAACTGCATCTACTCTGCTTCTTTATGGTGTCATTTGGAGTCACCAGGTTGCTTAGCTCTAACTCTGGTATTTTGGGATTGTACAGTGTAAACCTTACCTCAGTGGGAAGAGCAAAGACCAGTCTTCCCCAGACACATGAACCTTGATCATCTGTGTTTAAGGAAAGAAAGTGCTGTTTCAGGCACAACACCAAATAACATAAGGCATCATGACTATAACCTGTCATTTTGTAGCAGGATGCATATACTGTATAAGTTTTCCAAGGTGGCTGGAGAGAACACCATTGCACAAAATCTGTGATAGTGGAAACACTTGCTGAGTACCACTGTAATGGATGCTTTCCATGAGTAGAGTTCCTGTCTTTGTAACACAATGAAGTTACCCTGCCAACACTGAAATATGTACCCAGCTAGTCTAAAATTATTAATATGCCTTGTTCCTTCAAGCCAATGGAGATAACACAAAAGAATAAAGTTGTTCGTGTGTTGGTGAGTTTGTATATCAAATATTTAACTGGAGAGTTGGGTTTTTTTCTGAAAAAAAAAAAAAAAATATTACCCAAACTTAACACCTACTGAAGAAGGTTTCTGAATTCTGACAAAGAATGAACCAGAGAGTAAAGGAATAATCATTGGCATATTTTCAGGAGAGAGAAGAAAGCGTAACTTAAACATATTTTGCACAGTGAGGCACTGTCTACACTCAGATTCTAATTATATTAAAATATAGAGGGGTAACAAAGTTTGCCTGGTATAGGTATAATTTAAAAGGAAGAAAAAAGTGATTCTGCAAAGACTGGTAAAGTTTTTTTTGCTACTAAAGTACCATAGTAAAATCTGATCTAATCAGACAGAGTAACTTGTGGCATAAGGCATTTTGTCTAGACGAAAGCAGATTACTCCAGAGGTGTCAATAGCTTAAGTATAATTTAAGAAGACACCCTATACACACCACAGTTACCTAGTAAAATTTTAGAGCTATAAAGCCAGCTTCTCATAAACATTTCAGCATCAGCCTGATTTCTCTGATGCTGTAATGTCTCTGCATGTCAAATGGGCAGTGATTACCCAGATGGATGCGCGCAGCTGTTCATTCCATAGGCAGCAACCTTCAGTGGAGAGATACTTCATGTCCTCAAAGATGATTTTTTCATGACCATGCTGTGTAAATATAAAGGGCAAAAGGCAGACCACTAAAAAAAATAAGTATCACAAACTTAGAGTCCAGGAGTAAACTTTGAAAGTCATTGCTCTACAATTGTAAACCATTGTTTAATTATTTCATTAATGGAGTTAATTAAATTATATTGAATTGATTTCATAATAAATTTCTTTAATTCAATTTAGTGGAAAAAATATGGTGTGGAGAAAGCATATCTAATTATTAGTGAATGTCTAGTACTGCAGTTAAAATCCTCTCCAAATAGAATGTGCTGTATGTCTTAAAACAAGTTTTATTCTCAAGAAAACTACCTCCTCTCCTGACATAGGATAGAGTTGTTCTTGCATTTCTTAGATCTGTCATTTTTATAACTAGGTAACTTCAGTGGACTTTAACTTTCTTGTCGTAAACTAATACTGATGCATATTAGCCATCTTCTTAAAATGTCTGAAGCACCAAGAGCTTCAGCTTTGAAATACCAGGGACAGATGAACGTATAAAGCATGAATCTTTACAGTAGTTTCGAGAGTAGGCTTTAAAATTATTAATAATGTTTCTTTCATATAATAAACTATTGACTGGAAAAGCCCAATTCAGGAAAAGTTTTTTAAAAGCTTTTACGGATCACCCTATTCCGTGTATGCACATACGTCTGTATCCATGTTCAGTGGCAAAAATATTTGGTGTTTTGTAAACTCTTCTGAAACTGGAATTAAGAGTAGGTGTTGCTCTAAGCTATTGCTTTTGAAAGCAAGGAAGTTCTATTTTAAAAAATGCTGCCTGTGCTTAAATGGAAGTAATGTATATCCCTTATTCACAGGTGATTTAAACACGAGACCCACATCCTTGGAGAACTAAATCTTGATTTTTTTAATTTTAAATTCAGAGCTTAACTCTTTCAAGGCTCTGACCAATGGAAACCAAGATCTTATGTAAACAGTAAGACTTATTATTTTAAGTGCTTCCTTGTATTTATTTATAAATAAATACAACTTTTCTATATTTTATATAAACAGTATAAATTATTTTCATCTTGAAATTAACTGAAAGATTGAGTTGATTTGGTAGCTCAGAATGAAAGCTTTGGAAATCTGAAATCATGCTAATAACTCATTTTCCAAAGTAATTTTTTGTGCAGATCTTTTTAATAAATGGTTAATAAAGTATGTTAAAAATCTCATCATTCTGTACTACCTAACTGCGTAATACCGTGCCATGCAGTTTGTAGTGTGAAAATTTAAATTAATTCCATCACTTCATTACTGATTATTGATAAAATTATTCTTTGTAGCTATTTATTTCTTACATGTCTAATTTTCTCAGATTGCTGGGTTCTTGCAATAAACTTCATAGGAGCCTTAAATGACACTTGGAACAGATGTTCTTCCAGAGTACTGACCCTCCTTGCAAGTCCAGTTTATTTAGTCTCTGCTTAAACTTGTGTATGGCTCAGTCCAACTATTTTAAATGAATTTGCAATTAGGACAGCTTTAAAATTGGAGTTTCCAAATGTGCCTGCTTTTTAGAAAATAATGGAGAAATGAGATTATAATGTCTCTAATTGTTTTTGTATAGGATAAGCAGAAAAATAACTGTGGCAAATGTTTCATACTGCTGCCAACTTTTTTCACTAGGACAAGATTGGTGTGGTTGATAAGCATCATTGCCAAATGGGGGTTAAGAATATGAGAGCATTACTAATGTTCTCATTCATTTCCAGTTATAGGATGGTATGTTCAATCTTAATTGACAGTACTTTAAGTTAAACCTGAGATTTGGTTGCATAAGTGGCAAAATTTTCAGTAGACAGAGACATCAAGTAGAGAAGGGTATTCTGTTCTGTGTTCAAATGCTTGTTTCTTATATGCAGTTCTCAATTTTCAGTGGTGGTAATTACCAGGTTAGAAAAAGGGGCCATTTTAGTTATTTGTAATGTGGAAGTGTGTAAACAATTATGTATGAGATGTATGAATGTATGCATGCAATTTAGTGTAGGTATAATGTTTAGTGTCCAACATATTTTCATATATGTAGATGTAAATTCTTTCCTTATTGATCTGTCACATCTCTGTACTACCCACACACAGTGTGACTGGTAGTATAATTTTTTTATAAACAGGTTATTCAATATACAGCTACCCAGCAAAAGAAAATATGGTAATCTAAATGATAGTTTATGAATTACAGTGACTACACATTTTATTATATGATACACTTTACATTTTAGATTTTATTATAATGTACATTTAATGATTATTATGAATACTGTAGCTCCTGAAGTAATTGAAATGTTGATTTGATAGTGGTACTAAATTGCTCCTTACTTTTAGCTGATAAAGCTGTAGTTGTTACTCATTCTGTTGTCTGGTGGAAAATGAATAAACAGAAATTAATGGGAACAAAAGATTCTTAGGCCCAGACTAAGTTTTGCATGTTCAGACTGCAGTTCCAGTGAAGTAAAAGAGAATAAAACTGTTGTCTGGCAGCATAATAGCAACATGGATATAGTTTAGTGGAGAGCTCTGAAACAAAGAAGACCAAAGATATGAAGTGCCGTATTATCTAGCAGGTAGCATAGCAAAGGACCACAAGCCTATTGCTTAGAAGCTGTCTGTGACTGATGAAGTTGAGTCAATATAGGAGAAAGTATAACACTTCATGATTTGGTTTGAACACAACTATATATGTTGAGTTGTATGATGAGTATTGTCTGTTAACAGGAGGCTGGGCTATTGCATACTGTCAGTTTTCAAGCAAGGATGCCATTACAGGTGTTTGTAAGCGATGGAATGAACTCAGAATTTCTGTGTAAAGAATGAATGTTTTTCCTACTGTTTTGAAGTGTGTTTGTATAGCTTCTTGTTTTCAGCAGAGTGTCTCTAGTCATACACTGTGTGCTTAATGAAATGCCCTCTGACTTCTGTCTTCTGTGAGGATGATATAAGTTCATATTTTCAAGAATATTTTTAAACATAGGGAGTCCTGATAAACAGTCTTCACTTAATCTTACTGACTTCCATGGGCATATTGCCAATGATCCATTGCCAGTGGATCCAGCAAATACATTTGGTTTGGTACTTGATGCAAGACTGTTCAGGAACTTTAAATTGAGATGAAAACTGAGGAGCAAGCAGGGATGGAACTTCAACTCCTTGAACTATTTAACAAACAGGGTGGAAATCTGCTCTGTTGAAGCATGAATCAGCTTTAATCCCATCTGTGCCCACTTGCTTTCATGTCTTTATTGATATGGCATAGGATTCTTTCATTTCTAATTGGTGCAGCATTTGCACAGTGAGCCTTATGCTTCTGGCTTATTGTGAGTGTGTTGGCACAGTTGCTAATTCAGTGTGGTCTGGGTTTGCAGGTTGAGCCTGGCAAGTCAAAGGAGTTGTGATGACGCTGGACTCAATATGCAGCTGTCAATTTTACTGCACAGTAAAGTCATCATGGATATGTTGGACTCGCTATTAGCACACAGCCAGTCCTGTGCTTATGCTTTTATACTGTGTGGTTTTATTTTCTTTACTCTGGACAAATTTCTGAGGGGAACAAAAAGCAGACTGCATGTTGCAGTTCTGACTTCAAACCCTTTAAGTTGTTGCGTATTTTTTGTTGTGAGCAAAATGCTTCTTTGTTGCAGCAATGAACTGGTATTTGTAGAATATCAAAGGAAAGTTGAGATGACTTGTTGCAAACCTTTCCTTTCAAAACAAAATTCTGAGCTTTTTCAGTCTTCGCTCATGTCAAAGTATAGTTGAATGGGTTGCTTTATGACTTCAAGCATTAGTTGGCAATCTAGGACACTGAAGGTTTCTAAGTAGAGACTTTTTCTATGAGTAAAATGTTTCACACGCTGTCTCTCAACTTATGCATAAGTTTATTTCCAGGTAGATTGCACAACAAACCGGTAACAAACCAGTCTTTTGTAAGGTTTATGCACAGAGGCTTTTTAATCCACGCCAAGTAGTAATATGTGAAGACTAAATGGGCACAGATACCTGAATTTTCTAGAACCAGGAATATATAGGAAAGGAAATAATCATGAGAGCGATACAACTTTGTGTCATCAGCATAACAGTGAAAGAGGAGAAGGTAACAAACCATAATTTTCCTGTGGGGTGGGATGTAAAAAAAAAAACAAACCACCAAACAAAAAACAAACAAACAAAAAAAAACCCCAAAAAAACTGGAGAGGAGACACAGACAGTCTTGCTTCTTTTTTTTATCCTCTGACATCTGGATAGGGGCAAAGAACGAGTGGGCTCCCCTCTCCTCCCCTCCCACCCCCCATTAGTAAGTTCAGTGGGGACTGATTGTGGAACTGATAAATCTGGATAGGAATTTCTGATGTTCATGCATAAATAGTTAATCTTTTTATAAAGATTATAGGCTCTCTAGTTAGTTTTACTTAAATTGTGCATCTGACATGATTTCATTAGTCATCTGATAACTCTAATCAGCATCACTGTACTAGTGTGTATCCTTAAAAAAATGAGGTTCTAGTCAAAGTCGACAGTCACTGGAAGGTTCTTTTGATTATACAGTCTTTTAAATTTACATGTCAACTCTGAGGGGTATTGGGCATGGGAACAGCTTGTACTTGACTTGGCATATCTGTGGTTGTGCTGTGTATCTTCAGATGGTATTCCCTGGAGCTGAACGACTGTATCACTCTGATTCTGAAAAGGGTAGAAATTGTGGCCATTTCTGATGTTAGAAGTACTTCTTTCTTTTAATTTTAAAACCTGTCTTTCTAACTCACAAATGGGAAACATGAAACGACATAAAATTCAACAGGATCTCTTCCTTACTTGGATAATGACTTGCTGAACAGAACTCCCAAGCCTGATGAAGTTCCACTGTTAGATGTCTAGACTATGTGACAAAAAAAATAGAATTTTAGGTATTTCAGGATTACTTCAGGTAGTTTCTTTCATCTGATTGGAAGGGGCCAAAGAGAAATTAAAGACCTGCCTTCTAGCTTTCCAAGTGCTTGTGGGGGTTCAGTGGAACATCATGCTGACCCAGTTCTGTTAAAGTGATTTGGAGCTTCAGAGGAGATGTACCTCATTGCTTTTCCTTTTGAAGCACAGCTGAGGTCAACTGTCTTCTGAAGCCCCACAGTTACCAAGAACCAGCCAAACTCCTATCTGCCTGATCTAGCCTTTTCCAACCACTGCTGAGTGCTCTTGCCCATCTGTGTGAATATGCATCTGTGATTTGCCTTTGTGTAGTGTCTGGGCTTGTTGATTAATTGTGTGTTAATATATTACACTGTCATACAGTTAATTTAGTTGTTTTCCTTTGGTCTCCTTCCTTGCCCAATATTTGAAGAATTATTTCCATCAAGACTATACTAATGTCCTGACCAATTAAGTCGGTGCTGGACAGTAACTCTGCTTAAACGTAAACATGGGAATAAATCTATTGAGAGTATTTCCTTTCTTAAATATGGAATTTATTTCCCTAAAATTACATTTGGGTTTAGAGTTAAAAGTCTTTGTTCCTAGGTTAGTAATTGCTTTAGGCACTAGGCTGAAAATGAGAGCTCTGCTGTTGATATCAAAGGCATACCAAATGCAGTGGGGAAGAGGAACGGGAAAGACTTCTACAGATTTCTATTTTTTCATAAGTAATTTAAATGGAATGAGTTAGGTTCATATAATTTCCTAGTCATGAAAAATTCTTGGAACAAATCCCTTTGCTTTAAGTGTATTTTAGCATAGAAAAAATATTACGGTGTAAATTAGTTGGGTTTATTTGATTTTTTTAATTGTACAATACAACTCCAGTCATTTCAAATTGTAAAAAATAAATTTAAACAAGATCTATGAAACATTGTGGTATAATCCCTGACCTTAAAAGTGTATGAGACTTAAAAAAATTAATATAATTCACTTCAAAACTGCAAATTGTTTGACAGATTGCTGGACTTATTTTAGTTATTGTATGGTTATATCATTGAGTAATCTTTAAGTGATATTGATGGTGAAGAGAGGCAAGCAGTGTGTTGAAAGCAACTTTACCATGCAGTTAAGTGTTCTCTCTTCATAGATTAATGCAACTTAATTAGAGAAAATTTCATTTCTGTGGTGGATCACTTCTCTACAGATGTTGCTGAGACGGTCTTATCCTTGGGCTTGCTCCATTTAGTCAGAGCTCTCAAAATCATTAAGGTGGCTCACAGCAGCTTGCAAAACTGGGATTTTGCATGTAAGTCCAGATGGCCTAAATTCCACCCAGGTTCCCACTTCATCTTTGTTTCTTTATTGACTGTGCCTTTAAGCCTCTAGAACTGAAGGTCTCGGTAACATGAATAGGATTCAGACTATCTGGACCTGAGCTTTTGTCCTCAGGATAAAATGAGATTCATAGCATGTACAAATTGGTGGTTGTGTCCTTTAAAAGTGAATTTCATCCTTTAAAAATGCATTAGTGTCTGCAGTTTTTGAAACAGAGGTTTTCATCCTGAAGTTTTGAGTTTTCTTTAAATAGCTCAATGCTAAACTTCTAGTAAATAGGGAAAATTCTGCTTTCATCTAGTCTCCTGTGACTCTTTTTGGTAAATAAATAGACAACACTGAGAGAATACAGAAACCATGTCCAAAACAGACAGAGCACATTTAATAGGGAAACTTGGGATATCTGGCCTCTCTACACATAACTTTCATAATTCCTTTATGTATGTTTTTTGTGGAAAAGTTTGTGATAATGTGCTTAAGGAGCGTCTTAATTTTAAGTTGTCATGCCTGTGAATTTCCCCTTGAAAATAAGGGGAGAGGAATTGTTACTCTGTTTTATATTTTAATTTCCAGTGATCTTTTGAAAGGAGTTTGCAGTCTTTCACTTTTGTGCCAGGAGAAAACTATTTAGGGGGAAAAAATGCACCTTCAAAAAAGTTCTGTTGAGTAGAATTCTACCATCTCTCATTAGACAAATGAAAAAGACTTTTCAGCCTTGATGAATAAAGTAGGATAGAGCAGTGTAGAGTAAAAGAACACCATAGGAGTTGCAAACTCCTTTTGAATTCAGTGTTTAATTGCAATAGGAACCTTTTTTTATTATTTTACTCATGACATTTTTTTTTTAAATTACGATTGGGCTAACTAGGTAGGAGGTAGACTATAATTTATGCTTTTTCCCCTCTCCATACTCTTGTAGAACAAAACTCCAAGCAGTATCTTCCCCCACCCTAGAATCTGTGTGTGTCTCTATTTCAGTAGTTTATCTGAGTCCTTTTCCACAGGCTCCGTTAGTGGAAATGAGAATATTGAATAGCCTTTGAAAGAAAAGTGATGGTGAACTCTCATGTCACATGAGAGGTGCAAAGGGAACAATGGAAAAATGGAATATTCCCCTGCTTCTGCTCTTGTATCCTTACAGAACAGCCAAGCAGAAATCAGTCCTATGCTAGTACTTAATTTCTTTTTATGTGGTAATGGATAGCAACAGATGTGTCTTGACTGAATGCAGGTAGAAGGAAGGAACCCTTTTGTTTCCTATGCTTTCTGTAAATATTGCCTTAATCTGCATTCAGACCACTGAAATTAAAGAAATGTCTTTTGCTATCATGTATCAACTGGGACAAAGTGTACCAGAATCTGTCCCAGTGATTCCCATGAATGAAAGGCTTTCATAATATTTAGTTATTTTAAAGAATATTAAAGAGTAGTAATAAAATTAGAAAACCATTTTATTCCTCACTTCATCTTACAGAATGTTTCTCTGCTAAAGTGAGAAAATAAAGTGCTTATAAAAATGAGTTACTGTATTTCGTACAAGCAATAATGTGTAATTCTAGGTATATGTGTAGTGGATACTACAAGGAGATTAATTGTCGGTTCATAGAAGATTAGCAGGAAAACATGCCTTACCTTCCAAAGGCATGTGGGGGCTTTTTCCTGAAAATTCCCAGTAAATATTCTGTTCCTCGGAAATACAAGGGAGTTTTATGCCCTGTATCTGTGTAATCTTTGCTGTAAGAGCAGAGAAGGACAAGAGTACAAAAACTATAGCATGGTTAGTAACCAAAGAGATGTAATGAATTGACATCAAGGAAGGAAAGATAGATAATATAAATAATTTTGAATTGTTTTAAAACATAGGCCTAAAATATTGTATTGCTTAGAAATTGCTTAATTTCCCTTTGGACTGAAGTTCTTCAAACTTATGTCTTGTTTTCCTTATACTTCAATACTAATGATACAGCAAGGTGTAAAATTTAAGCTTTGTTATTATGGTTGGATGATTAAGTATAATTGGAAAGTAAATGATAATGTACTTTCTTAATCTCCAGTTATCTTTTCTACTATTATAATGTATTGTCTTTGTTTCATAGTATGCCTAACATTAAAGGAATATTAATACATCCACAGTGAATAGCATTGAAAAATCAGTCATATGCTTTTATTTTGCTATTGAATACTTGTTTGCAAACCAATCTGCTGCAGAAAGACAATCACTATGAATCAGCAGCTGCTATTACCATTAAATAGATGCTGTTGGTTGCTCTGAAGATGGAGTTTCCTAGTCTTTGTAAGATTTACATAAGTGTTTTTCTGAACAGAATGAACAGTTACAATCTAGACATTTGGTGTTTTCATTTCGATCTTCCAGTTGCTTTTGCTTCCACGAGACCTATCATAATGCAGATGAAATCCATACAAATAATCAAATAAGAACAAGTCTTTTTCTTCAGCAGCTTGCATGTAAAATCTGATCTTTCTCATCAAAGTCACTAGCTAAGCTTAGAGTTAAAAAAACCCCAGAAACAAAAATACAGAATTTGAAATTCATGTCTTTTGTCATTCTTGTTGTTTTAGTGAGTTTATTTCACAAAAAGATGCGTGCTCTGTGCTTTCAGCTGGTGACGGCATTCATAAAGAGTCTCCAGCTAAGGCTTATGTAATTGGAGCTTTTACAAGAGGATTTGCATTTCTCTGTGTGGCAACCCCACAATAACTAGTAGCAGGTAGAGAGAGCCCTAGGAAGGTTCATGGTCAATAGAGAGCTATAACCTTGCAAAGGTAAGATCTGTCCTGGATGGGAAACAGCTGGTAGATGGGATATCCTGTTTGTATGAAGGTCTCATGTAGTGAAGCCCTTCAAAGAAAGGGAATTGCTTTGGAGGCAGAATGGTTGTGGAGAATTTTTTTGCACTGTTTGAGTTAATACTCATGGAAGGCTGGAGTAAATGAATATTAGAAAGGACTAAGATTGAAGGAATATTTTAGTAATATGAGATAGAGGTAATATGTGGAATATGATTTAATGTTTCTGAAGTCTGTGTAATAAAGCATAGATATTTTAAAATAATCATGTTTATTACGGTAATACTTAAGTATTGGTGAAGTATATGATTCCATAGCTCTATAGTCCCCATCCCACTGTAACTGTAGACGCAATAGTATGTATGGAAAAAGATGAGGGGTATAGGCTATATAATGTGCAATAGTGTGATTATTGCACATTTAAAGACTATTGGCTCCCCAGGGAGGCCAGAAAAGCTCATTATAAAATGTCACACAGATTTGTAGCGTAAGATGTTGTGATCCATACCAGTGATAAGGGACCAAAATATCTCTCCCCTTATCTTCAGAGTACTTCCATGACAGATGTCAACAATATGGATGATTACTATGTCATTTCAAAGGGAAAACAGAATGCTAAATAAATATATGGCACAACTGAATATATTATATGATTGTATTTTGAATATGATTGTTATTTTCAATATTAGCCTCAATTTTAGTTTGTTCCCTGTTGGTTAGCTAAGTCATGGTATTATTTCTAATGTTTGAAAGAACACGTATGTTACAGAAGGAATCATGAGACATTTCCATAGCTTTTTCACTGAGAATGGAAGTTGTATTTTAGAACACGTGCAGTTTATATATATTTTTTGTATACCTGTAATATTAATTCCCCCTTAATTTTTGTACCTCTAACTGACCAGAGAAAGCACTGCAATGATATTTTCACAGAACCAAGCCTGTAATTCTGGTAAAAGCTAATGTTATAATGTAAGTACAGTTTTTTGTTGTTGGTTATTCTTGTTAGTGTGTTCCCCTCCTCCCAAATGTAGAAGCACTGCATTAAACAGTGCTATGGATTTGTCTGTCTTGCTTCCTTTTTTCTTTTCCCATTTACAATTTCCTACCACTTCAGTCTCTAGTATTTGTAGAATCAAAGCTTGAGTTGACTGAAATCTTTCCTAAGAAAGTAAAAACTAATTAATTTTCTTTCTTTTTTCCCCCTCCTCCAACTTTCAGTGACACTTGGGTAGGTCAAAATTTCAGTCATATTGTTCAAACAAAAAGCTTTCTGAGCACATTTTTTTCCACAAAAGCAATGAAGTAAAAGAAAAGAAACAAACTCCTACAATATGCAGTAGATAATATATACTTTGCAACTTGTGTCTTCTTTTGAATGTGATTCTTTGTGTGTTTTTATGTGTATGTAATTGTAAATGTGATGGAAATGATACATACTACTGTGAAAAATACAATAATATTGTTACAGTGATTGCAAGCACTATTCTGAGAAAAGCAGGGAAGAAACGGGTATCACCTTTTACCTTAACACTCCCAAACTTTTTTTCATTGATTTGAATAACCAAAAATTTAATGAAACCATTTTGACAAGCTGAAAGAAATTATACTCTGCCTGTTCTTTTGTTGTATCTCAAAACTTCTACCTAAGTAGGTCAGAAATTTCCATCATTTTCACTGTGATTTCTCCATGCAGTGAACTTCCTTTGCAGTCAGTGAGAATTTGAACAAAGAACAGCTGTAAATTCAACCTCTTCTGTAGAAATATTTTTGCATCGTTGATGCAAAATAGCTGAGGATGTGGCCCACAGTGATTTAGAGGCTTTGTTGGTTTTTTTTTGGTCTCAGGCATCTCCACCAGACTGTTTCATATAAATGAACATGCCATGTTTAGTGCTAATAAAACAGATGGATGTAGAACTGTTATCAAAATGGACTGTATCAGAATAGAAGTTGTGCAGAACACCTTAGGCTAAGTACCTTTTTGTTCTTTTGTAACTGCATATGCAAATATATATCCTCTCAATGTTTCTCTTCCAGCAGCTGGCTTTTTTCCTTTATCTACAAATCATTAACCAAGCAAATGTCAAAATCCTGAGAAGAAAGGCTTGTGTGGAAAAAATACTGTATATTATAAACATGTGTACTGACATGATTTATGTATATTCACTGTGGGAAATTTTCTTTGTGTTTTTGAAGGAGTACCTTTTAAACAATTGTTTACCTATAGCAACAAATCAATGTGTTACATCTGTGAATAGATTTTGAAGTGTCCACTGGAACATAAAAATTATCATAGATATTAAAAGCCCTTTATCATAGATATTAGAAGCCCTTATGTTCTGAAACTGTAACATACCTTGAGCTTCTTAAACAAGATGTTCTTAATATAATCAGATCTATTTGCTGTAGTTACTAAAAATATTCTTGACACTGAGGTGGAATTTAATTTAATAATTTTAAAATCAAAATTTCTTTTTTTATGGAGTGTCTGTAAATGATTGAGGTTTCATTTATAATTGTTTTGGAAGCAAGTTTCTGGTTCATGTAACTGGCTGATTTTTGTGCATGTGTAAGTTGTATTCTTTAAAACATAAAGTGGTACTTCGTATTTTATGAATGGTTAGTGCTTGCTTTTCTCCTCCCCCCCAATCCCCATGTGTCTCTATGCTGTTAACCTATGATTACAAATCAAATACAAAGCATGCTGCACTATTACCAATTTGAAGAGTGATACCAGTATCGAGCTGTTGTAATTCAGAACCACCCCTCACACACATACACAAAAAGTATCTTTTTTTCCATTTAGGAATTGAAAATCAAGCATTTTGATGAAACAAACTCATTTACTCTTAATACCCATGAATTAAGGAGCACCCTGTTACTGATTAGTTACTGATTACTGTTCAACTTCCCAGTAGTCAAAGGTGACAGAAGTGGCTGCTGACCTGGGCAGGTTTTTTGTGCACAAATGCATGGGTGCAGGTGTGCACATGATTCTGTGCTTAACTACTATACCTTACATATTCCCAGACTGCTTCCAGGAATGCTGTAGAAATGGTGGTGGGATTATTTACCAGCTAGTGACATGATATTGGATTGCTGTTCTCTTAGCACTAGTCTGACTAAGTGTCAGACCTACGTATTAAGTTGCCCTAGCTTTGACAGTCGGAGACTGTTGGTATTTTAATGTGGGATGTTGAAATAGTTTAATGTACTGTTCATTAATAGAAAGTGCTTATAAAAGGAGTAATACCTGGTATAGAAATATGTAAAAATTACTTCAGTTCCTCTAACTTAATTTTTTTAATTCTTGCATATAAAAGCTATGTTGTTCCACACATCTTAGGCTATAACGTGTCTTTCTCTGCTCAGGAGATTCCTTGAGTTATTATTGTGGAACTACTCTATTTGAAAAAGAAAATCAAGCTTTACATTTGTTGTTATTCCTGGTGAAATGCTATGCATTTGACAAAGACTGTAATCTTCAAGGATCCAAATTGCTGTTTTTTCTTTTCCCTAAGACCTTGTGGTATTCTGGTTTCCAAATTGTGGATGACACTGTCTTTTTATCACTAGCATTAGTTTTTTATTGCAAAACAGGTTGCACAAGGTGAAGCAGATTCATTATAGCAACTCTAAGTCCCTACATAGTAACAAAATCTACTTTCCTCTTGGGTATGATCTCATCGGGCAGACAAGATAGAGAAAGGAACAAGACTCCTATGTGATGCTGTGCTGTATTAACAAATCCCAGCTTGGAGTTAAAAGAAAGCGTAAGTGTGTGTATTCATAAATGTCTTACATATACTTTAGAAAGTGATTTAGGAACAAGTAACCTCTAAAATACAGTGCCATCTGTATACTCTACAAACATTAAATTGAAGAATCTTGTAAACACTTTGTAAACCACAACATACACAGTCTTCAAGCTGTATTTAAGCTGAGCTAAATTTTTTGCGTAAGTTTGCCAAATTGAAAGGAAAACATTGCACAACTTTTTCAAAAGTAGTGAGCTGGTGTCATGGTTTAATACCAGCCAGTAACTAAGCACCACCCCGCCACTTGCTCACTCTCTCCCCAGTAGGATGGGAGAGAGAATCAGAAGAGTACAAGTAAGGAAATTTGTGGGATGAGAGAAAAACAGTTTAACGGGTAAAGCAAAAGCTGCGCGCACCAGCAAAACAAAACAATGAATTCATTCACCACTTCTCATGGGTGGCAGGCAGGTGTTCAGCCATCCCCAGTAAAGCAGGGCTTCTTCATGTTGTAATGGTTACGTGGGAGGGCAAACACCATCACCCTGAATGTACCTCCTTCCTTCTTCCCCCAGCTGTCCCGGCTGTGTCCACCTCCCCCCCAGCTCCTTGTGCCCCCCAGCCTGGTTGCTGCTGGGTGGGTGAGAGGCAGAAGAGGCCTCGGCTCTGTGCCAGCGCTGCTCTGCAGCTACTGAAACATCCCTGTGTTACCAGCACTGGTTCCAGCACAAATCCAAAATGTAGCCCCACATCAGCTCCTATGAAGAAAATTAACTCTATTCCAGCCAAAACCAGTCCCTCTATTCATTATTGTGAACACCAAAGATGAGATGTTCTGCTTTAAATGTTTCTCCCCCGTGCAATCTGGCAATTCTCCACAAGAACAATTTTTCCGAGTTACTTAAATATGAGCAAGTAGGTGTATTTGCCTTTTAATCACTCTCTAAAGAGCCTTTCCTCTAAAGCACTGTGCAGAGCACTGGGTAGAATGCCAGAGAACTGATTACAAAGATATCCATAAAAGAAAAATACCGGTCTCACAATTCTGTATTGATTGTCTAAGCATTAGTGACTGCTGCACACCATGTCTCATGAAATCACTGGATATGAAGTGTGAATACTCTTTAAAAATTTTATTGACCTCAATCTGACAGTTTTATTCTCACATTAGTAAATAATCTCAGGAGTGCAGCCTTTTTCATATGACATGTCTAGAAATTTGGTTATTATTAACAGAACAAAGGCTATATTGCAAGTGTACTCTTATCAATAACTAAGAAAAATACTATCTCCAAGTGCCAAAAAATGCAGAAGAGCCTGTGTACCTAGCTACTGAATAACTGAAAATGCCTTATTGTAAATATTTCAGTGTTTTTTATGAGGGCAAATGAAATGTTTCCCTTATTCTGTACACCCACCTTCCAGGATCCTGTGGTGTGTGGTTTCCAAATGACAAATAAGGGTATTTTTCATTTTTATCATCAACTTGTGACTGCACACCAGGTTTCCTCATATGATTCCTATTTATTTTTGTTTGTTTGCTTCTGTGGCTGCCATTTGGGTATCTAAGCTCTGTTTTATTCTGATGAACCAAATGTCATGAGGTGCATCCCTCTCTTAATGATGAAAGCTTATTTGTTTTAAAAGTCATATCATTTGGGTTTTAGCTGCTTTCTTGTCATTTATGCCATGGAAAGGTCTCCAGAAAAGTGAAAAATACTAGTCCTGATCTTCCTTTTTCCCTCTTTCTGCGGGCATGAGTCTGTCCCAGCTGATGGCAGAGTACCACATACATTGTTGCTGCCGGAGAAAGCAGAGCTTTCACCACTCAGCTTCCTACTATCTCCCAGAAGGTTTGTGTTATGATGTCAAGATAAAACTCCCTTCTTTTTGTACAGCAGGAAAGGTCCAAATGAAACTTAGGATTTGTTTTTATTTTTATTGAGGGGTGGCTGTTGCTACAATACATCTTAATGTGATTATAGTACAGTTCCTTTTCTGCTAAATCAAAATAAATGCTCCAGCTGTTCTTAGTGTTTGTAGAGGTTTTGATCTAGACATGGCCTGTGTAAACTCAGAAACGTAGTGAACAATTAAAAAACACCAGCTCTGAAATATCTGTGAAATTACGTAGCCAGTCATTTGTATCCTTTTTTAAGTCCCACTGGTTGTTCTGGTTTTGTGTATGTGGTTGGAGAGAGGGGGTATTTGTCGGGCTCTCTTTATTTAGTTTTGTGCTTATTTGGTGGGTTTTGTTTTTGCAAAGCTAGGGAGGCAAGTTTCTCCACAGGGAAGAAATAATGAACGAGTGTTTTTTCTTTTTCTCATCTTGTTTGTAAAGACATTACAAGGAAAGTAAGGTTAAAATCAAAATATGATTTCCTGTGAAAGTGACAGTAAATAAGAAAGATATATTGTTTATTTTTCTTGAACTAGTAGGGGAGACAGACAAAAATAAATGTTGCTTTGAGTCAGCCTATGGTACTTGTCTTATGAAATAAAACTTTTGCATGAATTCCTTTTATTTGTTCTAACATTACAGAGTTCTTCAATTTGAAACTAAGTAGCATATATAGTAATTTGTATATGCCAGTGTGTTCAGTATTAAAAAAAATTATGACAGGTCAGAAAATATATGGTATATTTAGTAATGGTTAGACTCTTTAAGTTCAGAAACATACACAGCTTTTTTCTTTGAAGAAAGTAGTTTTAAGAGATGCTCATTCATTTAGATTTGCTGAGAATATTCATTCAGAATTCACAAATTTCTCATTTGCATGAAAGAATGCACAAGAATATTGATTTCAGAATGCACATTTTTAAAAACACAATTTCTAAATGTACTTACCTCAGTGCAGTAATGGCAATGATCTAAAGCATGCATTTGCACGTGTGTGTGTTCCTTTGCATCTAGGGAGCAGTTATCCAATTTGTAGCATAACTAATTTCAAAATGTGTCTCTGGAGCAACAGTGTTGTTCTTTTCCACACTTGCAGAAGAAACTGGTTTGACTTCTCTGTAAATGGCTTGTCACTTTGAAGGCTTTGCTTGTTTTTTAGCAAGTTGCTGCTAGTGCCAGAACTGCTGTGCAAAGAGGCAATCCTTCCCCAAGTGCCTGAGCTGGTGCAAATGCTTGCTTTTCGGGTGATGTCTGCTGCGTCAATGGCACTTGATACTATCCCAGGCTCGATGAGCTACCTGAGAACCTCCTTATTTTCAAATACAGATTTAGGGATAATTTAAATAAAATTGAGAGTTTGCTTACACCCTTTGCTAAATTGGTCACTGCTAGGTGATGAATGGAGATAAGAACCCAGGCCTGCAATGTAAGGTTAGGAATTAGGGGTGCTTAGAGCCCCTGCAAGTATTTGGGTTATAGACAAGATAGATCCTTGGAGTTTTCTGCTTACTCTAGCTGTGAGAGGGCAAAGAGTTTCATGAGGTTAAGATTTGCTCAGAAGATGTATTTTGTAAGTGATCTTTTTACGACTTCTGTGGACTTGGGTATTTGAAAGTCCTATCTGTTTCTTACAGAACTCTTTTCTTCAAAGATAAGCACACCCTGATGTAGTATCATTGGCATATTGTAGACCGAAGTCTCGTATATATGTATTTTATATTATCATAATTTATATTATACGGAAAGCTTTTTTGAGATCTAAGTGTCATAACGTCTAAAATAAATAACGAAGAGAACATGGATAAAGCAATTTATCACTGTGCTTACAAAAATAACTTGGATTGTGATCTCTGAATCAAGATTTCAATGTTTGTTCATGTTCTCTTACAGTATGTTGTTTCCTACAGACCTTTGTAAATCCTGTAACTGTATGTCATATATCCAAAATTATGTAGCTACTGTATACTTGTCTGATAGTATTGAAAAATGGAGAATACGCTGCTCATTCTAAGGATATTTTTACTCCAGTTTTTAGCTGACAGAATAGGTATAATTAGAGTGGACTGATTTCCTGGATATATTTGAAAGTCTTTACAGAAAACTATCAGTTTTCCTTTTTCTTTAACAAATAAAATAAATACTTTGTTGCTATTGTGTTCTGTTGGCAGAGGTGCAGTGGAGCAGGTGACAACATGAGCGTCAAATCCTACTACAGAGGCTACTGTTTACAGGTTTCTTTTACTAATGGAATTAAACAAGGCTGTAGGTCAAAATTTTCTTCTTCAGAGTCAGGTTAATTAAGGCCATCATTGTTATGGTTAAATTCTACCGCTATTTCAAAGTTTTGTCAAACAGTATTGGTTACTTGGTAAATTGGATTAATCTCTTCTCAAAGCAACGTTTGGTTTGGAGATAGACATTTTCAGGGGTTTCATAATTTCTTTATCGCTGTCCAAGTACTACTTTGGTTTGTTTTCAGTTTTAGAAAACTGAACAGCAGCCGAGAAGCAGTTATTTAATTATGATCCTAACTAAAATGTGCCGTATGAGGTGACATTGATGGTTTACAGTTGATTTCTTATTTTCAAAATGTAGTGATAAATGTGTTGAGTTGATTTTCCCCTCTAAAGGTGAAGAATTGCTAACATGAAGGGATAAATTAACTTCGTTTAAGGGATTGTTTTTGGTTTTGGTAAAGAATTAACTTTTCTTTTTCCAGTTTAATGTTGAGGTTTCTCTGCTTTCACTTCTACTCACTTCATTACTTTAAGTGGATCACCTTTTCTCCTCTAAACATTAAGATGCCCATATTAAAAGTAGGAGAAATCTTTATGAGAAAATGTTCGTTTTTCATTGGAAAAAAATATCTGGAAGAAACACTTGAAAGTAGAAGGTATAGTAAAATTTCTTGTGTGGGAACATTGCATCTGGAGGGATTTTTTTAGCCCTAGAGCTACTTTATGTAACCTGAAAGCTTTTCTTTTTTCTTTAGAATATCTGGAAAAATAGAAATTTCTACAAAACACAAGATTTCTGCCTTCTAATGAATTTTTACCACTGTCCAATCTTTAATAACCCTTTAATATATCTGGCTTCCACAGTGCCCTACATTGGCAGGTTGGAATATAAACTACCTATGATGTATGGCATATCTTGGAAGAGGGCCTTCCTAGGAATCCTTCTTCCAATATAACTTTTTAAGAACAGACACCATCCTCATCTTTAGCTCAAGGGCATAAAGGAAATAATATTCACCTTCTTTACAGAGAAGTTCTTTACCTGTAACGTTCATTGATTAATGTCTGTTCAGTGGTTCTTCTGCTGAGATTTCCAGAAACTCTGAATCTACAAAATATAATGGACTTTATAATTCATATGACATCTGAGAAAGTATCTGTTTTGGTTTTTGTTTTTCCTGTTACTTTTGAGGGTGCTCCTTTACAGCTTGCATTATAAAAAGTGGTAAGTAATGTTTCCTTATTCAACTTCTTGATACCATTCATTATTTCTATAGCCCACTAAGCTGAAGAGTCTTGAATCTGTTCTTGGAAGCTTTTCATGTCTTTGATCACCCTTGTTGCCTTTCTTTGTTTTTTAAAAACAGGAGGCTTTAAGCTTAGTTGTAGTTTAGTCATATGTTTTTGAGATAGGGTGAACATTATGGTAGGTGAGCACCTAGAGTACTGCACAGAGTTATATAGCGAGTGGCCTAATAATTTATTCTCTTTTTCATTATAATAATTCCAGAAGTTTTGATACCCTTTTGGCTTCTACTGAAAAGAGGAATTTCTGTTGGTTTTGTTTTTTTTTTTTCTAAGAGATAATAACAAATTTTCAATTTATCACAAAATTATCATGTGTCATCTTTGTCGACACTCTATTTCAGTTCTTGTTTTATCAACTTGTGCCTCTTTTCCATTTAGCCTTACTTTTCATTATTCTGAATAATTTCAGGTCATTGTTAAACTTTGATATAACATTCATTCATTCCCTCTTCCATAGCATTGTTGAACATAGTGAAAAACGGAGATCTTAAGGCAGATACTGTAAAATTTGTAAATACTGGTTGTTGTAGAAATTACCATAGGTTCTTCTCTTTCATTTCCAATCTTTAATACTTATCTTCCACAAGAATGCCTTTGATTTTATTGCATGACAAATTAGTTTCTTTAAGAAAATTTTGAAAAACTGTGAAAGCATTTTGGGAATTCAGGTAGGCAGTAAGACCAGCCTATTCTTTCCATACTAATTAATTTTAAGAATCCAAATACATTTGTGAAATACAGCTTTCTTCAAGCTGGTACTTACTATGCACCATTACATGGAATGCCACCTGAAGTGCTGTTCTGGTGGATGAAATTTACTCTGAGTCCTTTAACTTGGGGATTTTGTTTAGAGGGTATGTAATCAATTGTTTACGGTGCTATATAAAATATATGTGGGGTAATGATTAATAGAGATGTTACTGCATGCCCTCTTTATAGAGGTTTCTGTCTGCTGGCAATGTATTTGCCTGACAAGGCCAGGGGCCAACATTATGACTTGACAATTCCAGATAAATGCTGCAGTGAGGTCTTTTATGCCACCAGTGTCTCCCATGAATTAAACAATACCAATGCAATCACTCTGATCTGCAATAGTTTAATGAGAACAAATAGGTTCTCAGAGCTGATCTGTAAAAAATGTCATGTACGTTCTCTGTATGGCTATTCAAGTGTCTTCTGTGGTCCTGATGCCACATTGTTGTAACATGTGAACGCACTTGGGGCTGTATGGTTGTGACATTACTGGGTGTAGAAGGCCAGTGATTATAACCAGTCATTACAACAAAACCCTATAGCCACAACACAGGATGTAAAAGAGCATGAATGGTAAAGAAGTGTTCTTTTAAAAATGCTTTAACACAATATAAATAAGTGTTCATCAGGCTCATAGTTAGATTTGCCAGCAGGAGTAAACTCCATTAACCTAATCAGACATTAATATCTGCTTTTCATTGACATTAAAGTAATGCTGTGAATACTTGAAAACTGTAACAGGAAAACATCTTCTATCTACTTTGTTAGCAAACAGCAATATAATATTTTTTTCTTCAATCTTTTCATCTCTCCATCTGAGGTGCTCAGCATAGTTCTCTCCGGTCTCCATGCTGTATTTTTGCTTTGATGGGTAAGTAGAAGCTGTAAACCAGTGTGACTAAAGCCGTAACTTTAAGCTTACAATTTCTGTAGCTCATTACTATTCTTTAGCAGCAAACACTCATATAATATAAAGCAGGTATATTTCCTGTTTCACTGCATCTCAGCTCTATCTGGTGTTCTGCTGCTAAGGACAGCTTCACAGAAAAGACCATTTAGTGGATATATTTGGAAATGTATCTTTTAAATTATTATTCTAAATATCATGAGTGTGTAAATCAGAAATAATTTTTCTATATGATGTTTGTGAGACATACAGATGGTCTGATATCTTAGTCGCTTAGGTCTCCATTCAGCCAAAAACCCAGACAAACTGTGCCATAAGCTGGATAGCAGATGAAGGCAGGCTTCCTAACTCGTTCAGGTGGCTATAGCAGGAAAGGGAGTGAAGCACTGTGCCTTACATGCAAAAGAGCAATGTAGAGAAATTTTCTGTTTGCCAGAACTTGTGGGAATAATCTTTAAACTTTTAATTCACGACAGTATTGCATATTCTGGAATATCTGGAGCATTCAATATAGAGTTGTTAAAGCTCTGTCTGTGGAAATGTCATGTAGACACTGAATTTTTGATTTTTTTTTTTATAAGCAGTCGTGTCACATAATTAAAATTGCTAACTTTTTAGTTAGTATTTTAGCACTATTGTTCTAGTTTTAGTACTATTTATTTGCTGTCTTCATAACTTTTGCTTTTTGGCTTACTTCAACAAATGTTATGAGGCTCAGCAAACTATCTAATGCGTAAATAATTATCATCTGGAAATCCTTTAACTTAACCTCTTTGCAGCATACTCAGGTCTCCATACAGAGCTTTCCACTTTTTATTGCTCATTGTACGAGGTAGGATATATTGGGTCAAATGCTACCAGGGGATGTACAGAAGCATGCAATAAAGCTGTAACCTGGGAAGGTCTTTCCAGCTCACACTGTATGGATGTTGCTTCAGGATCCTAGGTATCACCTGATGAGTCAGAAAAACACTGCTTACGGTGATCCAGGAAATCTCCAGGTTCATATCACTGTGATGTGTACAGAAATTCAGGCATTGTAACAGAAAGCTTGAGGTTGTGGATAATCACACAGTATTTGGGAATGGTAAGAAGATCCAAGTTAATTTTGGGGAAGCAAGAAGAAAGTGTCTTTGTATTTCTGAGAGGTGCAGCAGTAATAACAATTTGTTACTGATCCACTGAGGTTAGCAGACTTGCTCAAGATCACAGGACTGAGTGAATTTCCCAGTGTTACACTAAACCTGTGGCAAGAAGGGAAACAAAGCAAAAGCAACTGTCATCTCCCTCCCCCCCCCTTCTATTTTAAAAATAGCTTTTAAAGTTTCGGGTGGTTTTAATTGTGATTTTTGAATTTCTTTATTCACGTTTCAAGTCCTAGTGGAGGTAGTAATTCTGATGACTGGGGTGTGTGTGTGGTGGTGGGTTTTTTTGGTTTTGTGGTGGGGTTTTTTTGTGTGGGATTTAGTGGTTTGGGGCGATTTTTTTTTTTTTTTTTTTTTATATACATATGTTGGATAATCCAGAAAGTAGGTTTGTATATCTGGCTAATGTAATACCATATGATAAATGAAGTTCTGCACTAGGGATACTTTGACATTACAGGGTGTCTTGACATTATAAATGTGTGCTTTAAATGCTGATGCAGAAGTAGTAGGATGTTTGCTTTAGGTTTTGGGTTGTGGGTTTTTTTTTTTTTCCTTCAAAAGAAGCTACAATACTATTCATAAGATTTGATACTTGAGGAGGCTTGGAAGAAGAGCAGAAGGGAGATGGGTACTCTAGCTACTAATAACAGTAAATAAAATAAAGTGACAAAGTAAAACACATGGAGGAAGTAGGACAAGAGGATTAACATGGGATACAGTGTGCTTGCGGTTTTTGCCAGCCCAAGTGGCACAATATGGAAATCCTTCTGCCTAAATTGAACTGTGAAAGATATAAATGCATATAAATATCACCTTTGTCACATAAGATAGGTTGTTTGTGTATAATGGAGGCCAGAGGAATAAGAGTTATCTAAAACTATTCTTTATCTTGCTGAAAATGGCGTGATTGGTAGAATAAGGAGAGTGCAATGAATGCTGAAACAGGTGTAACAATCTGCTGGGAGTCCAGAAGCTCTTAAGAGTGTGCGAAGTAATCCATTGGAAATGGTTGAGAAAAAAACTGTAAATGTATTACGACACTCACTATAGAACTATACACATACTTCCTAGTTACTCTCTCAAGTGTTGTCAAAGTTTAGCAGTAGAATATCTTTTGTGTAAGTTGTACTTCAATTTTATAATGAGCTGCTAGTTTATCTAAATGACCCCAATAGAGAATGCTGTGCTGAGTGTCAACAGGTGAACTAGTTTCATGGTTTGGCATAGCAATGTGGGATACTCTAGATTAAATCTGTAAATAAAGAAAAATCCCAACATATAGGTTGTGTGTGAGGGGGTATTTTTATTTTGAAGATTTCAGGAGTGTTTTTTCCTGTTGAATATTTGATCTTTTCGTTGTCTGTAACTAGGACAACTGACTTCAGTTACAAAAATTTAGAACAACTTAAAATTTTGCTTTGCAATTATTTCATTATTGTATCATGCCCTTCTATGAAGAACTTCATTGAACTAATGTTACCTTTCTTACCCTTTTTGACAGTGCTGCACTTGCTTTGCTGTGTTTTCACGTTCAGTTGTTGATCCTTGCAAAAACTTGCCTATAATCTTATCTGTATATGTAATTTCTGCATAAGACAGGAACAAGTTCCAACTACTGGTTTAAATGGCCCAAGCCTTCTAATAGTACACTTCTTGAGATATATTCTGAGTATAAATGATCACAGGGTCAAAAGTATAAAAATTGGTTTAGTTTGCTGAGGGGCTGTTGCTTAGACAATGCCAGTTCTTGCATGGTAATGAGGCAATTTTTTATTGTATGTTGTTAATCTGTTATTTTTCTATTTTAAAATTATAATAAATGCTTGATAGGTTGAAATATATTTGCATAAACTGTTATGGGTCAAATTCATGGATTCTTCTTTCTGAGTTAGTAATGGGACATGAAAATAAGCTAATTGAAAGTTTCTTAATATGGTACTAGAGGAATGTGACTGTGAAATGTGTCATGCGAAATGGATCAAAAAGAGAACAAGATAGTTTTCTCTGAAAGAGATTTTTATAAAGCAAACAAACAACCTTCCTTATCAGGAGAGCTTCTTACACTGTTTTTTCTCTGACCCGTTTCAAACTTGATTGAAGTGACCAATGGAAAAAGATAATAATGGAGAAACCAATTAAGAATTTAGTAAATTCATTCATTTATGATGTGAGACAGGGAAGACGCATACATTATTTCAGTCAATAGAAAGACGGATTTGCTGGCTTATAAGTAAAGAAATAGGGTCAAGGCACTAGCACCCAGTTTACCATATTGCTGTACAGCGAGCAATGTAAACAACATGGTATTGCTTATGGCAGCTACCACTTCAACAGTGTATCAACAAAATGCAGGACTTGGGATGGCTGGTCACCACTGACAAATTTGTTTGTAAGTGTCTGCACTGATTTGAGGGCTTGGAGAGTTGCACATGGTGTGTCAGTTAGTTTTGGGGGCAGAGAATGGTGTCTGACCAGTTGTATTTACTGGTGTAGATACAGGTTAAATGAGTGACTGCAAATGAAGTAATAATCTCATTTTTGCTCATCTTTGTTAGCTAATGGTGAATTTATGTACTGATTATTCCAGTTTAGTATACACAACACTGGTTTCCTTGAACTGAATTTAAAACTCTTGGCCAGGACTCAAACCTGTCTGTGAATTTAGCTCTTAATTTATGAAAGTTGTAGCTCACAGCATTAAGTACTTAAACAACCTATAGTAACAGGGAGAATAAGAAAATCTAGGTATAGAGTATTTCTTAAAGTGATGAACCATTCAACAAAATAATTTCAGTTTTAAGAGTTATGCAGTTGTAAGGTATCCATCAAATTCTATAATGTCATAAATATTGATAGAGCAGTTACTTATTTTAAGACTAAGACAATCTGAAAGATCATGTGAATGACTGAATAATATCAGAAAACATGAGTTACTGGACAATTTTTCAGCAGCTCTCCTGAAAAAAACTACTGAAGCTATGCTGGCTTCTCCTCTCATGATGCCTTGTGTGCCAGTGCAACTAAAAGAGTACATTTATCTCCCTACACCTCATCTGAGTCTCTTATTAATGCTGACATCTGTTCAAATCTTAATTACCACATTACCACAAATAGTCCCTTGTCAAATCAAATCCAATTTAAAAATAGCTCAAAAACAGAAGTGCAAAATGTGTCTCTATGTAATACAGTGATGTTTCATTAATAAAGTAAAAGGATAAATCATTTACATAATATTAAAAGCATCAAGAATTACAAAGCTTTTTATTCCATTTTGGAGACTTTTGGCATGAAAACCTATATTGTTGATAACTTCTGTATATATGAAAACTGACTCAAAGGCATTGTGCATGGAAGGATGATCCATAATCTTCCTAGAGAGACTTTTTGGGGATGATATACAGTCACTTCCTAGTTATGTATCCCTAGGGGATGTCTTTTACAGAATTGGAAACATTATTATTAAAAAAGAAAAAAAAAAAAAAAAACCCAACACGAGGACTGAAGATTTTGTGCCATTTTTTTATACAAATATTGAGCACATTATCAAGTGTTTGAAATGAGTATTTGCATAGCAGAAACAGAATGTTAGAATTCCCTGTCATCCAACAAAGTTAGAGTAAATCAATGTCCTTTCTTCCTTGATGCTCATTTTCAGAGGCATTGAAAGACCTTTAAAGGTCATTACCAGGTGTATGCAGCTCCAGATGTGCCTGCCAAGCATCACACTGTTTATCTTTCTTAATGATACTGTTCAAGCCTTTGCACAGTCTTGTGACCTTTAACTATCAGGTGAGGTGGCAAAATCTTGATGGTTAAAATCACAGCAAAAGTCAAACTTTGCCCCTTAGGTTCATACAGATGGATTTGTAGGGCTTTCAAGTGCATCGAACCCTTGATCAGCTGCAAAAGAGAGATGTAAAGAATCTCAAAGATGTGTTCTTCAGGTTAAGAATAAAGGGTGCCTTCTGGTATACTGCTCATCTACTTGCAACTAAACAAAACCAAAAATTGTGAAATGGACAGAGGAGAAGTGTATATGTGTATCTGTACCTGGACCTTCCTGCCTGGGCATTTAGAGCTTGATTACCAAGGCTGCTATCCAAAATGTGATTGTTAACTATGGTCTCACTCTAGCTGCTGGCAAAATAAAAGCTGTATCAGCAACTTAAAAAATTCCCTTACTACATGAATCAGGGCTTCTGGGGAAGGTTTTGAGGCAAAATTACCAAACTGGATTTGAGACCTTGATAATCCTTAGGGTTTTCCTTTGGTACAGCTCATCTGTGCAAAGGGACTTTATTAATACTTCTGTCAAACCTAAGAATACAAAAAAATCACTTTGCAGACTACAACTTTATAAAATGTCAGTTAGTTATTTTTCTGTCAAGTTGAATGAAGCTGCGTCAGAGTAGTCTGTGAACTTGCTTGGTTGTTTCTGAAGAGGTGTTCAGAGCACTTCTGATGTGGGGATCTAAATGTTTGGGAGATGGGGGATTTCATCTCTGTTCTTTGTGTTGCTTTCAAGCTGTAAAAAGCAATTACTATTTAGATACTTCTGTTGGTTTTGGTGAATTATATTATTGTGGTAGTCAGGAGGACAGTGTTGTAAATCAATTTCAGTAATAAAATTTATGAGAATTGTTCATTTGGTATCTGTGCTTTAAGACCTCAGGCCACTGCACTGTATGAACCTGTTTGATTTTAAGCACATAAGCACTCTTACTGACTTTTCTGATTATTTAGTCTTTTCTCGTAAATATGTTCAATCTCTGTATCTTGCCATTGAATAGCCACCTAAATATGTACTTACATGATACATTTCCCTTGGATGTGTGTCTTTAAAATAGCGTACAGTGAATAACATGGTGCCAAGATACCATAAAGAAATAGAGGTAACATTTTTTTTGTGCGGTTCCAAACATATAACATTACAGATCATGCCCTCTGATTGCATAAAACTTTATTCCCCCCAAATCAAAGTTGTAATCATTGTTGCTTTAAATTTAATTGTAAAGCACAAATAGACTGTTATGTTGCCTTCCATGATTATGCATACACTTGTATTTAGTTTGCAAGCTGAGAATACTCATACAATCCTACAAAGATTTAAGTGAAAAGTTACTTCATGTAAGCCTGTAAAGAAAAGGAAAATCTCAACTTTGGTCTTGCATTTTCAGTTCTCTATAATATGTTTTAACTTCATCTACCACCTGACTGTTAGAAGACTCAGATTTTTTTTCTTTGAAGGCTTTTAAAGCTGAGATCATGTCTTCCAAGAAGTCTGATGAATGTTGGTATTTGGATAATCTATTGTGTATTGAGAATGAGTTTTTCTGCTGGCTTGTCATACATCAATAACACTGAATTTTTCTTGGTAATGACTTGTGAATAAAAACTTGTGAATATCTCTGGAAGTTTTGAATGAGACAAATCATTGAGCTGAAAAAATCAAAATAATGTTGTCTTCCTAAAAATTATATTCTCTTGAGGTATTAAAAATATGAAATTATGACTAAAGCAGACAGCTGAATTTGCTAGTTTCTCATCTCTATATTATCAGTAAAAAAGAATGTGTTCTGTTAATTTTCTCAAACTCTTGAGTGTATTGTCTATCAAAGATTTTTAAAGAACTTAAGGAGAGTGAAGCTGCTGAACCTAAGATGATGTCTCTCAGATAGCCCTTTTTATGCTAAAAAAACAGCAAACAAGTATTTGCTTTTTTTCATGTCTTTTTGTTATACAGAAAATAACTTATGTCTATGATCCAGTGCATGCTAGATTGCTTCCTCCAAAACCCGCGCAAACCTTCCCGCTCTCCCCACCTAAATAAAAGGACCAAAGGGTGAGGCATGCAAGAGAAACAAGTTATCCTTACCTGTGGGTCACCTGATCTGTGTTCAATTAAATAGGATGTTCTTTGGCTGAATGTTACTCTGCTCAAAACTACATGTGTAAAAATGATACCAGGGTGGTGAGTAGTTTCTAGTTTTGCGTATTTTGTTACATCTAGTGCTTAATTTCATTTTATTGTTTATTCTAGCACTGTTTAATACCATTCATACATCATCAGATGAGTTGGCCGAATTCTCTTCTAGAGCAGAATGGCTTAGCCACAACTAATAAGTTACATCTGTGAGGCTCCAGCCAAAGCAGCTGATGCTTAGATTCCGTTTTGGATTACCAAACCTTTATTATGTATAATCACATGACAGCAAAAGCCTACTGACCTCTCTAGCCCATAGCTACCTGCTGGGGGAAATAATCTGTTTCACTTTAAAAATGCAGCCAGTGTTTTGATAGCCAGTGGAAAACGGAGTGTTTTGGTGATTCATAGTTTTAAAGTTTATATTTCTAATGGGTATCTAAGTAATTGCTTGCTTTTGCCTGATAGAAACAAGTGAATGAGGCAATAATTTTGAACAGCAATTCCCTGATTGTTTCTAATTATTGAGCCAACTACCTGAAAATATACCCGCAGCTCTCAATCCCTTCTAATTTCTGTCACCTTGCATCTTCTTCTTAGTCCCCTCAAGAGCATTTAAGAACAACAACTGCTTTTTATCAGTCACAGATTGCTGTTCTATGTCAGGAGTGCTAAGACCTAAGATCAATACCATGTACTCTACTCCAGAGGAGATCAGTGCATTTTATGCTTAACACTTGGTGTGTCATCAGCACTCCTGTTTTAGAAATGATAATATAGCCTGCAGCACTAGGACCTTGCTGAAGGCGTACACACTTGAAAGCAGCAGCAAGTCTGTTGCTGTAATGGTCGTGTGGTGTTGCTGAATTTTATGCCTGTTGTGTGGGTTGCTTTAAATGTGTGCATCTTTTTCCATCTTTTCATGTGTCAGTCTCTCCGAAGTTTGGAGGGTCTTTAAAAACACAGTGAGATTCAGTAAATGCATAGGTGACAGTCCGTAACTTTTGATGCATTAAAAAAGAGGTAAAGTTCTGAAATGCAAAATGAAGCTTTAGCTTTTTTCCCCCCAAGCAGTGCAATATTTTAGTCTCCTGGTCCTATTTGCTATACTTTTACAAATATAGTATAAAGTGTCATATCACTATAGTGTAAGAATACAGTCTATGTGTCTCAGCAACTAATTGATTAAAAGTTCATCTTTTCATCTGCAATATCCAACTGCCAAAATTGTAGATCTGTAAATCAAGATATCTGTTTATCAAGATTGGCTATCCAAATGTTTAGTGAAATGGGTAGAGCTGATCATTGCAAGTCCCTTGAACAAAGCAGTTTGTAAGAGACGCTGCTTTCCTGAGGAGCGTGTACTTGCTCAGGAGCTTGTATTGGATCCATTGCATTTTCTCGTAGGTCTTAAAAATTAAAATGCTATGTAAAATAGTAAAATAGGTAAATAGTAATGTTGCTATTCATTAACAAAATAGTATGGTAGTGGTATGGGTCTGCACATGCATTGTAGAGATAAATTTATTCTGTTTGAGTATGATGCATCTCCTTGGTCCATGACTGTCCAGTAGAGGTGTCCACAGGTGCAGAAATGCTTCTGTACTCAGTGTGTTGATTTCTGAGACAGTATCTGTACGGGACATCAAATATATCTTGCTCCTCCTTCTCTGTGATGTTCACCTGTATGTACCATACTGAAAAGACTGATTTTAATCCTGGCAATGACCTTTTTCTGTAAGTTTGTGTTCCACGCTGAGATTTCAGGCAGTGTAACATGTCAGTTTTGAACCATGGAGCTTGTGTTGCTGGAATTGCATTTCTGAATGGCTGCTCACTTCAGCATTGCAATGCTGCAAGATAAGAATAATTCAAACTAATTATTCTTTTTACTTGACTGTTACCTTGATTTGATACCACCTGCATGTCTTTATCATTACTACCATGTTGGACTTCTTTTCGAGACCTATTTGTCACCTTTCTTTCCAATTCAGTGCTCACACAGCACCAGTGAAGTCAGATATTCAGTGTCTTCATTGCTGTTCTAATTCTCATGTCTTTCCTGAAGGAGAATGTCTATTCGTTCATCACAGAAGCATAGTTCTCTGGCTTCTCAAGTGAGTATTGCTTTTCTTTGAAACACAGAGGAGGTATGTTCTAATTCTTGTTCACTGATGGATCATATTTTTTCTTGATATGTTCATGGACCCCATCTTCTGTGTGCATCAGATTTTTCTGAGCATGTACCTACCTGTGTAACCGCATAATTTATAATTTTATAGATGTACATACATATTTACACATGGTTTTTTTTTTCCAGTGGTCCTATGAATTTTGTCTTGGCTTTGCCACTGCCTCATCTGATCTTGTCACCCTTGGTGCTGCTATTCTGGCCTGTAAACAACATCCTTGTTGCCCCACATAGATAGATGTTGATCTTCCATCAATTCGGTTATAGTTACCTAATGGAGCATCGTTAAATGCTGCTGTTGCTGAATTTTTTGTCTGCCCTTAAAAGTGGGACTGTCTTCTCTTGTGTCTGTGAAAGATGTGCATCTTTGACATTACAGTAAACACATCACCTCAGGTTGGAAAGCAGCATGAGATTCATCTCCCAACACTAATTTTTCCATCCTGTTAGGCGTCAGATTCCTATTTGCTGCTTACCAAATACAAAGTAAAGTGCTTGTCTTCCACATAGTTGTATATAAAAGCATATTTCTTGAAACAAAAACGTAAGAGTGTATTTATTAGAATATTCTTAGTAATGTAGTAGTGGCATTGTCATTTGACCAGTTTTGGCAAAACAATCAATTTTTAGTGTCTCTTGAAGGTGGGGGATACCTGGTTTTCAGTTTAGATTAAATGCAGCTTTGATTTTTTTCTAAGAAAAAAATCCTGCATTGCATATCCAAAACCAATTAGCTCTGCATCCTGTTCCCATATGTAGAACACCAGTTTTAAGTTATTATTATTAACACTCATCACTACATGTTTAATTATTAAAATTCTTGAGTAAGTGTTAAAACATTTTTATAATGTTGAAGTAGCAGCTTAGGTGAAAATGCTTTTACTTAGATAAAGATAGGTACGCTGAAGCATTTGAACATGCAGCATTTTTCTCCCACCTATAAAATCGGTATAACTTTGGTTAATACAGTATGTATATTTTATTCCATGTAGTATATAATAGAATAACTGGTAAGGGAAGCGTTTGTTGCACTTAGCTTATTGTGATTACTGTATAAATCTCTATAGCTTTCAGTGTGCAGACAGCACCATCCAACTAACATTCTTTTTGTTTCATTAATAAAAGTGAGGAAACGTTTATTTATGATAAAAATAGTTTTTGAGAACACACTTCTGAGAACACATATATGGGCAGAAGAAACTTAATTATACAAATTTTTCTGAATGACAGAAAATATTTTTTGAATTGTTTTAATTTAGGATTATTTTTTTTCATATAAGGATCGATGTGATGGAACTTTTGCTAGGTTTCTCTATTCAGTTTGGCCATGATTAAGCAGTTCTGCATTCTTATACAGTTGCTGTTAATTGTCTGTGTGCTAAAAACTATTCCTTGCACTACACTACCGGCTATGTGGATTTACAATTCCTGACACTACATACTGAAAGTGGCAAGAAAATTTTTGCGGTCACCAACAATGCATAAGCAAGTTCAAATGGTGTATCTTCCTCCTCCTGTGTTCAAGGTATTCTGTCTCATGGGAAGTCATAAAATAGTTTTCAATTTTTCAGCAGTTTTAGAATGGATGAAGAGAGTTTTTCTTTCCAGCCTGCAGGTAATACACGCTCTTTTCAAGGTGATTGTGATGCTTGTCTGTGTCCCTAAGCCACGTGGTCACTCTTAGCTCCACTTCACTTGAAAAACTGTGTTTTTCCATCATAGCAAGCATTTATCTTCCTTTGCTGAGAGTGACTTTGCTAAGTGTACTCCACTGAGTACAAATACAATAAATCCCAAATGAGTGTTAGGAACCTTTCCTTCTCATCTGTAACTTCCACTAATCTGTTTTCCTGGTGCTCAGAACGTTGTTTCATCATAGTCAGTTATCCTTCATGGGAAGAAGTACTCAATTCTGGATGTAAACTTTTGTTCATGAATTCAGTAAATAACAACTCCTAACTTCTTTTGGAGTTTATATTTTATTTTTTTTTAATTGTCCATGACATAGACAAAGAGAGTGCCCATGGCACAGTGCATGGTGGCCATGGCTGTGTGGGTACACAGCTTCCCATTTAGATTTGCATCCATTCTTTACAGTAAGCATGTTTAATTCTGGTAGATCACATCACCTTATAGTTACAAGGGTTGAAACAATGCTCAAGGTAAATTTCCTTTAGAAAAGGATTGGGGTATTCTGGTACCTTTCAGGCAAATTCACTGATTTGTATTTGCCTGCTTTGGTTTTCATCATACTTCTCTTAAAAAAAAGAAAACCTTTTTTATAGTATTTAAATGCAGTAGATGCTTCTTTTGGAGTGTTGATACTGTCCTCTTAAACACATCTTACCCAATTAACCACTGCATTTCACAAAAATAGTATCTCAGGGCTACGTTAACACTGAGTAGTCAGTTCTTTGTATGGTCATCAGTATTGTGGTGGGGGTTTTTTGTTTGTTTGTTTTTCCTTAGAGCCTTCAATCAAAGGTATCCTATAAAGAAGTTTTAGTCTTTGTAAAGGAGCATTCTCCTTGGTGGAAGAGCACCATATTGAGCTCTCGGGGAGTCTGATTACCTGCCAACTGAATTACTTTATGAACAAATCCCTAGTAGTCTCTCTGACAAAAGGTTTTGGTAGCTGTTTTGGGGGTTTTCTTTTTAATTCCGTGAGATTTATGAAAGAACAGACACAGCAGTCATGCTGTAAGCCTATACAGGAGGAAATGGAAGAAGGAATTAAAACTAGGGTTTATTTCATACTTTGAAAGATACCAACTTCATTGGTGTTGGAAGGAAAAAGTCAATTCACAAATCTATGTTCATGTTTGAGTATGTCTTTTAAGTGATCAAAAATTATAAATAAGAGTTATGATAAAGTGTATTCCTTTTCATAAAGGAGACATTTTGCGTGTAAGTTTTTGTCTTTTAGCTTTTTACAAGCTCTGCTCTTAGATAATTTCTATTAAACCTCAGTTTTTAGGTAAGCTGCTACCTTGGTGAAGAGCACTGATTTCTAATTATTTCTTCTGCTTGTTTGATGTAAGAGCTTTAACATGCCATTATTTGTCTGCTTTTTTCTGGGGTTGAGTTACCCTAAGAAATACTCAGTATATTCAGACCCAAATGAGCTCCACTCTTGCAGGTTGCCACATGTATATTCAACTCTGGGATCCCAAGGACCCTGATTCTTGCAGAATGCTGATCTTTAAATGTGTGAATCTGCTCTAGCTCCGTATTTCCTTAGAGAGATGTTTGTATTTAAGAAGTTATATACTGATGTGGCATTACTTTGCTATTTCTTAAATACGTACTTAAGATGCTGGATTACCATGGAGTGTGTGTTTTGAAGATTAGAGCTTTCCTGTAAAATCTTCTAACAATAGGGAGACCAGAAAATGGGAGGTTTACTTAGGTAAGCAAGAACTGGATAGGCCTCTGAATTGCTAAAAGGTATCAAAGCTGATCTGAGATTCTGAGAGTTCTTAAATCTGGTGGTGTTAATTAGAGCAAGATTTCAGTGTTAACAAAGTTATCTGTCCTTGTTTTGGTCATCTTAGATTGTGAAGATCTCTTATCTCTCAACTGTCATAGATCAATTTACATCTATGACAAGTGGAAAATGACTGCAAAACTGAAAAATCTTTGCCCGTACTTTAAGAAAACATATATATTCATCAAAGAGGATGTATGCTTTAGTAGTCTTACCTTTTTATGACAGCCATTCCATTTGACATTTACTGCACTGCCCAAAGAAAAAGAACCATCTCTCTTATGTTTTGCTTTCATTACTTGAGTTATTTTAAAGAATAAATGTAAATTGTGGTTCTGTTGTCGGTGTGTGCCGCAGCTGACAGCGTTTAATTCTGCTCTCCTGTTTTTTCATAGCATAAGCAGTAGCTGAATTATTTTATTGACATTCTCTTTATATTACATTTATTTAAAAATCAATAAATAAGCCATATTAACTGAATTTACTTTTTAAACTGTGTACTTTGTTTTTTCTGTAACTGTCTATGCTGACTTTTTTGTAGGAAAACAACCAACCAACAACAAAAATACTATGTGTCTCTTGTTACTTTGCAGTAGTGTCAGTTAAGGAGTTTATTCATGAATCCGTTAGGAAGGCTTTCATGTCAGTTACAGAATTGCTTATACAATAGAAGTCAGTTAAGTCTGAAGCCTTGCAAGTTGGAAAAACTTTTCAAACTTATATAAGCTGAGCTCACAACTGTTTTGTGATAATTATCTGGAACTGTATTGGGAATATGAGAGATGTGAAAGCTGATTAATATTTGTAGCTAACCTACAGCATTCTGTCAAAAAAAGGTGTTTTTTTAACAGTGACTTTATAATATATGTTTAAATTAAGCTTTTCCTTAAGTTAGTTTTATTTTATAGAATAGCATTAAAATGTAATGAGAAATTTTGTTTTCACTTATGCCATTTTGATTCCATTAGCTAGCAACAGAATATGGTCACTGGTGTTTCAAAAACATGTATCACAATTAAATACTTTGTCTTAGGGCAGGGGTCCTCAAACTGTGGCCCCCCAGGGTCCTAAATCCGGTCCCCGGTATTTACAGACCCCCCACCCCCCGCCGGGGGTTGGGGGGGGAACCAAGCAGCCGCAGATGACTGCCTGCCACTGCATCCGCGCGCCGGCCCCCTGGTTAAAAAGTTTGAGGACCCCTGTCTTAGGGCAACGTGCTTTCAGGAAATTGATTTTCGAGTTAAACACTGAACATGGTAACTCTGGGAAGCCTTTATATGCTATTAATGCTATTTATTATTTGTCAGACTTCCATGTTCTGGAATGAAGTCATCCTTTGCTTCCTGATTGAAGAAAACCTGGACACAGTCATTCAAAAGCATAGTACTAGTCACATTGGGGTAAATCTTTCAGAGTGGTGCTTGTGCTGGTATCACTGAGAATGCCAGGTGAAAATTGCTTTCTCTTTCTTCTTGATCAGTGGGCGTAGGCTACAAGAAAGACCATGAACCCCCATTTCCATTATATCTACAAAACAGCACAGAACATTACTGTTTGTTTTGGCAGCATTTTTGTGTCTTTAACTCCACACAGGGTCATAATACCTACCGAGCCATCCCCCACCAATTGCCAGTGTTTTATGTTGTACAGGAACTGGCATATTTTGAGCTCATTACACTCTGTTTATTGTACCAGATATATCATCACAATGAAGTGAGTGATATTACAAAGATGGTAAAGTACGTTAGGTTGAATCAACTGGAGAATTCAGCAGCATGTTACTTGGTCATGTCTTCAGCTACCGAAAATACAGTTGAAGTCTTCCAGTTTGAAACATTTCTGACAATAGTTGTTCATGTGTAGGAAACAAAAAGACTTGAGGTAACCACTATTTTTGGTTTTTAACTTTAAAAAAAACCAACAACTATAGGGACATGGGATTGTTTGCTTTTGGATTAAAATGTGCTTCACTCGCAGCTCTTCACAGTGTCTATTTAGACTTGATTTTCTGCCTTTCATATAATTTTGTTGTCTTTGCATGATGTGGTGGTGTGTGGTTTTTTTTCCTCTAATTGCCAGCTGCATTTGCTAACCAGCCTATCAGGCTTAAGGCTTTCATCACTTTCTGGAGGATTTCAATTTTTTAATTAGGAAGTAACTTTCTTCTATCAGTATTTCAGAAATCCTAAAATGTTCTCTGAGAATATCCAGTTTGGTTTTTACTGAATATCACTGTGTCTTAGGCTTGTCGGTTTCTGTGATGCAGTCACCTTTTAGCAAACATCTCTATGTATGTGGTGTGAGTAAATGGTCTGATTGGTTTTGCTCTTTTTCTGTGTGCAGTTCCTTATATGCAGCCTTGTATACCAAAGGAAGTCTTGAAGGTGTTTAGGCAATGGTCCACTTGATTCTGGAAGTGATAGCAGATAAGGTATTTTATGCACAAGGACTATTTTAAATGTAGTGGAAGTAAGTTATTTATTGCTTTTTGTCTGTTTGTGCATCTTGTTCCTAATTACAGTCAGTTATTAAGATTAATGCTTTCCCTGAGCAAGCAGTGTTTGCCAAGTTTACCTTTTGTTTTGTCTGCTTGATGGATGTATAGAAGGGAGAAGGCTTACAGGATTCCCCCTCAAAAACAGGGAAGATTGATCAACTGTAATGATAAGAACAGCAGGATCTTTTTGGTTTTACAATGGAGTAAAAGCCCATCAAAATGATATAGTTAAACAAAAGTGAAAATCAATTAGTCAGTGACTGTAGTTTTTCTGTAAGGATATTTTAATGTTTTATCACCTGATTAAATTTGTTTCATACAGCTGTTGAAAACAGAAAAATGTGTGCGCGTTTTTTTGCTTGGTTTGACTGAAACAGGTGATACATTCTTTTAGCATTAACTTTTTGGTTTTTCATTCACAGACTGTCAATTCCATTCCAAAAGTAGATAACACTTGCAGTCATCTCAGCACAATAAACACATTGAAGCTCAATGACCTAAACCCCGAGTTTAGTTAGAGGGAGGAGTTTTAAAATCTACCCCAAGGTGGGAGCGGAATGAGAAAAAAAAAAGTAGAAAGCTGTCAGTGTGCTTTTTGAATCTTAGACCTGTGAAATTTGGTGTTTCCTTACTTCTGTAGGTTCTGCATGTGTACAGAGGCCTGTCTTTCCTCCTTCCTTGTGAAGAGATACATGCTGTATACAGGACAGTGATGCCGGTTTGTTCAGTTGGGCCGTCTTTGACTTTAAATTATGGTGTCAGGAGTTGACCCAAAATGATTAAAAACCTGTTGTGAGTGTAGTCTTGAAGTTGACACACCTTGACCTTTAATTAAAAAAAAGAATAACTGCTGTTAAATAATCTCACTAAGAAATGATACACAGTCATAGATCTCTGCACCACCCCTGCCCCCTGCTTTTTCTAAATGTTATTGGGAGGACTGAAAGACTGAGTAATCAAAAATCAAGTAATGGCTCTATCCTCTTGAAAAGCTGCATCATTAACTCCATTGCCTATAAATTGTAATTAGGGTAGGCATGGTTGATATGCTGGTGCATGTGGGTAGTGCTCCAGTGAGCACACCAGGTTTTGGTTAGGGTTTGACTGGCTGCCCACAGTGCTTTTTGGGAGCATGGGGAGGGCAGGTGTGAGGTTCCTGTGTCAGAGGCAAGCAGCTCCCTTGGGGACAGGCACTCTGATCGTACAACACAGAGGTGGCCATGCTAGAAAATCAGAAGAGCTGCCTGTGTACGGGCATTTGTAAAGGAGCGGTGTAACTGGTGGTGTGCGCTGCACATCAGCCTGGTGCGAGCACTGAGAAACTCGGGGTGCTCCAGACAAAGGCATTCTGCAAGGCAGGCCCTGCAGGAAGCAGCAAGGCTCAGCTGCTTTTAATACTTCATGCTATATCATATATAGCATACCAGCTAGGAACTCCTAGTTCTCAAGAAGAAATATTGGTCCATGTTGTATACAGGAGGTTACTACTGCCAAGGTAGTCCTTTTCCCATCTTGTTCTTTGAAGAGTGGATGCTCCCAACATTTTGCACTTGTCCTTACTGGTCTAATATCCCCTCTAAACAATTTTTTTGATTTGTTTAAAAATATTCTGTATTCTGTTGAGTCACAGAATGTTTGTGCCCCTAGAACTTGACATTGCCTGCAAATTGAATGAGTCATAATTGAAAGCATTAAATAACATGCTGTCTTATTTGATAAGGAACCATTTGCAATGGGTTTTCAGGTACATTTCCCACAGTCCATACATGAAAAACTTTGTTAATTAATTGCCCACCTCATTTTTTAAAGGTGGCTCCCAACACATCCCAGGAACTTGTTGGACATCTGTTTTCAGCTGTGTCCCTTATCAAATGTACCTGGTTAACTGAAACTTCCCATTCACACTTAAGTCTGGGGTGTTGGATGCTTCCGTTTAATCATTTCAAAAGAAACTCTCACCCATACAACTTTTTTTGATGATCCGTAATATCAAAAATTTATTATGAATCATAGGTATGCATTTATATATGGCCAACTAAATAGCCTTGATAGGCTACACATTTGTTCTTTCCATCTGTAGGATAGGCAAAGCTTATTTTTCTAACTACTGCTGCTTCAAATTGGTATGGTCTTTGGAGAATATTTTTTAAAAATGCTAGTTTGTTGAAAATATATTAAAATCATGAATATTTAAAAAAATGTTCCACCTGAAAAGTACAGAAAACAGTTCAAAAAAATCTAGTCTTACTCTATAAATTATCACCAAATAAAGCTTTTGTCTAATTTGGACACTTTGTTTCCTTTGTAATACTTCATATGAAAAGTGTGTCTTTGTATTGTAGTGGGGATGCTAAAGTAAGTTTCCCCAAATCCAGGCAAATCAGAAGTCCTATGTTAGTATGATCTGTTAAATGGAAAGCTATATGACTGTTGGTTTGATGATAAACTCCTATTTAATTTAATCCATTTTTCTATAAATATTATACATGTATATCTTAAAAACGAAACAACAGATTATTTAATGAAGTACTAAAAAACAATGAGACTTAAGAAAAGACTGAATTATGCTTTTGAGATTTTAATTCCAGCTACCATCCTTTCAACAAGTGCTCTTAATAAAAGCCTAATTTGCATTGTTCCTTTCTATTGTCCTTTGCTTTTTCTCCCAAAGCTAAATGTGCCAGACATTGTAACAAATTCATTATACATAGATGTCAGAATTGGCTTTGGCTCTTCACATTTGCTAACAGGTAATGAACTAGAACAATTGACAGTCTGTGGAGATTTCTTACTGTGAAGGCAGTTTCTTTAATGTGAACAGATGACCTGAGTACAGGGTTCATTAGCATAACCATAGATGGTGTGCAAGGGGTCTTTAGCAAGAGGAGTTTCTTAGTATTTTTTCTTTTTCCTCCTTTTGATAAAATCCAGTAACACTTGATTTTGCAATTGCTTTAAGCCAAGAATGCTTTTCTCAAGCACAGTGTTTCACTAACAGAAGTTCCTAAAAAATCTTAAGATCAAAATTTGTTTTCTTCATGTGGAATATCTTTACTGATATGTTGTATAATGATCATCCCACAATATACCACAAATAAGTTGCTTATTGAATTAAAATAGGAAAGACAAACTGCGGAGCATAGGGATCTGATCCTGGAGTGTGACACTGTCTTTTATATTTAATTCTGTAGGCAGACTAATTCATTTGCATCCTTCCCAGGCATTATTTCCCTCAACTTTTACCTGCTGTCATCTTCATAATTTTCTATTTCTTTTTGATTGTTAAGAAAGTGTAAGGATTTTCATCTCATGATTCCATCTATACAATTTTATCCTGTTGAGATTGAATACATTTTTATAAATAGCAGTGAAAATATCCGGAGTTGTATTTTGCACGTGAAGGGTCAGAGCTTTGTGTATGTCTGAATTGAGCATTGCAGTGCTGATAAACATGGCTATTAGGATAATTTGTTGAGTGCTGACAACACGATATAAACCAGGAAGACATGGCCCATGTTGTAAAACAGCTTGTAAGGGTTAATTCCTGCCTCTGGCTTAGCAGGAGTGCAAGGAGAGAAAAAGCCCCTACAGTTCTCAGTTAGTAGTTAAAAGTCTCCTTGGGTGGTAGATGTCAGGATTTTGTGTAAGTGTTCCGGTAACCCAAAGACAAGTAGAGGAAAAAAGAAGAATTGGAAGGAAAAAAACTCTGCAAAATCACAGCCACCTAAAGGATTGCGGAGTTTCTGTGCCAAACCCTAGATGGTATTTGCCTTGCTTCTAGGTGGCCTGTGTGATTCCTAACATCTGCCTGTAAGCTGTGATACTGCTTCCATTGCCTTGGCTTTTTGGTAAGTTTAACTAGGAAAGCAAAACAATGAAAGCAAGTCAATACATTTTACTTTCCATATTGTAATCTCCAAACTTAGCTGTCTGAGAAGAGAAAGAAGGAAAAAAGAGGGAGTCTGTCTTTGTCATTGCTATCCCATCTAAGAACTTGCAATGTTTTGTTAAATGGGGATAAGCAAGTGTATTGTAAAGTAAAACTGGAAATCATTAAAAGGCAGCAAACTGGGTGTCTTCAGTTAGTTCCTCAATTAGTGAGTACTAATGCAGAAAATCATCGAAGAGGATCTAATTCACTAACAAGTGTGAAACTTTTCTGAAGACCTCTTGATTAAAGGCTGGCTTTTTTCAGTTCTTAGAAAGTGCTACCTGGGGAAAACTGGCCACGCCCTTCATAAGCAGCAGGTATATTTTAAGGCTGATGAAGTATGTTTTAAACTGGAAGCAAAAAAATTCCATGAAGTCACAATTTTAAATCTAGTAAACTAAATCTCCTTCAGTTATCAATCTTTTTCTCATATTCTTTTGACCTATAATGTTACGTTTTTCTTCTCAGATAAAAATTCAAATGGTCTCTATGCTGTGTCTACTGGCTCCTGAAGGCTTCTTTGCACCCAGCAACTAATTCTAAGGTTTCCAGTTCTTCCCATTTCTTGCCTGCAGCAAGCAATAAAGATTTGCAGATACCTATGTTCAGGTCAAAGTTCAGAAGGAACAAAACCATTTGCTGGCATTGCATACTGTCTTGAATGTTCTCATTTTTCTTCCTTTCCAGAACTGTCCTTTTTTATCAATTTACTCCAGATTGCAAAAATGCCTGGATATGCTGGAATAACAGAAAACATTTCTATTTTAAACAAAGCCTAGAACTATACATGCTACAGATGGAATGCCGGATTTAAGCTCCACCTCATTCAAGCAATTTGGTTTAGCAGACCTTAATACACAAATTAAGTCTAAAGTAGAGACAGGTGCTAACTAACCATTCAGCTACTAAAACAGAGTGGATAAAATGGAAAAAAAAATGGTATATATACGCTTTTCTATCCCTAACTCTGCCTTCCAGTTCTGAAGAAATGGGGACTCAAGTAATTAACACTGGACTTCATCAGAGTGTTAATAATTACTTGTTAAGAGAGCTGAAACTTCCTACATTTCAGCAAAAAACACCGAAAAAATCAGAAAGTAATTGTGGTCAAAATGAACTCTGTAGCAAATAAGCTTCCGATGCATTTATCTGTGGTTTGGGTTTTTTGTTCTTGTTTTGGTGGGTTGCATTTGGTTTTGGTATTTGTTTTTTTTCCTGTGTCCCCCTTGGGGTTTTTTCAGATCTAAATTGATTACTGCTGTTTTTAAAATTATTTATCAATTTGTGGCCTAGCAGACGCATTTCATCTTGCAACACAGTGTTTAATATGTGATGGTGAGGGGCAAAGATTTATCCCTGGCATATTAATCACAGGTAAAATAATAAAAAGGATGCTGTAAATTTTTTTAGGTTCTTGAGCATACAGTAGTAATAAGGTACATTACCAGTAAGGTGGCAGTCTAGATGTGCAGTGCTCCATACAACCTTTGCAAATTTTCTATTACTCTTGTTCAAAAAATCTGAATCGTGATTCTCTGCCATCCCTGGTGGTGGCGAGATGGTGAAATGTTGTTCTTTTTACTGACTTACTGAGATAAGCTGAGACAGCTGCTTCAGTAAACCTTGGACTAGTGTAGTTGTTTATTACTCTTAATTTAATTTATAAATGTGAGAAAGGCTACTGCTGGTAAATTGTCTAGATACACATTTAGAAAGACTTCATGGAAGCTCAGGTCTTACTAGCAATGTTCTCATGAATGTAGAGTTTTTTCAAGAAAAAAGCAGAGATCAGTTCTTTTTTTTTTTTTTTTAAACGTTATGAGCTGCAATAATTGGTTATTTTGAACCAAAGTAAAAAGTTTAAATCCAGAGCTTACATTCAGAGAAGATGAAACAGTTACACTGCTTTTGTGCTGCTGGTGGTGATAGGAACAAACTGAAGGACAGACAGCAGTAGTTACGTGTGAAACCAAGCTGTCATTTCTCCAGGTCTTTATTCAGTGCATAATCACAGAAGGTCTGTTGTCAGGAGATTACAGAACTCTGTAAATAAAGCTAGAGAACATGCCAAAAATTTGCCATCTCTACACCAACTGTTAAAGGAAGTTTAAGGTAGCTTGTCTTGCATAATTTTCAAAAGAAGAGATGAACATTCTTTCTGATGATCATAAGAAAGATTATTAAGCCAACTGGAGCAAGATTTGCTGGAAAATATGGTTGGGCTGCTAATTCACTAGCAAGTTAGTTTTGTGAACTACAACAAATGGAAATGATTGATCTACCTTACTATTTTTTTTTTACAAGTGAACTGCATCAGGAGGCATGCATAAGTAATGCTAAATGGTGTAGCAAAACCATGATTTTTTCTTTTCTGTTTTTAATAGGGAGATAACTAGAGCAGCCATACCAAAGTGCGCTGCATGGAACTGAGTCATGATGGTAATTAACAAAGTCAGCAACTAAGTGTGTGGCCATCAATCATCCTAAAGAATTAAAGCAAAATCAATTAATAGTTTAATTAAAAGTCATTTGATGACCTCAGTTATTCTGTTTAAACAAGATCATCATTTTGCTTCCCAGTTTAGAATTTAGACCAATTATTTAATTAAAATGCCAATGAAATATTGACCTAGTGAAACCTGTATTCTAAGTGTTTTAAATATAGATGATCAAATTATGTTAACTACTACATATCCCATGAGATAAGAATAGCGGTGTTTCTTTTATTTTATGAAAGATTCTACGGCTGGTGTTATCCTTTGGATGTTTTCTGGCAGAAAAGCACTCTGGCTACCTTTATCTGTTCCTCAAATTTTTAGCTGTTATCTGAGGGCTATTTTTCTTTTACTCATCTACAGTCCTTGTCCTTTTTTTGTCACTTTCCTCTGATGGGGAAAGTGCACAGGGAATTAATTAGTAGGTTTTGCTAATTCTTTTCCAAATGTTTTTACTGCTGTTGTTTGTCCTTTCCTTATATACAAGAGGCATCTCAGCCCTTCACCTGGTTCTGTCTCTTGTCTGTAGGAAATTCTATTTTCCCAGATAAGATTTTGGATTTGCAAGACATTGTTAACACTCAGTTCAGTTATCTAAACTTTATTTTTTTTCTTTTTTTTTTATGCGATTAGATTAAATTAAAATAGAATATTTTACTGTTTAGGCAATATACATGAATCAGTTCCTGTGTTTTTGTTTGTTTGTTTTCTAATTGTAAATAAACTATTTTTAAAAATTCTGCAGAGTTGTAAAGCTTCCTCTTGCACTTCCATCTCCCTGTATTTCTGCTAGTAAAGGTTAAAAAAACCATTGAATGTAAAAGAAACATTGAAACTCATATTTCTTGAATACTTTCATGTCTTGAGCAAAGAAGGTGGAGGATAAAAATACAGAATATTAAGTAAGACAGTAAATTGGCAGTCCTGTCTTGCTGCTGACACAGTTAAGATAGTGGGAGACCTAATATGAAGGAAGCAATTGCCACTTGCCCTGTCTGCATTCTGTCCTGGCGCACACAAGCGTCTGCAATGACAAACATGTATTTCCTCGTTGCTGAAGTACAAGTTTCTGATAACAGGTCATCCACATTTATCTCCAGTTGTCATGGATGGGAAGAGAAGAATTTGATAACTTGATCTTAATAATTTCCTAGGTGTCACTTGGCGGTAGGACAAGCACAAACATATCAAGCAGAAATGGTGTATTCAAGCCAAGAGCAGCTAGTTAATGTAGGTATTTGCCATTATGAAACATATTACAAAACTTTAAGCGATGTTTCTGTACTTCCCTTGAGTAAATTTCAGGAAATCTTTATTTGTTTGCATACATTGAGATATTTCTAACAGGCCCTGCTGATCAACATTCATGTGGGGGGAAAAAAGTTTGGTGTATTTAGGCTGAGGATTAACTTTAAGTGCCCTTTTATGCCAATGAAGATTCTGCTTTTGGCAGTGGTCACCAGTAGGATATTGGGCTACATGGACCCAGTATAATATTATTAAATTACTTCAAAAAATCACTGAATCAGTAATACAAATAGACCATCAAGTTCAGTGCACCATCTTCCCCTGTACGTCTTGAAGGTGACAAAGTATGCAGTCTTTCTGCACAGCTCCTGTGCGCAAAGGAACTCTGTCCCTCCCCATCGCTTAATAAAACATAGCTTGTTTTATTAAGTAGAAAGAAGGCAGTTTACAAAATGTTAGTTTTACAGCTCCCTTTGCTGACACAAGGCAACACTGATTAATTTTTTTTTCCAGATTTATATTACAAAACAAGCTTGAACTCTTTTTAAAAAGCTCTAAAAGCCCCAACTGGTATCTGTGAGGACTTACACTAGAAAATGAATAATATGAGCAGTGTTGGATTTTTTTTATATGTAAGTTATTCATTAAACTGTCTTTTTACTTTAGACTGTTAAAAATAAGGAAGATGCATAATGTGATATCTTACTCACTGATGTTTTGAAGATCACATTAAATATTTACTGGGAACAAATTGAAATATTACTGAATGAGTCTTTTGGGACTAGGGGCCTCCATCCTGCAATCCATGAAAGCAAGCTTAACATTCAGAGCTCTCCTTTCTTACGTTGCATTTGTATATAACATAAAACAGATACCAGAATATACAGCCCAAAGGCTAATGATTTATTTAAAAAAAAAAAAAAGAAGAAAACAAAAAACCACGAACCCTGAAGTCAATAGGAGTATGAGATTTATATGAAGAGCTGAATTATAAACAGCAACTGTATGTATATACGCAGTGCACTCAGTAGTTGCACTACAGATATCTATGCCATGGTAGATCTGGTACTTCAAGTCAGTTGCTATTAAAATTTGATGTTCTAACTAAATCTTGCCCACAGTATGTGTAGTTTTAATGTACTGAAATATACTTGAAATGTGATTAAATTGGTTGTCATGTGCTTTGGAACATTTTACATCCTCTTGTCTGTCGGTATGTATTCTGGATATGCTCACCCTTGAACGCTTTTAAACATCTTGTTTCTCTTAAGCAATCGTAGTCAGCTGTTATACATCCATTTTTATTTCACTTGTAGACCTTTATATTGCACCCTGTCATTATGTGCCACTTCACAATTTATTTTATAACACTCAGCTATAAGACAAGGACTATATCTTGTAGTTTTCTGCACTAATCCAAATGATGTACTGCATGATTTAATAGACCAGGTCATGAGCCAGGCTTGGTTCTGCTAGCTGGAGTTTATTTATACTCCTTTTAAATGTGCATTTATCCCCTTCATTTTTTTTTCTGCCTCTAGCTGTGATGATTTTGTGATTCTGCATTTTCATCTTGGTTTAAATATTAAAGCTAATCTCACTGTAAGAGTATACAATCAGTTTTAGTTTTTTAACTTTAATTCAGTCTTAGTGTTGGATACTTGAAATGTGATTTTTTTTAAAAAAAATATTTTTCTGCGTAGAGCCTGTTTCTCTAAGTTGCTTAATCATCTGGCTGCATTAAACTTCAGTAAAAATGTATTTTTACAGTGTTATATGTGATTTTGATAATGGTGGCTTGCTGGTTGGTTGGTTGTTTTTAAATATCTTTTTGTAGGCACTATATGAGTTTTACTTTGTGTTTCTGTTAGTTTTATGTTAATTCAGGCATACTGTGTTCCCACAAACATTGGGAATTAGGCTAGGCTCTCCTGACAGAGGCATCATTAGCATTAAAGACTGCAACTTGCTTGTCATTTCTGCTGACAATGAATGATCTTGAGTAGTTTTTCTGTTGTCTAGATCCATAACAGTACTGCAAGCAAAACACAGCAATAATTCATTTTTATCATTGTAAGAAAACAAATTTTATGTTGATGTATGTCATACATCTGTTGACAAAAGTGTTGCTGATTTACTAATACTTTTTCTAAGCAGAGGTTTATGTAAATGTATTTATCCTAAACTAAATAGACAAAGATTCAAAGATTTATTTAGGCAAACTAGCCTAATGCTGTCCCTCCATAAGTACCAGCTAGCGTAGTATTTACAATAGCAGGACATGCAGTCCCACCTCTGCCCCATTTCCTGCTTCACCGCCGCCCCTCCCCCCCCCCCCCCCAGCAGTTTCTGTCTCATACTGCTCAAAATGTCATGAAAATTCATATTTATGTGTTTCCTAAACTTGTTTAGGAATCACAAATGCAGTTGTAAATCCTCTTTTGTCTGCAACTTACTTAAATTGGGGGGGGGGGGGGGGCGGGGGTGTCTGCTTGTAACTTTGTTGTATGTGACTGAGTATGCTTTTGTCATGGTTTCACGAAGTTGTGAAAGTAGTGTGTTCTCTTTTAAATTAGCTCCAAACATACAGTTGATTTTAAAACTTTTAGGTTTCCATGGTCATAATTCTGTGCCTTTTTTTTCTTCATCTTCAAGAAACTAGAGGTACATTTAGCTAAGTAAAAGGTAGGGTTTTCATCAAATTGAGTGATTCTAGGAGCCAGAGATTAACTGAGCCACTCTAATATGTTCTTTGGAAATAAGAATCATTAACATTTTAATTTTCTGTGCCATTTCCTTACTCATTAACGTTTTCCTTCACTTCTGATGGTGTCTGCATGCAACTCCTTTTATTTTGAACAGTTTTCATTCTGTTTTAAGACTAAACTTAGCTATTTATATGTATTCATATTTTTCTTCATCATCATACAATATAAAAGGGGTTTTACTTGTTATATGATTTTCTTCTTTACTTCATAGTCCTTTTACCACTGCTGTAAACTTTGATTTTGTGAAGTATTTTAGCATACGCTTTCAGTGAAAGATACAATATTGTATGAAATTATATTGTCGTCTTTAAGATTGTGAAGACATCCTGTTAAGTGTAGTAAATTGTTTTAATGTATGGCAATGACTATTAAGAATAATATAGGAACATAAAGCACCAGGAACGTATATTTATAGTGGAAAGTTTGGTGATAATTATCTTTCACACTGCATGATGAATGCTTCGGTACGTAAGTGGTGGCAATTTCTTTGTGATAAATCTCTCAGGTATTATAAAGGCTAAGAGCAAAACTTTCACATCAGAAGCTGTCATTCTCTTCTGGTACAGCTATTTGTAGAGGCAGCCTGGAAAACAAGGCTTTCTTTGTAATGACACCTGAAGTTTCACAGCATGATTTTTTTATCAGTATTTCATTTTCTTAACAGACCATGCTAAAGGTTCTAGTTTCAGCCTTATGTGGAGATCATTAGTGTAGCGAAACAATGATAACGTGGCAAAACTATCTGAGCTGTGGCTTATATTTCCACCATATAATGACAGAGGGGTGACAAAGACTTTACCTTCCAGACGTGGTTTTCCTTGAAGTGCATGTGAATCTTTTTAATATGAAGCTTGATATACTTTTTTTTTTATCATACTTCCTGTAAGATAATACATATCTTTGCATGAAAATTTGGTCATATTTAAAGAATATTTAACATAAGTAGAACTTTTCTGAATGAAATTGTGACCTTGAAAACTTCTAGAACCGGTAGAGCATTGTTACACAAAAGGCCACTGCTTCTGCCATTAATCATAATAGGCTGTGCCTACAGCTATTGTTGGCTTTTCAAAGTGAATTATTAAAGATAGAGGAACATGAGAAGTATTTATTGCAGATGATTTTATCAAGTAAAAGGGCAGGAGTCATTTGGTATGGACTACAAAAAAGGGATGTTTTTCCTGTCTGCGTTTGCAGTAGGCCTGCAACTTGTGTTTGTAGAATGTCATCTTAAAATCTATGTGCTATTTAAGGAATACGGGTTTTATAAACCAACTGCTAAATACTAGTGTCTTTATTCACAAAGGTATTTTTGGGGTCCTTTATTCCCAATGCATGCAAGCCATGTCATCTGAAATCTCCCTGCATATTTAAGGAGCTCTCTTTTTCTATTCCTGTGTATTTTTGGAAGCATACAGGATGTCATCACAAACTCCTAGGGGCTATCTGACAGATAAAGAAACAAATACTTCACTGCCTTTTTATCTTAATTATATCCTCATTGGAAAAATGATGTATTGATTTATAGCTCACAGACATGCCAGGAACTTGATGTTTTAGCCTCAAATGACAATACTAAAAGTACCTTCCTAAAAGAAAATGAAAATTGAACAATAATATTACTTCCCCCAAAAGCTTATCGTTCTCTTCCTGTTGGGTTTAATTAGTTGAACCAAGGCCAGAAGAAAAAAGTATAATCAGCAGTTCTAAGAAATACATCATTTAAGTGACAGATAAATATAGATAGTGAAGACTTCTGACAGGTCAAAAGGAGGCCCCTTTAAGATGCATGCTGAAGTTTTTGAGCAGGTGGATAGGATTTTCCTGGGGAAGGTATGCATGAGAGTGTTGGATGCTGCACTAGGATGAACCAATCAGGAATTTTCAGTAAATTTCCTGAATTCCATTTACTGGAAATTCCTAACTGGTGCATCCAATGGCCATGGCTGTTCAGAATGGAGTATTACCATGTGAGATGACTAACAGGTTTTCCTATGAAATTATAGCTTGCTTTATCTATGTCTGCAGATATATATTTGCTTATTCAGCCTCAGGCACTTAAGAGCTCGGCTCAGTGCAAGTACATTGTGTGGCAGAGGGGCAGCTAGTGCCTTCAGAAAGTTCCAGAGCAGAGCGGTACCATAGAGATGAGTTGATTCCTGCAGGTAAGTCTAGAGTAAAAGTGAAAGCCATCACCACTGATGATACTGCAAGTGTTTCGGTTTCTTCGAGTTTTGGTAAGTCAAAAGGTAAATGAGTGCAAGTGCTAACTGCATCATTCCTTTGTGCACCCATTGAATATGCTCAGATGGCCTATGGCTGACACTTTTATATTTATATGTATATGAAAATATAAACACATCTTTATTTATATTTCATATTTATGATTGCTATCTAATCTTCATACTTGGTTGGATTCTGTCAGTTGCACAGTTAGATGGTGTTTCTGTTAGTCAATGCTTGTTGTAAGGTTATGGATGCAGATGTTCCCCAAAACCTATTTCTAATGCACTCTTGTGAGTCTCAAATCAGAAAGATTTTAAACTTACATGTGCTAAACATTTAATTGCATAACTGTTCACAAATTATGTGCATGTAAGAATGCACCAATGGTATGACTTTGCAGAGAAAGATATGACCAAGGTCTACTCTTGTAACATGGCAAATTAAGTTTAGAGAATTTTTGTGCTACAATTATCAACTTCATTCAGCCATCTGAAATTCACTGCTCAGGTCTGTGTGGATTGCAAGTGAGAATGTGCATCTCATCTTTGGAACTAACTTTGAAAACCAAGGATTACAGTATTAATAGTACTGAGAAGTACAGTGGCTGGTAAGGCACAGTTGTGCTTTGCCTTCTTTGTGTCAGAGTGGAACTTGAGTTCAGAAACTTTGTGTGCAATGGCTCACACAAGGTCAATTCCCTTTTTGAAAGTATCTTCACTCTTAATATTTGGCTAGCTTAGAAAGTTTAATCTCACTTTGTCAGTGTGAAATGGAAGCTCATTTCACTGGGGTGCTGCTACTAAGGTGTCTCAAGGAAAGCAATTTTTTTTTTTCTTGGAACCAAATGGAAATCCTTTTTGTCTTGCTTTTTAGAGCGATAATTTATACATAAGGTGCTGTAAACAGATACTTATATTGAACATAATAACATGTAGATTTCTTTTTTTATCTGAAAACCCAATTAAGCATTGGCCAGATAAGCTGCTAAACCCTCTTATGGATAAACATGATTTAAATTATTCCATACCTTACTCTGACAAGAAAAATCAGGAAAATAAATGTATTTGGACCTAGAAAGAGGACTGAAATGAGACATTGCAATACAGATGCTGAAAGGAGATAATGTTTTTATACATGTATAGTATTTTAAGCTGGATTTTAGCAATTGTTCAATGTTTTAGCTTTTACAGTTGTTACAGGCTTCCTGTGAATCTTGTTATTAAATGAAACTATTACACAGTGATGGATGAAAAATGAGAATGCTGTTTTTCTGAGGGGAAAAAACTAAAGGAGTGTTAGTGAACCTTAGTTTCTTATACAGTACTAGCTGAAGAGCCCCTGTTCCTAAAGAGTCTACACTAAAGTTCACTGCTTAATTATTGAGCTTGCAACAGTGTGTAGTCCATTCCAGAGCTTTATTAGAATATTATCCCTATCTAATCATGCATCTTGCAGCACTTTAAGGCCATTTCTTCTTGACCTGCTCATCAAACATATGTTTCTGCTTTACATGTTATAAACTTGCTATCGAGTCACAGCTCAGCTCTTATTTGTATGTGAGAGCATTAGTTTGGAGATGAGAATAAATTAATGACATTATCCAAAATAATGAACTGTTGTGCGAAGACAGTAATGATGATGAGAGATGGTATTTTGAAGCCTCCTCTCAGGCCCTTGGTGACAAGGTCTGAGATCTCTTGGAAGGATCAGTGTTTTCCAGGGTGTTCCCAGGGATGTATGAAGCCAGAGAACAATGTCGGTCTTCATTAGAATTTCAGTTTTAAGGAGGTAAATTTAGGATATGTAAGCTGTTGGGCCAGCCTGGGTGTGGGCAGCTGACCCCCACCAGCTGTGGCCCTGTCACTTTCAGGGCCAGGCACATGCCTTAAATTAGTTTAATGCATTAAAATGTGAATTTGGTAGGGTATTTCAGGTGTATTAAATGCATGAGTGATAAAGCAGACAGCCAGATTGTTAGTGAATTGCTTGCTAGTATATAGATCAGATAACTGTATTAAAGGTCCTATTACTGTGTTTAGATCATGTTATAAACCGGGTGACAGGCTTAGGTACATAACCCAGTCAGGCTTGATTCTTATGATTTTTATATCCTTAAACTTTGGGGAAATATCTTGTATTCCTGAAACACTTTGTTGGTTGGAGGACACAAAGTATTCTGTGTGATGAGAATTCAGATTTTCTGAGAATTTTACTCATCACAAAAAGGAGAACCAAAATAGAGATGAAGTTGAGTCTGAATTTTAGAGTCTCCTCCTATTGTATTCTCTGCTGGATTTTAATTGTAAAAAAATGTAGAATTAGAAGTAATTCAGTGACTTTGTGTTGCTGTTAGTAGGTATGAAAAAGCTGCATTAGAGTGCTCTCAGCAGAAAATTTCATTATAAATAAAAATATGCACTTGTTTTCGATAAGTATATATATCAATATTAACAGACATTTAAAATCTTCACTGTAATGTTTCATAATTTTCTTTCTGCCAAAGAAGGAATAATGTCAGCCACTAGTAATGCTTCTGAAGCAAAGTAATACAGAAAATACAGTATAGTACTCCCAGAAGATGAAGATGTGAGTTTTCCCATACATCATCTTAATGGCAACATTTTCTACAAAATGACATGGGGCACTCCTTTCATATTTCATGACTTCTATTTGCCCAGCTTCAAAATGCCAAATGTGCCAGTGAACAGCACTTTAATATTCATGGGTTTTTCAGATGGCTTTGACAGTTGTCAGCTAGAAAAATGGCTTAATTAGAAGGAATCTGACTTGTGATTTCTTCTTCATACTCAGCCAAGTACACAAACATGCAACATATATCTCCACATCTGTCTTCTACAGAAAATGTAATTCATGAGTGAGAGTATTCTTTTCCCATTACTCTCAACTATGTTGATTTAAAATGCATTTTCATTTATTAAAATTACTAGAATAGTACCTTAATGGAAAATATACTAGAAGCCGGGGGGGGGGGGGGGGGGGGGGGGGAATCCTGATCAGCACTGAAACTAATGTCTTAAAAGTCTACATATGATTAAAATAGCATTAATATTGATTTATGTTATCAAAGAGACAAATATAAAACTAAATTACAGGCAGTCGTTTTGCAGACAGCTGAGCTAATTGTGTGAGAAATGGATTTTTGAAGAGATTGAAGAGGAAATCAGACTGTTTCAAAACAATAAAGGTTCAGGTGGGGATCATGTTCATACTGATTATTAACAGCAGGAGGGGATAAGCTAACAAAAGCTTCAGAAAATAATTGGACTAATCTGTAAGGAAAATCAAAGGTAGTGGCAGATTGTGTTGTTCTGAGAGGAGGAATCAGAGTGGAATCCAAGATTTATCCTAGTGGATGAAGCCCTGTGCAGTTTGGGGGTTTTGTAACTTCTCATACGCTTTAAAGAATAAGAAAGAGACTGTCAGTATGAAAACTTGAAAAGCATTTATAATGTCAACTCGTTCCAGTTCATCCTGTGTTCATTGAAAATGAGATATGATCAGAATGTGAGCATGCCCTTTAAAGAAAGTGCATTGTTTGGACCACACCAAAGGTCCTTATAATAAGTTAGACATGAAGATGTAGGAAGGTAAGAAGCTAAGAATTGGTAAGGTAAACGTTAAATGATGACATGCTTTTAAGTCGGATATAATGTATTTTATAAATGACAGTAGAAAAAGCAAGCAGTTTTTATTCTGGCACACAACATTAAAACAAGAAACCTGAGTTTCATGATTATATAGGTACAATGACAAGACTGTAGGGTTTCACATACCACTTTATTTAAAAGCAGTACAGCTAGATGGGAAAGAGTGTCTCATTAGTTAAACTATCTTTCAATGAAGAAAAAACCTCTGAATTCTATATGGATTTTATTGCAATTGGAGCTCTAAGTTTATCTCAACTTATACTGAAAAAGCTTTTTTCTTTTACAGTTTGATTTTATTTTAATTTTAATTAACATGAGAGATTCAAACATGAACAGGATTTAGATCTTTATCACTAGAATTTCATGGGTTCTACTGTGCTTCCAGCTCAAAGCAATAGCTAACTACTTCAAACTGTTGCAATTAATGGAATTTCTTCTCTGTATCTGAACCACAAGTTAGAGTGATTTTTGTCAGTTTTAATTCTCAACAAGAAATAAAATCCGAAGGACAGGTGCAGATTTAGTGATCAAAATTGCATTAAAAATAAGTAAATACATATATTTTAAAGGTTTTTTTCAACCCAGGTTGAGATTCCATTTCACCAATAGCTCTGTCAGTGTATTGTGGCTGTGCAGAGGTGGTTTTTTTCCTCTGCATTTTATTCAGTGCTTGATTGGTCCTTGTCATTGTTGGTAGAGTTCTTAAGGAGTTCTGTTGAAATCATTTTATGTGTAAACTGCAGATGCTGTACACTGCAGAGAAATTGCAAAATTGATGTTCTTACCAGTTCTTGATCAAAAATATTTTCCCCACTAAATTCACGATGAAATTTCTATAGTCGGAAATCAGTTGTTATACTACCCTAATGGGTCAGTAGTAGTAGTAGTAGATCTGAAGCTAAATTCATTGTATAGAGCTCTTCATCATTTTTGTGCTTTTCTGCTGTACAAATACTGCTATGTGAATGCACATCCTGAGCAGTGGAGATATTCATGTTGATGAGTAAGTGCTTTACTGCACCTGAGTAGTCACATGGCTGAGAGAGCAGCTCTGTAGAGCTAACTTCATGCAAAACCCATTTCAGAAAAATGAATAAACATTTTCTCCAATCCATCTGTAGTCAGGGAAGCACTTTAAACACTTGTTTGAAATACGTACCTAACCTCCTTAGTATTCAGTATTCAGACATAGCATCTGAGTTATATCTTGAATTTTGAGCACAAGATTTGTTCTAGATATGATGGAGGATCAATCCTGAAGTTTCTCTTCAATTGCAAAATCTGAAAAAGCATGTGATCTTTTGATAATATCAGCTGTAAAATCTGGGACAGTGGTCATTCATCTGCCCTTACAGTATTTCAGACTTCTGTGAGTTACTTCACAATATTTTATTTGGATTTTAGTTGCTATAGAATTCTAATACATGGTTTTGTAGCTTCTAGAATTTTTTTTGGTTTTTAATTGTTTATTCCTTGTAAAAATTACTTTTTGAAGAAAGACCTTTGGCTTATCTCAGACATACATTTTACCACAAGAGAACCTTGACTTTAATATATTAATTGTGGCCAGTGCCACAGATAATTAAACCTTAAGAGAGAGGGACAGCAGGGTATGAATTGTTTTTATTAAGAAATGAACATTAAGATTCATAACATTTTGTGGTTAACCTCATCATTTTTTACTACACTGGCTTATGTTTCCATTCATCAATAATTACTGTTATTTCTGGACTTAAATACTGATCCTCTAAACACTTTTGTGTGTCTGTATATAAATTCAAATGAACTTCCATTAACTTCAAGAAGAGTTCTCATGAAATTTTATATGCATAAGCTTTGCAGAAGTGGCATTTCAGATTGTTAATATTCTAGACAGAAACCAGAGAATTAACTTCCACCTGGCATTAGCTGAAATAAAGCCAGAGCTTTCACTGAAACTGAAGTGTTTTAGATCAGCTGATTTTTTCCTTAAAAGTTTTTTTAATTTGATGATTATAAAAATTTGCATTTAGTCAGTTGGTATTAGCAATGTTCAAGATCAGCTTTGCTTGAGAATGGGAAGTGAAGGCAATTATAAAGATACTCAGGTAACTGTATTTATCTTGGGATCCCTAGTATGCAGGTATTTCCCTGCCTTTTTCTCATAGCACAGCATTGTGTTACATAAGTAATATATTATATTCCAGAACAATATATTAAAGTTAAAAAAATTAAAAATTGCAATTCTGTAGTTACTGTTGTCTGATGTGAGACAATCCAGACATTTTTCAGTGCTATGGCACATTTAAGTAAGGAATACTAATCAGACTCTCTCATCTTCTGGATGAGGAATAGGTCACTAGAGAATATAACATCCTTGGGTGACATGCCATTATACAACAGGGACATCACTGAGAAATTCTTTGATGTGGCAGTATTTCTTAACATGATTTGCCCAGAGCTGAAGTCAAATTTATTGTAATCCTGCACAGCTAGTAAATCTGCTATCAATCTGTCAGTTACATCAGTAAAGCTACCTTTTCCCAGATGTCAGTCCATAAATCCTTTATTGTATTTATTGAGACAGAGATTATTTCACCTCTGGCCTTCAGTTTTTGACAAAAGAACAGAAAGAATTTGTTTCTTCTTCAAAAAAGGATGTTAGATTTAAATTGTGGGTTACATACGATGAAAAAAATCTGCATGCTGTTTACATGTTGGCCTTGATATAATTCATCTTTTTTACTTGTGAATAAAGTTTAGCAAAGTGTGAGTATTTTTCATGAATTTACAAGTGATTTTGTTAAAAGAAGGAGCAGACTTCAGTGGAAACTCTTGAACTTTAAATTAATCTTGCCTGTTCCATTTAGAACATGTAGTACTTACTACATGTTCAGAAAACAACACGGAAGTGAGTGGGGGAAAAATTGGACTTGCTGCTGTGATGTGATGTATACACTAAAAAGACATGAAACAATGTGAAATACACTGGACTTTTGCTCATAAAAGCTAATATCATTGCATCTAGGGTTACTTACAATAATTGTGTATTGAGGGGAAAAGAAGTCTGCACCAGTTAGCTGTAAAACAAAACCAGAGAAAAGCTGTACTTTGAAAGCAGTTGCTCAGAACAGTCAGCAATGTACATTTCCCGCATGACTGTTATTTTTCGTCAAGCTTCTGCATGACTTCATATTACCGCACTATAGACATGCTCGTTTGCTGTTACAGTATTTTGAACAGACCTTAAATTTCAGGTTATTCTCCAGAGTACAAGCTATGAAAGGAGGGGATTTAATTTTTTTCAGTGACAAGCAGTTAAATTCACGTGTAGATATTCTTGAGTCATTCTTTTTTTTGTTTTATACAAGTAAGAATTTGTTATGGTACTAATTTTACATAAAACAATAAATCATGCAGGTAACATGAATAATTAGGAACACATACCTTAGGCAAGTCATTGTAATCTTCCATATTATTAAGTAAAGGCATTTTTTAAAATGTATTCATTTTAATGTTGGCAAGCAATGATAGCTAATTAATCATGCTATTAAATGGGGCACTGACACTACAGTGATACAAGTCATCAGGTGCAGTCTTCGCCAGTGGCAGTTTTTGACTGTTATATAATGTATGTTGTATTGTGTATATGTGTATATATAAAAATTTTATAATTATGAGATTGTTAAAACAGGATGGACGTGAGACTGAAAATTCAGAAGAAATGATTGCAGCTTGCGTGTTTTCTTTCTCTATTCCTTGGCAGCATCAGGAAGGGTTCTCAGAAAATACTTAAAATGTTAGTAGCTTTGATGTCAATGAAGATGCGAAGATGGGCCTTGGGAAGTGGGGTGAAGATACAAATCCAAGCCAATGCCTTTTAGCCTGCAATCTGCTAAATTTAACATTGACGAACTCGGCAGGATAGCATGAAATTAGTGAGTCTTCAGTTTGTGATGTTTGAGAAGGTTGTGCTGAACACTGAACAAATAACTTTGAATTCTGAATTTGGAATTTAAATAATAATAATGATAATTCTTTATACAACATCATGTGTGGTATACATGATTTATACAACATTAATGTGGTAGTTTCCCCACATCTGAAATGTATGCCTATTTTCTTTTAGAAAGATATGGAACAGGTTAATGTGTGCTGTGAGTCAGTACTATACCATTTCAATCATTTATTGAGTTCATCAGTCTTGATAGACTTCTTAAAGCCACATCTTTTGGCACTTACTTCACCAGCTGTCCTCCTCTCTGCCTCGGCCATCTCTGATCCCCATTGCACCACCCTCCTCTGTCCTCCCCTCTGTTCAGAGCTTCCTCAGGCCCTGCCCACCGTTCATTATTCATTGCTTCACAGTGTCCACTGACTGCTGTGGATCTCTGGCACAGTCATCAAAAAGAGTCTGTTTTCCTTCTCTTTTCTAACCTGAGTTCCCAAAAAGTTGCATTGGTCCTTCCCGATTATTTCAGATCTTTCTGAGACTGTTGGGATATCCCTGTTACCACAGAAGGTGTATCATCCCTGTGGCAAGGAAACTCCCTGTCGCCTACATGCAGATGTTTTGATGTGCCTGTGACTAAATTATTGTAGCAATCAGCAAAGTAGAAAATAGAAAAAAAAAAAAAATATCCAGTAAGCCGTTATCTTACAGCATCTCTTCTTTCTTGCCAGGCCTGTGTGACTTTTTTTTTTTAACTCTTTCAGGGTAAAAACTTTTCTATTACATTCTGACTTAATTTCTTTCCTTCAAGTTGTAGCCTAATATTGCAGCTAGTTTAATAATAAGGACAGTAGTAAATCCTGAAAAGTAACTCTACCTATCTACCTACTTATCTATTTGTATCTCTGTATTTCCAGTTAACTCGGGTAGACTGTTAGTGTACTTGTTAGCAGGGCAAAAGTTAAACAATTAAGTAATAAAAAAAGAAATATACAAGGAAGAAATTACGAGTAGAAGTGTAATCTAGAAATTTATTATAAAGCTGAGATCCTGTCTTTATGCTGAAGATTTAAATTAAAAGGTCAATACTTTAATATTCTCTTTGGCTAATCAGATACGCTATTAAATGTCAGGAATTTACTAAGGTGCATACTAAACTAGTCTCCAATCTTTTGGTCTCTTGGTCTTTGTCTGGGTCTATTGTTTTTCCAAAGTGGCAGATCACAGGTCATCATTTTAAGGCTTCCAACAGTAAGTGTAATCGGGAAATTTTGAAGGGAGAGGTGAATCCCACATTTTGTGTGATAGTAGAAACCTTACCAGGGATGGTGTTTCTCAGCGTCGTTACACTGAGCTTAAGCATGGAAAGGGCACCTGCTTTCTTTATCTTCTACTTACTTTTGCTATTTAATTGACTGACCCATCAGCTGCTGTTGTTCAATTGCTGTCCCCCCTGCAGCTCTCTATCGATTTTCTGGTTAAAAAAGTTCACTGAGACAGCTGCACTTGAATCTCGGGGTGGGTGGTGTTGGGTTTTGTGTTTGATTAGTTTAAACTTGTCTTGTGTTCTCTTGCAATGCATATATAGTGTAGAAATATATTAAACTATTATGGTGGTCTAAACCATTGAAATTGAAATACAGTAAACATTTATTATATCAGCAATAGGAGGCTGCACACCACTGGCTAAATAACAAATGTGTCAACAAGATGTATTAGTGGAATTCTATTTGGCTTTTTTTCTTACACTGCAACCTGGAAGAGAAACTCAAAATCTCAGAACAAGGGTTAGGAAGGTAGCTGAGATGCAGACTGAATTGTTAAATGGATTACATAAAAAGTATATGTTTATTTCATAAGAATAAATGGGTAGATTTTTTTATATATAGATTTTAGCCTGATGGTTTCATAACCAAAATGGAAATCATGTTTTCCATTAAGTTGTAAATTCCTTGGTAAGGAAGTTCTATATGGTATTACCCTTTTTTTAAAAATGAGTAATATATTTTCAGAAAATAAAAGCATTTTGAACAGTTAGATTTTAATTTAATTAGGGATTCACCTCCCTTCAGCTGTAAATGGAATAGAAAAGTGGGTGTTTGAACTCTTGCTCTGTAATTGTCTCTATTTGCACATGCCTAGCACCTATGCTCATCTATATCAAGAAGGCATTCAGGATTAGATACACAGAGTTTGCAAGTGTGAAAGATTTTGTTCCATATCATGACCTATTTTTCCAAGCTGCTAAGAATTTGGAAATCTCCAAATCCAACTGTTTATGGGATTGTAGAAAACCTCCCCCTGCCATCTCACAGACACAATTCTAGTCAGGACTGAACACATGATCTCTCAAGCCAACATTACAACTTACCTCCTGGTATAAAATCAGTTGTGTATCTAGGCCTTCAGATCAATAGAGAGTCTGAGCAGGGCAGTAAAGTTACTTATGGAGGGCAACCCAGATAAAATTAAATCAGGACACATTCAATTAGGTTTATCAGAGACATCAGGAGGAAGCACAGTGTGAAAAAGAGCAGGAGAATTGTGACAGCATTGCATTACTGCTGACAGCTGATGTGCACTGTAAGTGTCTTTTAGATCTGCCTACACAAATACTATTTATTTGCTCTTGGGCTGTTTTTAGTATTATATGGGATGCAGTAGTAGTATCATCACATATAAAACCAAATAGTAATCTAACATTAATACAGTAGCTGTATGTAAAACACTTGGTTGTTTCGAAGCCACAAGTTTATGAAGGCCATCAGTCAAATCTGACTTTCTCAAGAATTGTATCAATTGTATCTAAAACTAAAACTGTATGCTGCATATACTATTTCAAAATAAGTAAACAGAACACAGAAATTTAAGTGTTTGTCCGTTTGAACAGAGGGATAGAGTCTAACCAGGAGTTTTTTCTTGATACAAGAGCATATGACAAAGTTGTCCCGTTGGCACTGAGGGAATTATTCTAGCCAGAAGAATTCCTGGTCCCTTCTATCTATTTACGATTGTGCACTGCCTACTATGACTTCTTACTTGATTTTATAAAGTCACATGTCACATAAATAGTAAAATGTAGTAGATTGGAGGGAGAGAGAGAAATAGAATTCTATCAAATAACGTTTCTTCTTTTTTCTTTTTTCTACCACACACACACACACAGTTGAATAGTGTATCTTGGATTGGTTTAGAAGAAATGTTGAGGTCACAGATAATTCTTTTCCTTTATATAAAACTTTACTCACTACCCTCAAATGAGAATGAATTAAATCTCTTCAGTATTTTCAAAAGGCTTTTTAAGTATCCTTAGTACTTCAAAATAAAACTATTATAATTTCCAATTACTTGATCTCATTCACAACTATCTGTGGCTTGTCCAGCTAATTTTAACTAGTTGATGTCTGTATTTTGTGTGAAAATTATGAACTGTGACGTATTATATGAATATTACAAACCTGTTGTATGACCAGAGTTACATGAGATCTTGCAAATGGACATAACCCTTGCTAGAGATTGTGGTATTTTAAAAGGATTGCCATATCTTTTTTCTTAATTTTGTTTTTAAAGATTGAGTTACATTATGATTACCTACATTAAGTTATACTACAATATGGTGAATAATTGTAACATTGCTATCAAAATGTACAAAGGCCACAGACAGTTTTAGGGACCATAGCATGCAGTGCTGTACCAGCCTCCTCTAAGTCATAGCTGGCTCTGTCAAAAGTTCTCCCGTGAGGTTTTCAAGGCTTGCTAACTAAGCCAGTATGTTATGTTATTATGTGTTTAGAGCCCGCATGTGTGGTCAGCATGGGATATCCAGAGGAATTAAGCACCAGCTCAGTGGTGGACTGAAATTTGGGGTTTCAGACTCCCATCGTGATCAGAGTTCTGGTCCCAGGAGTGAGTACTTGCTATTTCAGTCTCTTGAACATACTGGGTGGTGGTTTACCTTTTTACTCTTGGACACCCTTACAGCTCCCTGGGCTGTACAGTAAAGAAATCTTACCATCGGTGGCACGGTGCGACAGGTGAGCTAGGAGAGCTGTGGCCTAAAATAGTGATGCTGCAATAAATACTGTCACAGAGTTCCATATCAGTGAATTTCATCCCCATATGTTTTTCTCAAGAGTATATTTCTGAGTACATTGAAGGTAAAAATCAAAATCTAAAAGAATTAGGATGACAGAAAGTAATCTTCTTTCATCCTCTTCGCTGCTGGATGAGAGAGCTCTGATCCTGCCCTCCAGCTGCTGCATAACCCACTGCTGTCAGCTGGAAACAGAGATACAATCTGTATTTTATACATTAATATCCTATATGTAACAGTCAACTCTTGGACTGTTGCCAAGAATTTCCTGAGCCTCTTGTTTTGCTGTCAGGATTACAAGCTCTACTTTTTTTAAAGCAAGCTCTTGGAAAACAGTTTGTGCGGAGCAGCAATAAGGTACAGCTGTGAACTCTGCAGACAGTAAGAGCAGGAAGCTTGGACATCAGATTTGCATTTCTTTTATTCTGCAAGTACTAATACTTAAAGTTGTTTTGTGCAGGGTAATTTTTAAGCAACTCCTCAAGAGATTAAATGTTCAGGTTAAAAATTAATTACATTCTTCATTATCTACTGGCAGTTTGATTGGATCCATGCTGCCCTGTGTAGCATGTGAAAATATTGACAAATTGGTTGGACATTTTTAAATTATTAGCTCAACAGAGAAAAAAATCCTGAGTTTTCTTATGTCTGAAGTGTACACTGCTCACACAGTGAGCAATTCAGTGTGATGTCTAAGTGTGAAATGAATATGAAAAGATCAATGAAAATGGTGGAAAAGTTTTGGAGCAGCATTGGGTTTAAATTTGTTCTGGGTACAAAATACATAATTATAAGTCCTGTAATTTTTTTTGCTTTAATTATATTCAAAAATTACATGATAATTAGTGATAAGAAGCATTACCTTGTATTCATTTCTAACTACGTGCTTTCTAAAACATTCTCAAGTCATTGCATTCAAGGAAGTACTGCATTTAAATTATGTGTAATCCTTTGTATTCTAACCTTGATGTGGTTTTCATGAATTGAAAACAAGGCTATTCTTCCTGATTCTGAAGTGCCAAGTGGGGCTTGAATATATGTTTTCTCTTGAGCATTGCCTTTTTTGAGGTGTCTGTATGTGCAGTTCTGCCATGGCTCCAAGGTCTGAAATGCAGCCAGGTCCCCTGTGGGTCCTGCTCACTCAGGAAATGTACCTATAAGGTACCTTCTCTGTTATCAGCAGAAGAAAAGCTCATTCAGAGTTCACTCTTGATTGAACATCAAAACTGAAATCTCCTTACACTTTCTCCTTAGTCTGAATTGGAACACTTAACCTCCATTGCCCAATTCTAAAAGAGAAAATTATCAGTCACAATTTAGTTTTCTTCTGAAGGCTTATAATGGGACTTGGAAAATTTAGACTCTGATCCTTTGGAGTGCTAGATGCTTCGTTGCTAGTGGCATCAATAGCAACTCCTTTTGAAAAGGTTCTGGATCGGATGTTATGACATTAAATACTTTAAAAATTCAAATTGAAGGTCTAAACCAATTTAGAAATACTTTAAATTGCATGTTCACATTTTTTTTAATGTATTATTTTGAAATGGGTTATATTGTATTAATATAGTGTAAGTAGTAACAAGAGCTAGCAAAGATGATGTCTCTTAATAGAAGAAAAAAGGTGAGCAGCCTTGTTAAAGCATCAAGAGGAAAAAATATGTGTGCTTTCTGATCAGAGATAAACCTACTTATTAGAAGAATATAATCTTTTGCATTCAGAAACTAATGTTTACTTACTGCATTCCATGAGAGTTTAGAAATTTATGTATCTATAACATTTTTAAGTACTGTTGTAAATAATTCCCATTGATGGCCTTCACTTTTTTTAAACCTTTTTTTATTATTATTTTTTGAAGTTAGAGCAGGGCTGGAATTTATGCTCTGCTCTGTTACTATTTCCTGGGCAGGTCTGACAGCTGAGCTATTGGCTTGACTGTAAGATTTAGAAGTCTGAGGAAGAAAGAGGACAATTCATCTCTCAACCCCAAATTAAAGTCTTCCCGACATTTTGATGTAATACTTCACACCCCACTAAGTGAGTGTCGAGTGGAGGCACTGACATCTGACACTACAAAGACTAAAATATTCATGCGTATTATAAATACAGAATGTAAGAAATAGTGCTCTCTACCCGTATTCATTGCTAGGAGTTAGGGCCAATATATTAATCATGCCTTGGTATTCCCCTCTGCACCTTCACTCACTTGCCCAGAACCAAAGATAAGACATGCAGCATTTGAGCAAGTTTTCATCTTGTTTTGAATGCTAATCATGTTGGAAAAAGAAAGCAGCAAATCTCCATTTAAAATTTCCAGTATTCATCCTTTGTACAATCCTCTTCAAAAAATAATCTTTTAAAAGAAGGAGAAAGAAACGGAATCCAAGATTAAATTTGTATTCTATATTGTCTTAGAGTAATTATTAATATTTCTTTTCTCTCTCACTTCTGTGCTTTGGCAAATCAGAAACTATAGTGTCTCTTCAAAATCTCTCTAAGTAATTAAAAATCTCACACTCTGTAATGATTAGATGGAGCCATTCAGCATGTCATTGGCATATCCACTAGTCAAAAAAAGCCATATACAGAGGAACTGTATCAATCTGAAGAAGGCCTAACGTCTTTCAAAAATTCTGTTGCACACAGGAAAAGCTATTCTTTCTATTGTATTCTGTTTTCATATTTCTGTGCACCATTTAGTTTATCTTTGGAAATAAAGAGCCGGCATTTGTTCTGTATCTTTCTTTACTCTTGAACAGGTATTGGGGCAAGCAAGTCAATGTACAGTACAAACTGTACCAGAGTTATAATTTCTGCTATTGTCCCACTGCTCCAATACAAATCTTCTTTTGTTAATATTTCTCCAAAGTGGTAATACTTCTGGTTCTGACAGCTCTTGTACTGCCGTTGAAATGCTTTATTATTATGTATGCTTGTGGGAAGGAGCTGGAGTAAAGTGAAAGAGAGGGAAAGATATTTTTCTGTCCTCGCTTAGGACACTTGGTGGTTTTAGCTTAATGAGAGGAACAGACAAAGGCTGTGTTCCACGAAGACAAAAACCATTAATTTCAAAGAGTATTTCAAATATAAAGAACATTCAAATAGGGTTTTTTTGTTGTTCTTTCAGACAGTTTTATTTCTGTGATGGAAAAGAGAGGCAGATAATTACTTTTTGATTTGTAGGGTCAGCAATATTGCTCTTTATAAAACTGATATTTATTTTCATTTCTGGTTTCTGAATTCAGTTATCTGATGGGTTTGTGCAAATGTCAGGTTTCAGAATGAATTATATGTGACTGACATTCGTATACCAACAAAATGCATTATTTCAGCTGTGTTGAATATTGCTCATGTACTTCAATTCAGTCGCTGCCCAGTCAGTTTTTATCACTTTTTTTTTACCTTTTAAGTATAATTATAGGATATTGTTTTTTGTCAAAGTATAAGCATTTAAACAGTTACAAAAGGGAAAAAGAGGAAAATAAGTTCAGTTAGCTTGGGAAAGTATATTTTAAAGTTTCTGCGGGTTTTGGTTGGGGTAGAGTTAATTTTCTTAATAGTAGCTGGTATGGGGCTATGCTTTGGATTTGTGCTGGAACCAGCGCTGGTAACACAGGGATGTTTCAGCAGCTGCTGAGCAGCGCTGGCACAGAGCCGAGGCCTCTTCTGCCTCTCACCCACCCAGCAGCAACCAGGCTGGGGGGGGGACACAGCTGGAACAGCTGGCCCCAGCTGACCCAAGGGATGTTCCAGACCATGTGGCATCATGCGCAGCCTGTAAACGAGGGGTGAAGTTGGCCGAGGGCTGCTTTTCTTAGCGTCTGGCTGGTTATCAGTTGGTTGGTGGTAAGGAGTTGTTTTTCATTTGTATCAATTGTCTGTTTTGTAGTTTATTTCTCTTGTTTATTTTTATTCTCATTGCAAGTTATTATTTTATTTCAATTATTAAACTGTTCTTATTTCAACTCATGAGTTTTCTCACTTGTACCCCTCTGATTCTCTCCCCCATCCCAGCTGGGGGGGGTGAGAGTGAGCAGCTGTATGGTGCTTAGTGGCCAGCTGGGGTTAAACCATGACACAGTTACACACAAACTGACTCCCAGCAAATTTGGGAGACATTAATTTTTATTTGGTGTGTGCAGAACTCAAAGATGCTGAGCTCGTCAACATGATAAATTTCTTGGTACCATTACTTTGAAGATTCCTTGAAAACTGGTAGCAGGATTTGGTATTGTTGACATCAGATTAGACTAATGAAAAAACAGAACTATACAAGTAACTTATTACAATTCTGAAAACCGAGAGAATGTTTGCAGTCAATTGAAATCTCGGTGACTAAATATAAAACTTCTTCCACATTAATATGTGAACATTAACCCTGATATGTTAGAAGAATCTTTTTTTGCAGAAAACTAAGAAAAACATTAATAAATTATTCAGTAGAGTAAAAAATAAATATCAATAAGGATAAATATGTATCGAAGTGAATGAAACTCAATGAAGTACAAGATACATGGCTGTTATGCCACAAGTACATTTTTAAAAAAGTAATAAATTAACTCTACGTGTTTTCAATAGAACCTTGATGAAAGCATAGAAATCTAGAAATGTATTTGTGAGAACTAAGAGCATCCATTTTGTCCCCATGTCTTCACTGGAACTTTATTCCAAATTCAAAAGGAAACAATACCGTTTTTACTTAGAACATCATCTTTGTACTGTCACCATAACTTTTTTGCTATACCAAATATTCTTGGTTTTTCCTTGTTCTTATTTTATTATTAAATCAATCATAGAAGCATGATTATTAATATTAGGGTTAGGGTTTTTTTAATTGTTGTCTGTTTTGTGTTGAATTTCTGTCCCACCAAGCAGAAAGATTTTCAAAACATTAAGGAGTTTTTCATATTTTTTGGCTAGCAGAAGAGCTCTGGGAGAGGAACAGGATTGTTAACAAAACCTAGATTACAACGATGAGATTGGTAAAACTTATGTAAATGGGACTTTTTAAAAAACAGATTCTAAAGTTACCACTTGATATTAAAAAGACAGTTTTTAAAATTACTTTTCAACCTCTGGTATTTAAGGACCATAAAAATACTTATTTTCAATATATATGGGTTTTGCCAGATAGTTCTGTACTGCTCTTTGCTATATATCAAATTGACTTTCCCAAAGAAGCTTAAATTCTAGCTTGGATAGCTTTCTGTTTAAAAGTTAAACTAATACTTGAAAAATAAAAGACAACTATTACTAAGAATATTACCTGGACAATTAATTATTTAACTTCTAGTTGTGCTTCTAAAATGTTTTCAGGAGTATCTGCAGTCTCTCAGTCTGTTATATTGTGAGCAATATTGTCTCCTATGGATATGGTCTGAAGTTCTATAAGCTGGGTGTGATATAAACTTAATATTTCATAGATGCCATATTTCACTATACGGATTATCTGTCTGTGATCTGGCTTAGTGTCCTGGTTTCAGCTGGGACAGAGTTAATTTTCTTCTAGTAGCTGGTGCAGCGCTGTGTTTTGGATTTGGTGCGAGAGCAACACTGATAAAAACACTGATGTCTTTAGTTGTTGCTGGGTAATATTTATATTAAATCAAGGACTTTTCAGTTTCTTGGGCCCTGCCAGTGAGGGGGCTGGAGAGGAATGGGAAATTGAGAGGGGACACAGCTGGGACAGCTGACCTGAACTAGCCAAAGGGGTATTCCATACTATATGATGTCACACTGAGTATGTAAGCTGGGGGAAGAAGAAGGGGGGGGGGGGGGGGGGAGTTCGGCGTTATGGCATTTGTCTTCCCAAGTCCCCATTACGTGTGACGGAGCCCTGCTGTCCTGGGGATGGCCGAACACCTGCCTGCCCATGGGAAGTGGAAAATGGATTCCTTGTTTTGCTTTGCTTGCGTGCGCGGCTTTTGCTTTACCTATTAAACTGTCTTTATCTGAAACCACAAGTTTTCTTGCTTTTACTCTTCTCTGATCCTCTGCCTCATCCCACTGTGGGTGGAGTGAGCAAGTGGCTGTATGAGGCTTGGCTGGTAGCCAGGGTTAAACCACAGCGCTTAGTAGTTGAAGATGCTTTTAGTGCATGGATTGTGAAAGTAATTAAAACAAAAATAAAAAACAAACAACAAGTTATATTATTTCTACCAGTGAAATAATTAATATGGGTTTGTTAGACTCAAATGGCAATGATAGAAAATTCTGTAATAACTTTGTTAAGAATGAGAGATGCAGTTTCTTTGCGATTCCTCATCATTATATGAGGAATTATAGTCATTTCATGCATTTCTCCCTTATAAATCCACTCCAAAACCACTTGTCTTGATTGGTGAGCTGACATTATAGTGCATTTAAGATGTAAGCTTGTGACTTGGTAAATGTAACACTAAGAAAAATCGCAGGTATTGTTTAGGTAGGACATTGCTTTGAATGCGACTTGAAAGCAGTTTTTAGAGGTTTGTTTTCATCAGTTGTTTTTTAGTTATTTAAACTGAGGAGTGTTGTGGGGGGTTTTGTTGTTGCCATTTATTTGTCTTGGGCAGTACAAAACCACTTTTTTTTCACTTTATGGGTGGTCTTTAAGTTCTTTTTTTATCATTCTTACGCAGCTTAAGGTTTTTTGTAGAGTCCAAAATTTCTTGATTTATCAGCCAATTTCTTGTTTCTATAAAATCAGGCATTTTGTCACAGGATGCAGGGAACATCCCATATGATATTTGATCTCTGTATTGTTTAAGAAGTTAAAAGCCAAGATCTATGAATTTGAAATTTTGTCTCTTCCCCAAATACGTGTATGCACTCAAAAAGAAGCGACTATGGCTCCATGACACCGTTTTTGTCATTCTTCAATTTTAAGTAAGAGCAGAAAGAGGCAGGGGGACTAGATCCTCAAAGGTATGTAGAAACCTGTTTTCTTTTTTAGTCACCTGCCTCCTGGATTGAACTGTGACCATGAAATTCTTAGTCAAAAGATGACCAGTGTCAGAGCATTAAGTAAGGGCAGATCCAGAGTCTGTCTAACATCCTAACCGATGGCTCATGTGCTTTAAATAAGTACAGACATTTGTCTGTGACTACTACGATAATTCAGTTAAAAGAATCATTTTTTTACATGTATTTCTAGATAGAACTTGTTACTTTATTTCATCTTAATAAGAGCAACTTCATGATTAATGTTATAGTGCTTTTCTTCATGTACTTCCTGTTGCTTTATTGTATTGCTGTACTTGGTAGAGCCAGGACCTACCCTGCATACTACACTGACTTTTGCTCTTTTTTGTATATCTTTTCCACTGATTTTTTGGACAACTTCATATATTTTTGGAGCATCCTTTTTTTAATAGTTGCATCATTCATAATTCAATATCTGCATTTGTGTGTAATGGGGTGGGAAGGAGAGTCTGGTTCAATGACTGTTCCAACAGCTTCAAATTATTTATGACTTTGTACAGAATACACTTTAGACTCCCCATCTTCCTCTCTCCAGTTCTTTTGTGAACACTTTCCAAGATGGTGACCCCGTTGCCTTTCTTTCAGCAAAACAACCAAATTAGCCTCACTAAATATGCTTGCATTTGTTTAGGCTTATTTTTCTTTCCATGCTTGGAGGGCCATATCTTTGTATTCTGACAGTAACTACTTATATATACCTTTTCATGTTTTTGTTAGCTCTCCTTACGTATTTATAAACAGTTACTATATTCTTTCAATAGAATTTTTCCTCTAATGTATATTAACTCATTTCTCCTACCTGTTTCCTTATGCAGTATGCCTTCTAATTTTTATCATACTTATTGCTCTTGCGTTACAGAGTATCTTTTTACTGTTCTGCATTCTTGCTATCGCTATTCGGGCTATACAGATTAGCAGCCTATTTACAGTATTCTTTGCTTAGCTGTATCAATATATCAGAAAGGTAAATAACACTGTACAGCCTCTATGTACAATCTCTAGCCTATAGTGCTAATTCTGTAATTCTGTTCATATTCAGTATATTGTATTTTATTCCTCGTATCTTTTCCTGCAGTGCTGTTCCCTAGTCAGTATTTTCTATGTTTGTCCCTTAAAGGTTTTCCTCTCCTAGTTCATCTTGATAAAGTCTCAGTCAAATGATTGTCGTAGTTCTCCAGTAATATTTTATCTTTAGTCAACATGTTAACCGCTTTGTATCTTTGACTACAAATGAAGCTTAGAGTATATTTTCTCCTCCTAATTCTTGGGGAAAAAAAGTGATTTCACCTTAATCTTGCTTACCCCACCTCCTTCCTATTTGATAAAGCACTGGTATATTAAGACATAATCTTACTTTTTATCACTATTGTATTAATGCTGTGCATTTTTCAGATGTTCTTTTGTACTGTTTTTAAAATTCAGGGATTGCCACTGAAATTCAGGGATTGCTGCTTTCTATGGTTTTATGACGCTTGTGTTCAGGGCTATAGTATATTACCATAAATGTAGCAATAGTTTTTAATTTCTGTGGCTGTTTTATTGGTCATGCAAGCAGTTCTTAGGGTCTTAGTGAGGCACAGAGTATGGATTTGCAAAAGTTTTTATATCTTATAATGCCTTTTAAAACTTTCCTCTTAATAGAAACACTTGCTGTAGAGGGGAAAGGAAGCAATGCAGATGTTGACACCGTGAAGTAGCCAGTCTAATTAGGGTGAGGATGTTCAGCAGCCCATCACATGAAGAGATGTTCTAAGCAGTGGTGATTTTATGGGGTGAATGTTTAAATAAGAGCTTCTGCTTTCACTCTTTGAGACTTGACATTGAGTCAGTTAGCTGCCTTCTATGTGCTCTTCAGCTGCACTGTGGATTTGAGCTGGATTAGATGCATGGCAGTGTTGTCACCTGTTTCATGTTACTCAATTTGTTCTTCAGCAACTCTTCAGTTCAGTGTAAAAGAGCTCTTGAGTCTGTTCAAGGGTATCATTTGGGCTCTTGCTAGTAATCAGTGACATATTTAAATTGTAAATACAGTAGATACATATAGAGTTGTTTAACTTCTTGTGGAGGGAATGGAAGTCCATTAACATAATCATAAGGCTATTTAACTTCTGCAGCTATAGGGTCCTCACTAGGCGTGAATCATGGGGGAAGTGCTATACAAGCAGATATGTTCAATTCCTGAGCTTTTTCTCAGCCTTATGAAGATAAACGTAGAGTTTCTACAACAGTGGATTAAGGAACTGGGGAGAACCCAGTACATCCCAGTTGAAATCAGCTAGATAGCAAGCTAGTGTTTGAGATGTAGAAAACTGAATATGGTCTAAGATTATGCCTGTAACAGATCCATCATATTGGGAAACGCCATGAGGTGGTATGCAGAGGACCCAATTTTTGTTGTATTAGATGCTTTTTTTTCTTGGACCATTAATTGACTTTTAAAATACTGCAACATGAACTATGAACATGGAGAAAAAATGGTAAGCTACTGAAAAACTTTATAATACTTAGTTTATTTTCCGGACAAAAATAAAAGTTGTTATTATATTGCAGTATCAATGCATAATTTATTTTTAACTTACCATTTTATTGATACTTTTTTCTTTTAGAATTTGAGAAAGGAACAGCTGTCATTTGATGTGGTTATATGACGTCTCACACTATACCACACAAAGTAAATATAAAAGTAGATCTCTGTAGTTTGATAAGTGTAAGGAATATAGATGTGAAATCCCCATATGCATGTTCCTCATGGAGTTTATGTCAAGGATTCAATTATTCCTGTTACTTCCAATAGAATAATACATGAAGGAGTATTTAGTCTTGAGAAAGTAATGAATTATGTTACGGCTTAATTTAATGTAATTTAGATTACAGTAGGGCAATAAATCACATGCATCCTTGGATTAGCTTTGAAACATTTTTATGGCCAAGATCAGGATGTAAATTGAAAATCTGACATACTGTTTTAGAATAATGATACAGCTGCAACAGGGATAGAGATGGCCAAGGATAAAGAAGCACCCTCATTTTCTGAGGTAATTGCACCTCTGCTCCTCATGATTTTTGACATTGCGGGAGTGAGGCCTCAAAAAGTGACTTCAGTTTATTGCCAGTGGTTCTGTTCTTGTCTGGGACAGGGAAGGTGTAATCTTGGGGTCACATCTCTTCTGAAGTAAGTTTTATGATTAAAAAAAAAAAAAAAAAAAAGGATTTGTAATTTACCAGGAATCTGTGGGCAGTGGATAAGAAATTTTGGATGTAATTATGCAGCTCTTTCTTGCTAATCAGTTTTGTGCTTTTGACTGCTCAAGTGGTTTCTTTCTTGCTCAATTGTTCACTCAATTTCTTTCTCTTTCCTCTACCCTTTAAGTTTGGTAAATGAGGTTTGGGTTGTCATATGGTATTACAGATCATCTGTAGAATAAGATACTTTGATCAAGAGCTAGCAAAGATTTTGCTTTAAGAAACTTGTATTTTTTTCTTTTTTGGAGAGTAGCCTTACCTGTGTTTAATTCTGTAGCTAACCTCACTAGCTCTAAATCAGTTGAATGAGTATTAAATAAGAACATGTATTCAGTTCATCTTTTTTTTCAGTCCTAAGAAAACTTGGATCATTGAGCATGTCACCAAACATGATATATGAGATTAGTATGGAGCTATGAGCCATTTTAAAAGTACCAATACTGTAAGAGATATTAATGATAATAATTGTGTTTAGCAAGATGCTAATTTAAAGGTAATGTGTGTATGATTTTATTTGCCTTGGAGAACCGTTTAAATGCAGATGAACAACATAAAAAACTCACATTTTAAATAAGTGGAGTTGCACTATATTCAAACTTAGAAGACATCAATATGGCATGTCTGTTAGCACCTAATTTAGCAGGCCAAATTACCTGACTAATCTCCCTAGGTTCTCTTCAAAGCATACGAGAGAAAATGGTTTCTCTAGAGAATAATTCTTGAACAGAAGCCTAATTTAAGGCTCTGAATTGTCTTCTGGAGAAGTTTATTGCCCTTATTTGAATAAGCCAGGAGCTTGGTTAGTAATTACTAATTAATTATCAGCATGCTAAGGTCGGTATCCAAAAAGGAAATCAGAATGTGTATGAAATGTTGACTGAGTTATGGCAGTTTGGGAGGTTCTGTAATTTTAGGCTAAGTGGCCCACTTTGGTCTCTTATTTCTATAGTTCCAGACTTCCTGTTGAGGAACAGCAGAAAAAGGCTTAAAACTACATTTACCAAAGTATAATATATTAAAACAGGCCTCATATCAAGAAATCACAAGAGAGCTTCACACAGGTGTTGGGCTAAACACATGGGGGAAGACCAGAAGTAGATTGAAAAAAGTTGTTTAAAACAACTCATCAATCTACAGGTTCCTGGGTGTTAGCAAGATGCACTCTTACAAGGCCTGATAGATATTCCACACCCACACCCCCCGCATTGTCTTTCAAAGACAGTCTCTGCAGGGGATGTAGAGGTAACAACACAGTCATAAATATTACCTTCCTGAAGGTAAGTGTCTTTCCCGAGACCCCATAAATAGCAACTGCCGAGTTACGAGTTACTGCTGAAGAGTTTGGCTTGGGAGTTTAATAGCTATTGCTTTGTAACTAGCAGAAGCTGTGGTGTTGGTGTGGGGATTTCGTTGATTTGCCTTAAAATTGCATGATGATTACATTAATTGATATGAAATATTTTTGGAAAGTCTTTAAACTCATATGATGACTGTAGGTCATTTTCTGCTTGGTAGGTGTTTGCTGAACATTTATATTTATACAAGTGCATGAGCTTATCAAGCAAATCTCTGACATGAGTTCAGTTTCCAGGCTAGGAAAAGCTGTTGAGCAGTACTGAGCTTCCAAATGCTGGAATAAATGTCTTTTGAGATTGAGTCAGTTTATGGCCTTCTAGGACCTTCTAAAATAGATTGAATTTGAGCTAGCTCAACCTTCTGCTTAAGCTTTTTCCTAAATTGGAGTAATTGCCTTAGAACTGTGAAGAGATTCATTATCCCTTTGGTTCTTCCATATAAATAATTCTGGCCCAATTGTATCATCCTGACTTTAAAAAAAAGTAAATTATTTTTTTTTTAATAATTACACCCTACTAGTAATGACTACGCCCTACAAAATCTACCTATTTTTTGAGACTTTGTTTTGTTTTGGGCGGGGGGCGTTGAGTGGAGGAAGGAGTGGGATAAATTTATGAAAACATTTAAAATATCACCTAGCTTTTCCTGACTATTGTGGGAATATCTGTACTGCAATTGGAACGTACAATGAGCAGATTAGTTAGGATACATGTTCTACCTTTAATTGAGCTGGCCTGGATAATCAGTGATGTCATGGTTGGAGAGATTTCTATGTGGATTATACTATTGTTACTAGACCTTGTGTATTAATTTGTGTGTTCGCTGCTATTGCTGTTTATATGATATCATAGTCATGTATTAGCAATGTAATTAGATAAAACTTCCACTGATGAATTATGGGTATGTTGATTTGCTGTAGAGATTTCTAACAGATGTTTAATGTGTTAATAGCACGTCCTATTCATTCTCTGAAAAATTAGAAGCTTGTTGAATAACGTTTATTTACTTTTGTGTAACACAACAGAGAAGAGATACTCAAGCTAGCTGAGCCTGGTAGAGCAGTATTTTCAGATGGCACTAGATAATTGCATACAGCTGCATGTTAGCAGCTAACACAGTACTCCACCTGAGTTTATATTACTCTGCTTCTCAGTGTAGGTGATTAAACAAAGCAGAAAAGATTAAATAAAATTTCCCTTTTTTACATCTATAGGCTGATACAAGTTTTTAATGTCCTGTTAAGTAAATGAGCTTAAAGTTGAAGTCTTGGGAACAATGAAGAAAAAAAAAAAAAAGTCTAATAATGTATTTACTGCTGTCCATTGTTTTATGAGGAGGTACTCTTCTTGGGACAGATGGATCATTTTGACATGATTATTTTGGCATGTCTTGTCACATAGTCAGCTATGTTTTGTAATATAGAAAGATCTATTTTTCTAATTAATCAAATATCACAACTTTCCTATTCTCTAATGGTTGTAATTTGAGTCAGTAAACTCCATTTCCCTATCAAGATGCTTTAATTTACAGTCCTAACATGACCAATGCCAGTAAAATGTTCTAGTATATTATCTGGCAGTAAATAAAACCTGCCAAAAAAAATCAATAAAATGAGCAGTGCTTAACAAAAGACATATGCCTCATAAATAATATGTCATGAAAACTAGCAGCCATAGTAACGTATTTGAAGGAAAAGGCTTAAAAAAAGTAACCATCCAGAAGGAGCTAATGGGTTATTTTTGCTAGAGATCTGCCATAGACTTTTCCTGTCACAATATTGCATTTGTGATAAAGCAAAATGATTTGTGCTGTGTGCTGTGATTTTTCTAGCATGCTGTAGATATTTCAGATAGCAAAGATCAGTTTACATTAATTTTTTATACAGTAAGGGTGTCACCCTGTCACTGATCCCTTTTTATATATTAGTATTATATTGGTATTACTCCTCTATTTTAACCCCAGACGTGACTCATTGTTTTTCAGAAGTATATGATGCACTTATGCAAAAGGCACATTTAACTACTTATGAATCATTAGTTCAAATCATAAAACATAACATTCTGGAAGAAACATATCCTAATAGTTTGGAAATGGCAGATAGCTTAATGGATTTGAGAGGAATCTGTACGTTTCACTTGAATTAGGAAACTAAACTTTCAGATCTCTTGATAGTAATGTTATTTTGATTTATTTTTGTTTTTTAATGGGTATGCTGGAAATATTTCTGGTGAAGGGTCACACTTGCTTTAACACAGTATATGATGGTGACATGTAAAATGACAATAAGGGTATGGGAGAACCACACCCCCCCACCACCAAAAAAACCCCAACCAACAAATCGCAATCCTGTCTCTCCAGATCAAGATATAAAGTATTGTGAAACGCTAGCACTAGAAGTAAGCTTTTAGGGAGATTTCACATCAAGAGTTAACCAGAGACTTGGATGAAGCCAGATTTGATGTCATGGAAAACATGGAATATGAAGGCCAAAAAGTTTTTATACAGAAGATGGTGGAGACACAGTCTAGGGGTAGGGTATAATGCAGTAGAAAATAGCAGTAAAATAGTAACAAAATAAAATAACAAAGGAAAGCAATTTTGGAATTGTCATCTTGAACTGATTAAAAATTAGAAATTTAGTTAGAAATGCTGGCAAGGAAGAGAGAAAGCAAAAAAAGACGTAGTATACAGCTTTAGCTATTGCAGAAGGAGGAATGGGTTATGGCACTAATGATTTCAAAGGATTTTTGTGCGTTACTTCTCATTTTTATTTTTGTGTCAGCTTTGCATTTAGCAGCTAAATTAAAATGTAAGTCTTCCATGTGTTCTCTGATGCAAAGAAAGAGGAAAGAAAGCTGTAATGTAAGTGCACAAGAGTTCCTTGAGTACTTAATGGCCTGGTTTATAAAAAAGTTCAGTACTTGTCTGATTTATCTCCATTTACTCTGTGGGTGGCAGAACAGCTATTGTGAAGTATTGTCTTCCAGTGTTAACATTTAAAAAAAAAAATAAATTACATGACATTTAAGTTAAATGTGAGGCTTCACTAATCTTAATACATTCATAATTTTCCTTTGTTTCATTTGTGATTTTACTGTACAAAGAATTCAGTGCTCCTGTTACTGCTGGTGAATTGAAAGTGTGTTATTATCACATCAGCCTTACAGAAGTTAGTATGCAAAATGGTGGCAGGAGCATAACATCACAGCCGTCCTGGTATGCAAGCTGCAGAAGTCATGCTATTTGCTAATTACGTACCTTTTCTTCTTTGAACAGAGGTACTGAATGAGACCAGAAATTATAAAGTGGTGTTGACTACCTGTAGCGTATTTTCAGGGCAGCAGTATGTCACAATTCAAACAGCAAAAGAGATCTCTTCTTGAACTTTTTAAACAAGAAATTCTCCTTCTGGGATGAATAACATTATTTCTGGTAATCCAGAGGAGAGGCAAAATAACCAGTAACTTCATAGGTCATTCTGGATGCTTTTCAAATACGTCTGCTTCAAAAGTGCTGTGATGCTTTTGACAGATTGGGTGGTATTGAATTCATTATTTCAGTGTTTCTGTATACTTACATAAGAAACATATTTAGGAGAGATACATATTGAGAGAAAAGACCGGTTTGGGTCATGTGAATACTATAAAGAGGATCATCTCAGTACTAAAGAAGTCCAAGTAGACAGGAGTTTGGTAGGTTTTTAGTATATTTCTGTTTTAATTCTCCATTGAGAAGAAAATCTGTGATAAATGAAAAAAATATTTCTGGTAGAATATTACCAAGTATTACTTTGTGGTGTAAGTAGATCTTGTAGGTGGATCTCATACTGCTTAGGATTTTTTACTGTTACAGTCAGAATACAGAAAATTTTCCTACTCAAAATACTACTGCCTATAGATGAGATGGAAATGTTCATTACTCTCTATTAGAAGTGTCTCTTTTGGTGTGGGACTGAGATTAATTGTCTTCATTTTGACTTGTGCTAGGCATGGATGCATCTAATGTCACGTCTCCTGTGTGCTTATTGGCACCTTCCACTAATGTGAATGCAAGTAGCCTTGCGCACTTCCCCATGCCAGTATTGGAAATCTAAGTTAAAATATGCTCTCAGCAAGCAGTGCCGCAAAGGTCAATATGAGGCGGAATATTCTGCCTGCAATTCAGGCAGCATGAATGGTAGCCAAAGAAACCAGCTGTGGAAAACAAAAGAAAACATAAGCACATATTAAAAAATAAAAAATCATGTTTAGAAACCTCAAACGACAGACTGGAACCCTAAAAAAGGATGTATCCATTTTAATTCTGATTTGCAGTCTGTTATTATGATATAATCTATGGTTCTCTTTGGGGAACAGCAAACAGCATCTGGTAGCTCTTTGGATTCCCTCCAAACTCTTTGAAATAGATGTGAATATAATAAAGTAGTGTGAAGGATAGGCAGCTGGTGAGTGTATCGCAACGATGAGAAATTCTAGTTTTTCGGGGGTTTCTGTTCTTTATATTCTGGTAAAGTTTATTGTTTTGAATGCTGAGTTTAAAATAAAATTTAAGTAAGTTTCTTATTTCAAGTGCTGTAACATTGCTTTGTGGTGTTAATGTGTTCACAGCTGTCATTGAAGTTTTCCATAAATTGCATAACATGGAAATGTGGAGGCTTACCAGTCAGCCTTGAGTGCTGCACTGGAATGACTGAACCGCTTTGAGGCTGTGTCTGCTTTAGGTTCGCTGTCTTTTTGAAGTGCCATGTCATGCCACAGCATCACAGTCAGGGAAGTCTGGAGACAAGGCAGTGTAACTGGGGAAGACTACTGCAGCTGGCTGACGCCTGCAGCTCCAGCAGCCTTTGAAGCCAATAGCTCAAACTACTGACAGAAAATCCACAAAACCATTTGCAGGTTGATGTGAGCTGACTCTCTCAATAGTTTAGGCTGATGCAAATGATTTTACTCCTGGGAATAACTGATTCTGTTTCCACAGTGCAGAATGCAAGCTGATGTATGCCCGTTTTTAGTTTTGGCTTTGGTGGGTGGCCATCACTGGCTAAGTTTATATCAGCAAATAGTGTTGATAGCACAGTAGCTGCTACCAAGGATGTCTAGTTTACGTGCACTCCAGAGGGATTCGCTCTGGACTAGCTCTAGATTGGTCCCATGGATGGAATGCTCTCTAGCTGTTACCTAGTAGAAGCTCTGGAAAAGCTCAGTTCTGTGAGCCTGGGCAGTTGGTTCCTGTCTCCTCACAGAAGTCTGTATAGATGTCTCCTAGCAGCCCAAGCAGAGGAAGGCTACTATGTAGGTATACCCATAATACCACATGTTCCTTCCTTTCCTTCCTTGGTATTTTCATGTAATATCATCACTTATTTTGTAAAACTCTATTACAATTTAATTAATCTCACTTTTATGGAATGCCTTTCAATGTCCTGTCCAACTTCTTGAAATAGTGTCATACTTTTAGTTATTTCTTATAATAATTTCATACAAGTTCTCTGCTTTCCTCAAGATGATTGTGCTTAAATCTATATAAAACATTTATCTTCGGCATTGTATATGATTATTTTCCATTTATAGTTATTTACTTTAAAATATGAAAAATGAATAAGTGATAAACAAGTATATAAGAAAAGTAATTACAGAGGATATATAGATGTATCAGGTAAAGTCTGATCTCCACCCCGCGCACTTTACACATAGTTTCTTATATTTTCCCTTCCAGGAAATCTCATCTCATGCTTACAGGATTTTTTTGTTTTAAGTTTATTAATAGTTGCCTCTTGCAGTGGTCCCAACTGTCATTTACTTTTAAAACTCAGTGTGCTGATCTCCAAAGATATTGATGCCTATTCAGTGACTTTATGTCAGTGAGTGCCCAATATTGGAAGTAAGGTACTTAATACAAGGTGTAGGTATTTCAATATTTATTTTTACCTTTAAAACTTGCAACCTGCATGATTAGATCAAACGTACCATATAATACATACAATGCAAATCAAAGATTTCTATAAAATCCACAGTGAAAAGGATGTAGATGAATTCTCAGGCCTTTTAGTAATGTCTCTTTTCTTCAAAAATCGCCTTAACCCTGAGCATGAATAGAAAAACAGTTAAGCTGTTTATTGCCGTGTATGTCTGTGAAAATGCTTATGGCACAGAAAATCTTACATATGTTTTCATAGTGAAGAAATGCAGTCCTAAAGAGGTGGTTAGTTAATTATATGAAATACCACAGAATTTAAATAGTGAAAAACATCAGTAAAGAGCTTTATTCTTAATGCTTTCATCAGTCAGCTATGTCACAAATTTATAAAGAACTCCCATGTCAGCAGAATTGTGTAAATATTTTTGTAAGGATTTGGAGTTCCAGACATGGCGTTCAGACTGAAGATTTTGTGAAGCTGGGCTTTACTTGTAATACGAGTAATAGTAAAATAATTTACACAATAAAACAAATTTTCTTTTACTTCCATCAGCATCTTGAGATGTTCTTAAACTAGGAAAGGTTTTCTACTTTTACTGTGCAATTGGCTTGCTCAGAAACAAGTTTTTTTTCTCTCTTTTATTCCAGGACAATTTATTTATTATTGGAAGGGTCAAATCATTGGGAACGGCAGTCTCATAGCCTTAGTGATTTGGAATGTAGTGAACAAGAGAGTCGCTTAATTATTTTTAAAAGCAAAGATACACACAGTAATTGGGAATGTTTATCGATGTTTCTTTATATTATAAAGTCTGCTTTAAAGTAATTTGGCAAGAAAACACAGATCCCTGTTTGAAGCAAAAGGGTTTTTTATCAAGGCCTGAATGCATGAGAATGTGTGTACAGCACTCCCCTCACAGAGGAAGAAAGAATAAGCCTTTGAAAAGCACAGTCATTAGCATGGTCAAAAGATGAGTGCTATTTGTTGTCTCTTATGAGGGAAGCTGTGTATAAAAATGATGCTGAATCCCATCTGGTGGATACAATGGTGCTTTTGTAGGAGCAAGAAGTTTTTAATTACCTTACTCTTAAAACCTACCCGCCCATATTGGACTGAAAAATAGATTTCTTTGCTTTAATGCAGTGGGACCCTATTGGTTCCTAAAAATCTATGAAGAATATAATGGAGGTCATTAGCAAAGCAATTCTGTTACGACTTTGCATGCAGAGCATTAGCAGTAAGCATTAAAAGCTGCTGGATCAGTACCTTTGCAGTTTGCCCACTGTCTCAAGCAGAAATGGTCCTGAACTCTGTCAGAATACCTTGAGTGGTGACTTCTGTTGGGTTCTTTTCTTTTTTGAAGTTCGTTTTTGTGGGTTTGGGTGGTTTGTTTTTTTTTTCTTGGAAAGCATACTTGCTTATGCTGCGCCATTACATTATGAATTATATAACACTTAAGTTGAAATAGTAAATTGTACCAATGACAAAAAAGCCATTACTTATACTTTGCAAAATTGTATTTATGCTTAATTGTACACAAGCAGTATAAGACGTGATAGGCTTAGTTAATTATTTTCTTCCTTTCTTTCAAGTATTGTGATTTTCTGTGAATGTTGTAGCAGGAATGCATATGGCTTTCAGCAATCTTTACCAGATATTCAAGTTGTGTTCTTCTTGTTTTAGCAATGGAAAATAGGCCTGATCTTGCTTCATTGAAAGTTAATAGCACCATTTTAATTCAGGTTAGGTGAAGGAACTCAGATAATTTAAACAGATTAGTTGATGACATTATTAAGCTCTCCAAATTCATTATTACAAGTGTTGTTTGTATGTAAATCTCAAAGTGTTTAAAAGACAAATTTACAAGTGGGATGCTAGTGCCTAAATGGCCTTGCAGGCATCTAAATCAAGCATTTAAATGTCAATGTATTCATACCTCACCTGGCAAGTACTGAGAAGAAAAGTTTGGATTTTAAATCTGAAATTCCATAGCTGTATAAGCTGATAATTGACCGCTTCTCATCATTTACATGTCTTAACAAAATGTGACCAGTGAGCTGAGCTGCAAGGAACCTGTGAATCATTGGCCTTTTTTGTGAAAATGTATATGTAGCATGGATATTCATGTCCCCTATTCTGTGGTGATACGCAGAGGATGTTCTTAAATGAGCTGATGGGAAAATAGCTGCCAGAAAAGATAGTTTGAAATGGTTTTGTTTAAAGTATTTTGCTGAAATATTGGAGAGACTGGAATCACACCTCCTCTCTTTTCCAAGGGATTTACACGGAGGTTTTCATGCTAACCAATTTGTTAGTCCTTTTGGGTACTTTCACGATAGACCTGTTGTAGTTAAAATTAAGTACTTAAATATCTTTGAAGCTACAGAGAAGAACTCTTAGCCTAATGATTAAGGCAGTCCTTTGGGATGGGGAATCAGGCTTCAAATTCCATGACGATGAACATTTCAGTATCCTAAATTAAACATTCATTAGAACAGAGATTTGAACTTGGCCCACCCTCCTCCCAAGTGAATACGCTAATCGTGGAGCTATGGCAATTCCTATGTATTCATGGTGATCCAGAGGGTATCTCAGGATTCCTTGTGGTACGCTACAAGAGTATGAAGACAAATGCAGGGTCTGTTACCGTGAGCTCGCTGTGGCAGTCTTCTGAAAGTGGAAAGCAATTGCTCACGTGCACTTTAGCTGAAGGCGTTTTGAACCGGTGCTTTCTGTTTTGTCATGCACACGTTGTAACCAGTGAGCTACTATCAAGTAAAACAGCAACTCCATCAAACGTGTTTTCAAAGAATCAATGCTGTTCAGTTTTCAGAAGGAAGCTCAGAACCCTGTTTTAGAAGGCTGCAGTTACAAATCAGGGGATACATGCCTTCCTCTGCCAGAACTGAGCCTGTGGAAGGGAATGGGCTCAGCTTTGTCAGCCTTTTGTAGTGATAAGCATAGATGCCTTGTACTCAGTGTGCTGACTGTAGTATAAACTACATCTAGACACCTGGTTCTCCTTATACATCATGAAAGTGTCATGGTCATATATATATGCATTTGTAGCTTTGTCTAACCATAGAGATACATTTTGCAATAGGATTGATTTAAAGAAAACGTATACATTATTTTATATAAACGTCAAGATTCAAAATACTACATAAAAAAAAAAAGAACTCTCTATATAATCTTCCCTATCATTAAAACCAGCAGATTAGTTAAAAATGGTGAAATGATACTTGCAAGTGATTTACTTGGCATAAGTGTGTGCTGCTTTGTAAAACTAATTGCAGTTCTTGTGCCAAATACTTTTAATTCTCTAATTGATTTTTAATATTTTTGACAGGAGGTTCTTTTTGTGAGCTTTAAAAATATTGTAATAGAATATTCTAGGGACTTCCATGATTTAGCTCAAACATTTTACACTGTAATACATCGTAGAATTTTGCACTCAATTACTGTAAGTAGAACTGATGAAATGTCTATTAAGTTTGTTCAATATTTCTCAATATAATTTTCAATTTTAAGTGGTTTATGACACTATTGAGCATAAGGCATAATGGTTGGAATTCCTAATGTGAGATATCTGCGTCAGGTTGAATATTTAGAGGGAACTTTTAAAGCAAAATCTGTACTTCAGAAACCTTAAGCCCAGAAAACAGTTGTTTTGCTAATTTATACATGTTATTCTCCTTTAAGTAGTCTTACTGTCCTAGTTTGAAGCAGGAAGGTAAAATGGAGAAGGGGATTTTACCAAATCCATTCTTACTGTCTACTTCATAAGTCCGAAGTTGCACAAGTTTTAAGACTTTTAATAATACCACGTTTTGCATTCCCAATTCAAATGTTTCACTTCTTCGTAGGTGGCTAGATCTTCAAAAATCTTTCTGTCGCTTAGCATCATTAACCTTGACTGTTCCATGGAGCATCAGAACAAAATCCTATGGACTAGTAGGTGGGAAAGATGGAGAGAAATAGGTCATGGTGTCTGCTGAGGGAAGCTTAGAACTGAAAATGGGGTGTACGAGGTCTGTGTCATAAGTGACGTGGGAAAAGGAAGGGAGAAAAATGGGCATAGAATCTGATAAGATTAGGAGACAGATATGGGAAAAAGAAGCTAGGACTGGATTTACAAGTAGGAAAGGCACCAGAACAAAGAGAAGTTAGGAGTGGGAAGAGAATCTGTACAAATTTTTCTCATGGTGGTAGCACTGGGATAGGTGAGGGATTTTTGAAACAGCACAGTGAAAGCAACATGAAGTGCAAATAAAAAAAAGAGGTTGGTGGCATCGTGGAGTCTTGATTTCAGCAATGTTGCTGGAGATTAGATTTGGGAGTTGTTTTGAATTCATCTCCTTTACTCCATGTTACAAGATCTGATTCAAAAGTAGGCATTAAGCACTGAGGATCATTTGCATTCTGGACAGTACCAAAGAACATGTTTTAAATTCCACAATAAAGTTGCCTTCTAAGTAGGGCCACAGTAGATGTGCAAAGGAAAAGATAGAAATTATTTTAACTTGATTTATTTTAACTTGATGAAATTTATCGTCAGTCTTGGCAATCCTGCCCTTGTCTCTAGAGCGGTTAGGAATCATTAATTTTAGGTATATATCCAAATGTGTGGATGGTACCTTATTGGCTGAATGCTTATTTGTTTGCGAATGAGGTGGTGCATTTATTTGTATGATAGAGATACAGCTACAAGGTGTAGCTCTTTCAGCATTAATTTTCATTTGGTAGAGATAAGATGTCTATTTTCTCACTTGATTTAGGAGCAGAGATACACACTTGAAATTGATTATTTGAAATGTTAATGCTATGGGAATCTTGAAATAGTTTAAAATGGGAAATAACATCTGTCTGTATTTATGATTTCCCAGAGGAGACAACTGTCTCTTTTCCTTGCCTAGTTTCAGGGGTAAGTTCTAGCAAAATTCGGTGTTCATCAACAGTAATTATTCATTGTCTTTAAATGTACTGAGATCTTTGACAATGATACATCTAATCTACATATTTCAAACCTAACAAATACAATTCCTTAAGATTTCCTTGAAATACAGGATCCAGAGGGAGGGTGAGTTCGTATTTCTTCTTCATTTGGGAATGCTCATTCCTGTGAGTTTTACCTGATAAGAGTGTAACCAATACCTTGATAAATCCATACTGCCGTCACCTGGAAGCAAAACTGCACATTTCCATGAAGAGATGTGTGGCAGTTGGAGCACTTCCCCTCTCCTCACCCCTGCCCCCAAGCTTAAATGATGAAGTTGTTAGTTTTTATTTGTTGTGTATCTGAAGCCATACTTGATAAGGCTTGTACATTTTTCAAATGTTACATTTTCTAAACTTGTAGAATCTTGTTTTATGAAAAGAAAGATACTTAATATATTTTCATAAAAATCTAGTTGCTAATGAGGAGGCTTTAACCATGATTGATAATTAACATTATTGACTTACTTCAATACCTGAAATAATGTTTCCTGCCTGAACATCACAATCACTTCAGTTACCTTCTTTGAATGTTTAGTGTATGGTCCTGTTTCTTAGTTTAGGGAAATTGAGAAAGTTTCCTTTTCCATAGAAGAGATAGGAATTGCTTCTTCTCATTGTTCCTGTCAGTTCAGTATATATAATGTCCTTGGAAGACATTAATTTTGCAAGGTTGAAAATTAGGCCAGAATTGGTGCATTTTGTGTTGTAATGTAAGGTCTATTTAAGCATAAATTATGTTAAACTGCTCATTTTCAATTATTGTATCAGTCATTAGGCAATATAATAATGTTGCTTTAGTTTGCAGTTGACAGTTCTAGACAGATTCTCTTTCTGTGCATTAGTTTTGAGCCCTGAACACTGGAAACTTTTTTATAAATGAGTTGTGAAAATGAGCTGGAGTATTTTTTTTAAAAAAATGTGAATGAAACATTTAATATTTGACATAATTAACATAATTTGTTAACAAGTTATAGGGTTTTTTTTAAAAGATAAAGGAATTTGTGCATTCAGAATCAATGAAGATGGGATAGTATATCAGTGGGCATTAACTCGGATCATAGAAGATAATTTAAGAAAAAAATTACACTAAGGATTAAAAAAAATGGAGGCTTTAAAAGAACTGCATCATTGTTCCAAAGCACTGGCACTCTTTTTCCGGGGAGACTGTGAAATCTCCACCCTTGGAGATGCTGAAAAGCCATTTGGACATGGTCCTGGGCAACGTGCTGTAGGTGGCCCTGCCTGAGCAGTGGGGTTGGACCAGGTGACCTCCAGAGGTCCCTTCCAACCTCAGCCATTCTGTGAATCTGTGATAACCCGGTGTTAAGCCTGTATTGCTTAGAGGCTCGATTTTGGACTCTATAAGATCCTTGGAAGTCAAAAAGGCACAAAACCGTAAGTTTAAACAAACAAAACAAAAAAAAAGAAAAAAACCACAACAAACCCCAAACTGACTACGTTGTGATTTCTTTATTTTTAATGATCTGTTGTAACCAGTATTCATGACTTTTATTTTCTTTTGCAGGCATTCAGAGTACAGGTGAATCCAATTCAATGTAAAGAATTAATCTCTCTGCTCGGGTTAGTCTTGGTTTTCTCTGTGGCTTGAAAGTAAAGCAGATACAACTGAAGCCAGATCTTGGCATAATTTGGAAAAAAGATTTAGTTTACTTTATAATTTATCTATTTGAGAAAATTGTATAGCTCAAGAGAATGATAATGGTATTCTTACTTGTCACCTTGAATTAACCAGTATAAATAAGGTGACCATGATTAGTGATCAGAGAATTTTTGGCATTCCAGTGGGTCACTGAATACCATTGTGAAATGAGATTGGTCTCAGTCCAGTACACAGATTTTCAATGTTTCTTTACTTTGGGAAACATCAGCTTTTGCTGACAGCTTCCACAGACAGATAAGAACTTTTGTGGTCAATCTGTTTGAGAGAAGTGCTGCAAGTGTAATGTATTTAGGTATGTTTTGATGCTGCCTGATGCTATAGTTGTATAAAGCAGGTTGTTTCAGGGTCACCAGGATAGATAATGTCTCTGGGTTTTGTTTGGTTTTAGAAATAATATGTTATTAATTTTAAGAAAAGATCTATAGCTTTTAATGATACCTCATCTTAATTTTTTTATTGTAACAAATCAATTCACTTTGAAACAATTTATTTAAAATTTTATTGCTAACAATGTTTAATTACATACACAAAGCTGATTTGGATTCTGAGCTTCTCTGCTTTTTCTGCTTTTTTTAGACTTGCAGGGGGTTTTTTGGTTTTTAATGATTAGGTCCTGTCAAAAATCTTGAGTTAGTAAACTCTTGAATTAGTAAAAATCAAGATCATGAATAGCAAAATACCTTAATTACAGGGTGTGAATAAGCATGATTTTCCTGAGAATTTTACTTGGAGATTTAGTAAGAAAAGAATCCTCTTCTATCTTCTCTGAGGCTGATGAAGTAATATATACTGTGAAGGCTGATGCAAGACATACCTGTGGCAACTTAACTGGATCAAACCTCTATCGCTTCTGCCATCCAATCTACTGATTCTTCAACAGAGAAGCTACAAAGTTATTTCTTGCATGCCAGAGTATGAAGTACCAGCTTGTTCTGCTTTCCTGCTGCCAACCATTCTAGACAATAAAATTGTGATGTTTTTTAAACATCTGTAGCAATAAAAGAATATAATTTACAAGTTATGCATAGATAATTGTTATTTTGGATAGGAACACACGCATATGAAAAAAGGAGATTCTAAGTTAAATGCTCATGAAAAATTAAACTCATTTTGTATTCAGTTCATTCCTTGCAGGTAAGAGGTTTGTGATTTTGAAAAATGACATTTAAAAGCTCATTAAAAAATACTCAATGATTTCTCCTGCTCCCTGCATAGCATGTATAACCTCTTTCTTGTGTAACCAAACATGCTCGCTATTGCCTGTCACTTCATTCCTTATCTTGTAATAGAGACGTTGAGGTCTTTGTTTTATTCTTCAGCTAATACTTCTGTCCTGGTTTAGACATCTCCGGTGTGTTCATTGCAGTACTCACTTTCATATCTCAAGAAATAATTATACAAAGACATTATTAGCAGTCATAAGTTTTTTCCATGCAGACATAATAAATACTTAATTTGATGGAGGGGACTTCTTTGCAATATATTCTCCATCAAAGTCATTGGTAATTACAACTTATCATGAGACTTTCCAGAGTATAGTTGAGTAACAGAAATAGAAGCAGGGACATTCTCCTCTGGTGTATGAAAAGTATGAGATATTTTTAAACTCTGTGCTGCTGATTCCACAAACATATACTGTCCAAACAAGATAACTGTTCGCATTGTTTTGGATTGTGCAGAAAGAATTTCAAGAGTCAGTGGAAGCTCCTCCATTAAAACTTTCTCCTCATCCTCAGTGTTAACATTTATTTAAGCCTTATCCTCTGGTTTGTCCCCTCTCTTTCTATTCTTGACCCTCAAAGATCTTAGATGTTAATTATTCCCACTAAAATGTTCTAAAATATTCACAAAGTGCCTGATAGCTGTATTAAAGAGCGTGCCTGGAATGATACTTGTTAATTTATCTTGCTTAGTTTGTATCCAAAACATATACAGTATGTGAAGATCTTTTTTATTTCATCATTTGTGTGCTCAGAGAGAGGAAATAATAGAGATTTTATATTTTTCTGCAGACATTTTTGTGATGTAAACATAAAGTTGAAAGTTGAGCTCCTTATACTTTTCCTGCCTTTGTGACATATACATCATCTTGTACTCAGTTGCGCTTCCTAATTTCTGTCCTATTTTGTACTCACCTTCTACTGAACGATTTTTTTGCTGATGTGTGTCAGCTGATAAAAGTTCTCTCTCAAGTTGATTCAGGCCTATGTAGAGGCAGGCAGTTAAAAAAAACATTGCTTCAGCCATGTCCTTTTAAAATAAATTTCTCATTAAACTGTGTGCATTCAGGCAGTGCCCCAAAGTCCCATAACATCTAGGACAGTGATTTCATTTTTCCAAACGTCTGTGCCATTCCATTTTGTGCCAATATAAACTTGCCATCATACCTATAATAAATATATTAACTGTGCTGAGTACAATGTTTTTGGGATAGAAGGCAAAAGTCATACACACCTGCCAAAATATATAAGCCTTCATTCACAGAGCTCAAATAAGTTATTGCAGTCCAAGTCTATAACAACATAGCAAAAAATAATCATCCACTTTTTCTGTGTAGTACTCTGTCTCCTGACTGCTATTATCCAGCTAATATGGTTATCCAGATTTTCAATACAGTGTGTAGGAGTGAAATAAGGATTATTTAAACCATCAAGACAGACTACCTGGAAAGATGATTTTTTTTTTTTTTGAGTTAAGTTGCACCTCATATTTTACTATATTTGTAATTCAGTCATTGTGGATGTGAAAGTGTTACCGAAATCTCGGAATGAAGAACTTATCGACACCAATGTGATGTAGATAAGCAGACACTTCTTTATTAACGGCCAGGTGCGTGAGCGAGTCCTCTCACGATCAACGCACGCCAGGTCTCAAAATCAAATACCATATATAAAACTTATTCATACATATTCATTAAGTATTCATGCATAACTGTGATATTTCCCATAAATCATTAACATATTCTCCTCCTATATCCGATTCTGCACAGTAGAGCTTAGAAGGGTCTAGAAATGGGTCTGGGGCACGATTTGGGTAGGTGGTATATGAGTCGGTGGTCGCGATCTCCCCCTGCCAGAATTACCTTTTACTAAAGTTCACGATTTCTTGGCAGGTAACTACAAGCTGTTCCGGTCGACTCTCCCCAGTTTCCATTAGTCTCGTATTCTGACATTTCAATACACTTCTACATACAGAAGACTGGTCAAATACAAAGAAACCTTTCAAACCCTAAAGTTATTACCTAAGTTTTAACATTGGTTCTAGCCCCTTCTTCTAGCCTTGGTACAAGACGTACAGAAGATCTCATAGCAGCTTTTACTGTGCAACTATAAGTTTCATTAAAAATATTTCTTATCCTTCTATTTTTCAATTTTATAAAATGATTTTATAAAATCAATTAATCAATCAAGGTCAATCAATCTTAACTTACAAATCGATAACAAAAGCAGGTATGGTGCTCTTAAGTTTTTCGAAGAGACTGTTCGTTTGGTTGGAAAGATAAGGTTTTTCTTTCAAGTCCTCAATGGGTGACAGTCTTGCAACTGTTGAGCTTTGGGAAGAGACTGAAAGTCAATACCATGCAGTATGAAGAGCTAAAAGGTTCTTGAGAAAAACTTGCAACGTGGTTTCTTTGGCTAACTACAGGAGTCTCTGGGACTTGCTAGTTGCAAATGTGTTCCCCAGCTAAGCTTTCTTAATGTTGCAGTATAGTGCAAAAAGAGCTTATAAAAGTGTCATGGAAACTAAATCCGTTCCAGATAGTTTAAATTATTTTATTGTTGCTCTAATATTGAGTTTGAAGGAAAGGCTAACTGAAATGAAGAGTAATACTTCATCCACCTTCAAGTAACACTGGAGTAACTATTCACAGTTTTCTATTGAAGTAAAAAAAAGGAAAAAAAAACCTGTGAAAGATATTCTGGTGGCATTTCTTTATTTTTTCATATATATACTTTTAAAGGAATTCTCTGTATCGACGATAACTAAGAGTACATAATTAAGACAAAATAGTTACCATACTTTTAGATGTAAAATCCACACTTAAGTAAGTCCACACATTCAGACAGTCCTCTCCTAATCAATGTCAAAAGCAGGGAGGGTTGAAAAGCAAGACAGGTTTTGTAGTAGTGGAAATAAGGCAGGGATGAATAATAGCAAGATTACCATTGAGAGATGCAGATTATGCTATGGAGGACCAGGCTGTGGGAGGCAGAGAAGCAGCTTTGACATAAACTTCTCTTTATATTACTTCCGTGTATACACAACCACAGTGCAGTTGCATCACAGTTTTGTTTTTTTAATGTATGATCTCCAAGCCGTAAATATGAAAACAGTGTAAACTGAAAAGTAAATCTGAAGGATAAAATTACCTTTAAAATAGGCTTTCATCTAGCAGTATATGGCTTTTCATTGATATGATAATGTAATTAATTTAAAATGAACACTGGAATAAAACAGTAAAATGTGTATCAAAACTGTGAGGACCACTTCTGCGCTTAACAGTTATCAGAGCTGCTGTGAACACAGTTCACCTTGTGCCTCGTGTCTTTTTTGGTACTTTCATCATAACTATTTCTGATCTGCCTTTCAAGCTGACCCTTTTGTGGAGTCACATTTGGCAGACATCATAGACAATGGCATTTGACAAATTAATTATTTTGTCACTGGAATCACTGCTACTATTCTTCTAATAACTATTTTTATCTTGTATCTTCATGGCTCTGAACTACTTGCATTCTTGAAAGTCTCCATGTTAAAGCAAAGCAGAACATATAGACTCAGCAATGGAATATTCAACTAATAAGCGCTTTGTGGTGTTGGGAACTGTATTACTTTATTTTAATTGAAATAGGAATGCTGAATAGAAGCTGCAGGTCTACTTTTTAGAAGTGCTTGGGACTGTTGTTGTCTAAGATGTTGTCTTTTAAGTGCCCTGTAATCCAGCTTTTGAATGTCAAACTCTACAGTTACAGCAGGCTCATCTCTCTACACCTCAGTCTTTGTTTGCACTCAGTCATTTGTGGAAGGGACTTCTGTCCTTCTTGGTCTTGTTTTGTTCCTGGTGGTCCATTCAGACTCCATTTTGCAAAGAAACAGACTATTTAAAAACCAAAATGGGATGTGTTCCCATTGTTGCTCTGCTGCTAAAATGTATCCAGTTCCCTATGAGTAAATGGACATTCAGAGTTAATAGCCATGCTGGCAGGAAATGCTATTTCAGTACAGAAGAGCTGTTAAATGCCTAAACCTCTTGATTCTTCTGTCGTAGTTTACCAGACAGAGAGCGTCTGCTACCTGTCAAGCTTTTGATAATTTGCAGGGAGGGTTTTGATCATAAATAGCCCTTGCATCAAAATTAAATTCATAACCTGAGACAAAGTATCTTGGAAACTCCCATAAAAATAATGCTTCTTTCTTTGAATATAGGAAATCAAGATTCTGGAACTCAGTTAAATTATTGCAATTGACAAAGTAATTCCTGTCATATTTTGTGGTTTTGATTTTATTTTGGGATGACACAGTACTAAGAAGCCCCAGTCTTGGAGCACATTTCTCTGCCATAGGCAGAATAAGGCTCCAAGGGCAGCCCTTAATTGCTGTTGCATCATCTTCACTAAAAATCTTAAAACCTTTGTAACATTGATGTCCTCCTGTTTTCTTCATATTGTCTACCATGATGAAGTGTTTATACAATTCTCAGGTGTTAAGACATTAAGAACTGATTTTAAGTAATTGTGTTATTGCTGCAGAAAAAGTAACAGAATGTAGCATACTTTATTGCTCATAAGACCCTGCAAGCAGTACTCTTTAATAAAAGTTGGTAATTGTAATTATCACCACTGAAGTAAGCAAGCAGGGCTCTAATTATAATCCAAAAGCTATAATTTGTTGTAAAAAGTTGATATTGCAACACAGAAAATTTTTATAGAGTTGAATGTTACTTTGAAAGATCTAAATTATACCGGTAGTCCTGTGACAGGTTTACAATTAAGGAAATGGTTGAAACCTGTGCCCCACAGGAAACCCAGTCCAATATCTATTTTCAGTAGGTTTATGGTATTGCTGTCTTAAGTTTTATTTGGTATATAATCCCTTTAAGTGTCTTTTTTTTTTTTTTTTCAATTTGATATACTGAAGCTTCTTGTACACTAATGTTAATAGGAATTAAGTATAAGAGTTTAAATCAGCGTCTTATTCACTATCATTGACAGGGCTGGAAAGACCAGGGAGTATACTTTATAAAAGAATCTATAATGAAATTCTAATACTAATTCCAGGCAATTCTTTCTTTTATAGAGATCTTGCAGGATTGGAGTTGCCAGTTTTCATTGTTTTCATTCCAGCAAACGTAACTTTTGAGACTAGTCTGAATTTTTAATATAAAGTTTTTAGACAGAAATGTGAAAAACATCCCATTTTAATTAAAAAAACACCTTGAGACTAAACAACTGAAACTTCTAAATCAAAAGGCTCTAAGATGCAAAGTGTAGAAGTTCCACAATGCTTATGGAAAGGCATCACTTATTTTCATTACCTAAAATCTGCATTAGATAGAAAGCTGTAGTTCATTCAGGAATGTGACAGCTGAAGGTAGAGGTATTTTCTTATGAGAGCATAGTGATGCTATCAGAGAAGGAAATAAGGCATCTGCAGAATTCTGATTACTAAAAAAATTGTGTGTCTTGATGATTTTAAGCCTGTGGAAAAAGCCTGTCTAATCTATCTCAACAGTTACTAAAGCAGCTGAACTCATTATTGAAAGGTTGACCTATCTGCTGGTACTGCCTATTCAGTTCTGTATCTTTCAGGAACAGTTGTAAAAGGATCATGGATGTACTCCATATCACATGCTTCAGTCTCAACATTACTGAGTTTTTGGTACAGTGATTATGACTGAAAGACCTAAACCAAAAGAACTGAAGTGCCATTTATCTCCTCCTGTGAAATTCTGCAGTTACCTGTTAGTGATGTTTTTTAAAAAAATTAAAATTACTGTCCTGACAGTAATGGGTCACTCACTGTTTGCATTTCCTCTGTCTACAGTTCTTATTACAAGTGCCTCATGTTATTAATACAAATTTACATGCAAATAGTAAGATATATATTATGGTATATGAAGCTGGTAAGTTGTTGGTTTAAAATATACTAGAGGTTGTTTCAGTCAGGTCAAATTCTGTCAGCTAGATATGATTATCTTCTATTGTTATTTACTTATCTTCTCAGGTATAAGCCCATGGAAATTTGGTCAACCTCAGAGAGAATCATGACATCCAAGCCTCATCTGGGGGTCACATGAATTAAATTAAGACATTTTGAACGACTGTTTCAAGTCTAGTATCCCCTTGACTAAATATATTTCAGTTTTATTTTTCAGATTGCAACATAAGTAGTATGATTGCACAGTATCAGAACAGGGCTGAACAAAATTGGTTCTGAAAGGTTAAAATGGTTCATTTTGAAACCTCTGACCTCAGATGGTTTTGGTTTATGATTTCTATACACACACACACACACACAATTTTAAGCAATCTGGAATTTCCTTTGTGTTCTTTCAGGCAATGAATATAGGAAAAAACCATAAATATTCATGCATCTGATCATCATATCTGCATGCAGAATCACATGTATTTTCACAGCATATAAGTTAGGTTATTCCTAGTGATGATGACAGGAGTAGGGTTAATGGTTTCTAGGTCAATGACAGAAAAATCTCAATTGTAGATAACATTTTCATATGTTTTTTCCTCTTCTGTACTGTCAGCATGTGTAGGGCATATTGGCATATTTTTTTCTCTTCTTTTTTTTCCCCCTTTGCTTTCTGAGGCATTCATTGCACTTGGACTCCACTCTGGAACCTGATCTGCTTACTATTCTATCACTGTATTACAGGTGTGAATAATGCTTGTGAGGAGGTGGGGAACTGCTGAAGGTGTCCCCTCACTTTCTGTCCCACAGTTAGTTGCTAGCTCCTGGTGTGGCTGAGAGCTAGACAGACGATTAGTTCTGAGCCCTGAGTGTGTCCAATGAATTTCATTCTGCTGTATGAGTTTCTTTCGTCTGCAACATACAGGACATGTCTGTGAGTATTCTTAACTTCACCATGCTTGTAATAATCATTCACTATGCCCTGTTTGCACTATATCAAATCAAACTTAAAAACCTATGACATGATGAAGGAATGCATTATGTAGCCTGTATGTTTAGACAAAAGCACATGAACAGAAATATGGATGTGTAATGCAAACTGATAGTGCAATTAGTATGGATTATAGTCAAATGAGTACATTTATGATTGCTTGCTATCACAGAAATACACATTCTTTTCATCATCAGTATTCACACTATCTGGAAAAGGTTATGTACTTGTCGCAATGAATAAGATTTTTAATAACACAAGAAAGCTCTTGCACATCATTTTAAAAATGTAATGGTGCATCATTTGTTCTAGCAGAGCAAGAATGTATATTTTATAGTTCCATAAACATTGATCATGGGTAGATTTTCATTTGTTTACAATTTAATATGTACCCCTGTAACAAAATCTATCAAGATTCAAAGCATTACTCTATAACAAGTAACTCATCATAAATGAAGGTCAGACATAAATTGAAATGTAATATGTTTTATATATATATATAACACGTGCATGTTTTATATGTGTGTAATATATATACACACCAATCTGAAATAATTTGTTACATTAGGGTAATGTAGGTCTGTTACATAATTAATACAATTTTAAAAAATATAGGATGTTTTAAGTAAAAAAATACAGTGATTATGTCAAATAAAGCTTTTGAACATAACCATCATGCTTCAGTTCCCATCCTCTGAAATCTGCTCTTTGTGTTTACGTATTACCCAGTCCTGTGTAAGTTAAGAGTACAAGTTTAGTTGTCCTGATACCTGCACAGGGAACTTGGGCTGCTATAAGCTTTAGACATTCAGAGGTGTTCATGACAATTTGGAGGATGAGCAGGTGGAGAGGATGACATCTGCTAATTAGGGTTGTCACAGCCCAAAGGGGTACTGTAGCAGCTATTTACACAGCCCTTGTTTAAAAGCTCCAGACCCACTCCTTGGCACATCGAAAAAGTAGATCTAAGTAAATTCTTCTGACTCTAGTTTAATTCAAACAGGAAGAGTGGATTTAACAATGTGGCTTGAGGTAGTGTTGCACAATTCTAACTAAAAGAAAGTTAATCTCATAGCCAAAATGTAGCCTGACTGATAAAAAAATCAAACTTTGACTACAGCTCCAGAGGCTATGTGAGAGAAGCAGCAATAATACCTGGCAACTTGAAATTCATTATTCAAAACACATCCATACATGTTACTGCCTTGCCTACAAGCATGTGGTCACCGGGCTGTTGGTCTGAAGCATTCTGAAATCCTCCACCTAAGGAGAGAAGAATTAACTGTTTCTGTTGTGTGTTTCTGGCCACTCCTGTAGTCTCAGGTCTCTGTTCCAACATCCTTCCTTTACACAAGCAGACTGCAGTGTTTCAACTCTGAAATCAGTGTCTTGGGTCTCCCATGTGTCTACCCCATGCTCACCCATGCATACGTTCCCTCAGCATCAGATGATACTCAGGCATCGAGTTTAACTCATTTGTGGATACGCTGGATAGCAAACAGTGCAGGCACAGTGGAGCAGCTTCATAGCAATAGCCAATTTCAAAAGCACTTGGATAAAGATATTTTAAAATAATGCCCTTACAGTTCAAGCTGAGTATTTGGATTGGGCAGAGAGAGAGCCTTGCCCTTTATTTTCCAGTATATGACATCAATACATGATATATGGTGTCAGTAAAAAACATCCTCTTCCTTTAAAAAGAATCTCTTTATTTCCACAAGTTCAGCTGGGAAAATCAAGCCTTTTCCTTAGTCCCACTCATCCCATCTGTGCAAAGAAAATGCATTGCTCCAGGGAACAGATGGAGTCAGTGGCTGTGGTTTGTTGTGCTGTGGGCAACTCGTTCTGAATTAGTCACATTCCTTGAGTAGGGTACTTTTCTACAGTATAATATAGCAAGCACGATTATGTAAGTTTACTAGATACTCAGCATGTAACAAAAAATTAGAGTTCAAAGTACTATTCAACGGGGCTCCATTCTGCCCTATTAGAATTTCTGTCTGGATGGATTTGAATTTTAATAATACCTACCTAAATGCTATATATAGCTATGTGTGTGCTCATAATTTTCTCTGGTTTTGCATTTTAATTATATATCTGCCCTGGAAAAAATAAGTCAACAAACCATTCTAAAAATAAAAAGAAATCCACCCCTTGTAATTTGACTTTAACAATGTTTGCAATCCCAAAAAGAACAGTAGTCACCATGCAGAAATTAGTTTCAAGAGAAATTTATGATCAAAATGATACTTCTCAGCTTGTTAAACAAGGATATATTTAAAAAATTGTAGAAACAAATGCATAAGGGCAGTGTATGGACAGTATCACAGCTACAATATTTATCCCTTGCGTGAAGTTACAGTTTCTGTGAGAGTTTGCTGTGTGACTTGATAGAAATTGGATAATTAGAGCAGCCACAAAGGAAACATGAAAAAAACTTTCACGAGTATGTGAATTATCATGTTCCAATACTACAGCTTTCTATAGAAGACTTAGGCTTTCTTGTTACAACTGTGAAGTTACTTTAAGCTAAACTTCTACATCTTCTGAGTTTGGGTTAAGCATTGTATTAAATCTTGAGCATTAACCAAAACACCTTCTTTTTTCTTTTGTAGAAAAAATGCATTTATTTTATCATTGAAATAAAGCTTCCACCATTTTTTAGTACAGATGGATTTTTTTTTCTGAGGACAGTGAAAATAGTGTATTGCATATATTACTAAAATTTAATTCTATGTTAATGAGTTTGCAAATAGCAAACTTTCAAAAGTAAACTCAGAAAATGTAAAACAATATAAATAAAATAGGCATTGGATTCTTTATGCCAAAGTGTAACCCATTTAATTTTTCTGTGGTGGGAATGGGCAAATTAATGCTCAAAACGAATAGGTAGAACATTGACGTAGTTTATTGTCCTGGTTTCAACTGGGATAGAGTTAATTTTCTTCTTAGTAGCTGGTGCAGTGCTGTGCTTTGGATGTGGTGTAAGAACAGTGTTGATAGCACACTGATGTTTTTAATTCTTGCTAAGCAGTGTTTGTGCTAAGTCAAGGATTTTTCAGGTTTTTGGGCCCTGCCAGTGACAGGGCTGGAGAGACACAAGAAATTGGGAGGGGACACAGCCAGGACAGGTGATCCGAACTACCCAAAGGTATATTCCATACCTTGGGATGTCATGCTCTGTATATAAACTGGGGCAGTTGGCCAGATCTGGCCGATGCTCAGGGACTGGCTGGGCATCAGTCAGTGGGTGGTGAGTAGTTGTACTGCAAATCACTTGTTTTCTTTTCTCCCTTCACTCTGGATTCCGTTCCTCTCCCTTTCTCCCTCCTTTGCATTATAACTATTGCTGTTGTTGTCATTATATTGGGGGTGGGGGGGTGTTGTAGCTTTATTTTATTTCAATTATTATTTTTTTCTTATCTTAGCACTTGAGTTTTACATTCCTTCCCGATTCTCCTCCCCATCCCTCTGGGTGAGGGGGGAGTAAGTGAGCAACTTGTGTGGTACTTAGTTACCGACTGGGGCTGAACCATGACATTTATATTTTGCTGTCATAAACACATAGGATAGCCTTGTATGGAAATGATATGCCTTTACAATGGAAATTATATGCTTTTACATCCACCTGTTTCCTAGAAAATACTCAGTCTCACAGTTGGTAGTACGCAAAGGACCTTGTATTATTCTCAGAAAAGGAAGACCTGGGAACTTCTAAGCTGACAAAGCCTTTGCTAACTGATGTGTCATTGCTTAGGTCATCCACATTGCTTGCAAGCTGGAAATGCTAGCAGTTTGTGAATAAGGCATATTTTTGCATAATTATGCCCTTTTTTTTGCCCTCTCATTTAAAAGCAAATACTCATTATTCTCTGGAGTCACTGTCTTTTGACACTTGGAGAATGTTGGAGCTTTTTGCTGGTACATATCCTGAGTTATAATCATAGCTGGACACACAAACAAATTTCTGCAGCTTGCCAGCATTTTTGAAAATAATGTGTTGTTACCTGAGAACTGTATATAGGTGAAAAATTTAAAAAGCTGATGAAAATCCTAGGTGGCAGCTTTGCAGGAAATCAGACAGACAGAAAGGCAAGAATAATTTTAAGGGTAACACTGTTTTCACATCTCCCAGTTAAAATACTTTCTAAGGTGCTTTACAATATTACATAAAAACACTTTTTTCGACACTTCTTGAACGAAGTTCCAGTGCACCCTCTGTATTTATTTCTGAAAAGCACATTAAAGTATGGTGTACTCAGGCTGTAGTCTGGGCTATATTTGCATTTTCCTACATTTTCACCCTGTAGGAAAGGCTGTTGCACTCATATGGGCATCTTCTGGGTCTTCCCCATACAAAGGTACTGCACCATGCTGGAATTATTTCATACACATGGGCTAATATATTTCCTCCTGGTACAACATTTTAGCGTGCTAGACTGCATAGAATCTAAAATATTTGTCCCCACTGTCGGTTCTATATGCACCAACAGAACACCATGCCCATAAGCAATTATTATATAGTATAATCCCTTGTGGACAACATACAAGTAAAATAAGGAACATGGGCTTTGCATAACATGCAAAAGGTCAGGTGTCTAGGGCATATGAAAGTTTTAGATCTTCAGGAAAGCAACAAAACACAGCAAAGTCTCCTGTCTGTGTCTGCCCACTCCTTAGATTAGCTGTTCTTTCGGGCCAGGCCCTTTCTTGCATCTACAGGTCCTCTTTGGTAATGGTGGTTAACCAAGAGAAAGGCTTTATTTAGTAAAGTTTCTTTCTGATCTAATGTCACCCACCACTCAGAGTCACTTCAGCCATGCTCTTTAGCAAAACCTTCTTTTAAGGGAGAAGTCCTTACGCTGAGATGACAGTCACCACCGGTGACCCTTGTGTAAGCCATCCAAAAAGGTGACAGGCATTCCAATAACCTGTCAGCAGCTTACCTGTGACAGCTACTCACAATTAAAATGTGTTCTTGAAACATAGGTCACCTTTCCAAAGGTAGCTATAAAGTCAAATGAAGGTCACAGCTTTGACACAGATGTGTACAGACGTGTCTATTATACTAAACTGTGAGGATTAAGCAGAAAACAATGAGGTGGTATTTAGAATAAGTTAGAGACCATGAAGACTTTCTTCTGTCTGCATACATTTTTGATTGAATAGTAACTGTAATACTTCAATATTTGTGATTAATTTATTTTCATACAACATTTGTAGTACTGGTATTTGATATGTTAAGTAACAGGAAGGTATAGGAAACACCTTCGGCACTTTAATTCTCTCTTCTTTCAGTTAATACTCATCCAAGTTATAGTAGTTATCAATACATGATAAACAATGTAACTACAGGTTTTACTTCTGTGTCTGCAAAAGATTGTATTATAGAAATGTACCAACTGAAGATTCAAACCTTGTGAATTAACTGCAGTGATGAAAGTTGTTTTTTTGTGTGCTGTTCAGTGCTTTACTACGCACTATGAGTAATGCCTGTAGTCTTTTCAGAAGGCATTTTGAGGATTCAACATTACTGAGATTAAAAATGAAAGTTAAGAGTGTTACAGCTAACATACTTGTAAATTTTTGTCATGAATTCAGTTAACTGTATTTTACAGGTATGAAACTTTGCTAACATTTTTCACATTTGTTAAATTTAAATGTTAGAACAGAAAAATAGGATGACACAATGTGACAGCTGGGATTTGACTGCGTTGCATTAACACTCTGTCCAAGCAGTGCTTCTATTGTATGTAATACCCCAAATTTTTAACTCTGCCATGAATGCTGGCCAACTATTACAGAGTGGCCAGCATCCACACTATAGAGCTCCTGGTCTCCAAAATAGGACGTCTCAATGAAAAACACCTGATAGGAGTTGGTGCTCATGTGGGGTAGTTGGCAAGGGACGAAAGCGTGACAGAGGTGGTTCTAACGGTTCTCAGGGTGTGGGGCCATGTTCCCTTGCCCAAAAATGCACCCAAGCACTTTTAAATATATTAGTGCAGATATAGCCTGTCACCTTTATTAGGCTGCAATCTACCCTGTCAGAGTATTATCCTTTCTAAAGCAACAAATTACATCAGTTGTCAGTGCTTTAAGCAACTAATTACATCAGTTGTCAGTACTTTCATGTAGTGCCTTGTTTAGTAATACCTCCATGATGATGGGGGGGGGTTTCTAATACTGATTTGACTTATGTGCAGTGCAAATGATTTTTCTTTATGATTTTCCCTTCCCTTATTGGTTTTATTTTACCTTACCTTCCCTTTTTTATGACTGAAATGTGTGATAGCAAGTATATTCTGTGATGTGTGTTCTTCCTTTTTCTTTTTAGTAGATAGTGCTGTGTGGCTGTAGCCTCCTATTTTCTGCAAAGGGAGGCTGCTGTTTATGGCATTTTTCAGGTACGTTAATTTAATCGAGTGCATTATGGCCTTAGCATCATGGCGTTTTTCTTGTAAATGATTCGTGTCGGGTCCAGAAATCAGCTGGCTGTGTGGTTTCACTAGAGGCATTTTGAGAAAGCCTCTAGGCCACCATAAAATCAGGTTCATCATGAGCCACAGAAAATTGACCTCCATCTGTTGTTCCCCGGATTTCGTTCACCCCAGGCTTAGCGTATTTCTTGGGTAACATTTAATGAGCAACTTGAGCAGATGGTCTGCTATGGATGGTGGTGGGTTTCGGGGTTTTGTATGGGAGATCACCATGTGGACGGATGACTCTCAGGCCTCAAGAACAACTCTCTGGAGAAAACCCTACCAAAGGTGTAACCTGTTCCGTCATTTCCAGTTCACAAGGGTGATCCTGTAGCAGAGGTTGCGTGGCCGCAGTTGTTGACTTTTTAGCGGATTTTATGCTGCTCTTACTTCATATCCTTGTGAATATGCTAAGCATTAATTCGCATTATATAACAACCCACCTACTGATTTACATTTCTGTGGATAACATATCTCCAGCTTTCTGGTGAGTTAAGTGCCTTTTAAAGATAAAACTGTTTTTCAGGCCTTTTGAACTTGGGAAAGCGAGGAATGTTGTCGGTGTAGGATTGGCCAGGGGGCAGTGGGGGCCCAGCAGGCCAGGCCGCTGCTCAGGAGCCTGGTGGTGGGGCAGAGCCGTGCCACCGGCACACGGGTGAGGGTCGGGATGGGCGCCGGTGAGGAGAGCCAGGGTGAGGCGCAGCCCAGGGTGGCCAGGTGGGGCCCAGGAGGCAGCCGGTGGGTCGGGGCCCGGCTCCCGGGGCCATGGACATTCTCAGTTCAGCAGCGGCAGCTGCCTGTGTAAGGCCTGGCCACCCCTAGCCAGACCTCAGAGTGGGAGGTGTGACATGCCAGGGCCCTGACAGAATTATTCAGTATTGAAAGTATCTTAGATAATATAGTTTCTTAATATACCGATTTGTTCTAAAAAGCGTGAAGCATTAAAAGAATGACTGCAGTGTGATCATTTGCCATCAAGTTATGCTTTAGTAATTAAGATACAGTGTTTGCAAAAAAGATTTTATTATAGCATTCATAACAAATACATTATAGTTATCTAAATTCTGTTTTGACAATCACAGTTTTTTTCAGATAATATTAATTCACTGACAGAAAAAAGCTGTGTGTAAATACAAATTCAAGTAAAACCCTTCCAAAAGACTTTTCTGCAGTGAGTTTTCCCTTTCCACATGTGCTTTAGCTACAGGCACCTGGTGATTAATCAAGCACTGATTCAAAGGACGATCCCATCCTTTAAAGCAGGGGTCCTCAAACTACGGCCCACAGGCCGGATACGGCCCCCCAGGGTCCTCAATCTGGCCCCCGGTGTTTACAGCCCCCCCTGCCCCCCCGCCCCCCCCCCGCCTCACTGGGGGTTGGGGGGGGAAACCAAGCAGCCGCAGATGACTGCCTGCCACTGCATCCGCACGCTGGCCCCTGGTTTAAAAAGTTTGAGGACCCCTGCTTTAAAGAGATGTAGAAAATGTTAATGGATGAGAAAGAAGTTACACCTAGTTGCCACAGAAATTGAATGAGTCTTGAGTTGAAATGCTTGTTGAATGAATTGCTTAAGTTTCACTTGCTACAGATATTGATATTAGATATAGATTAGAGATGAAATGGTATTTTTCATCTCGGAAGAGACTGTTAACAATAACTGAAGGGCTTTTGCTCCCCTCTGGTATGAAAAGGACTAGGTTATAACTTCTCTTGAAGCTCTTGTTTCCTCTTCAGGTCACCTTAAGGAGAACTATTCTCACTTACAGTGAGAATTGTGTGCTTAACTGAAATTGGGTGACAGAAACATTAAAAAAAAATTGTTCTTAAATGATTTATATATGGTACTAAATACAGACAATTTGACATAGATGAATGACAAGTACTGACTTACACTGGTACTGAATAGCAACAGGGCAAGAGGAAACAAACTGAAGTCGCGCCAGGAAGGGTTTGGATTGGATATTAGGAAAAATTTCTTCACTGAAAGGGTGGTCAAGCATTGGAACAGGTTCCCCAGGGAGGTGGTGGAACCATCCCTGGAGGTGTTTAAAAAATGTACAAATGCAGTGCTTAAGGATGGACCCAGCAGTCCTGGGTTAACAGTTGGACTTGATGATCTCAAAGGTCTTTTCCGACCTAAATGATTCTATGAATCAGTACTGAATGGTAATGAATATAGAGCAGCTGATGAAAATTAAACTGTGAATGCATGACTGGTGCATGTGTTTGCATGGCAGGAGGAGTGCTGGAGGACTTCTCCAAGACATACCATGGGGGAGATGTTGCAATACCCAAGTGATGCACTTTCTGTAGGGTTTATAGGTGCAGTATGGGCATATAGACCTGACAGAGTGCTGTATCATGCACATATTCCCCAGGAAGAGCACAGTGATATGAAGCCTTTACTGATAGTGCAATTTGATGACACCACCTGTGTCATCAGTGCCATGCCTGTGTGAGCAGGATAAAGAGGTACTGGGGAGCAGTAATGCATGAGTCTAGTTGACTGTCTAAAAGCCAACCAGCATGCTTAATATACAATGGTGTGTATGAAGAAAATCGTATCTTAAAAAAATTCCAGACCAATTATAAGAAAACTCAGGGAGATAAAGAGTTCTGATTTAAGGATAGCATGTAACATCCTTTTTGAAGACAAATTGAAAACTTAAGGTTTTTTTCTCTACATCTACAGGGAGGTGCAACCTTTTCTGTTCATCCATAGAGCTGAATATTTGTTCAGGCATCAAGCATCTCAATTACTGTTTTATCTTTCTCACTGGAATTGACAAAGAACAAGGAGAGGGCTACTGCCTTGACTGTGCCACTCTGTTGTCCCTAATATAAAACATGAAGCATTCTCTGCTTGATTTTAATCCCCAAGTGGTTCAGAGATAACCCCAACTCTTTCATTAGGTCTTGAAACATCGACTCTCATCAGACAATGGAAGTCAGCCTAAACCCTGATCTCCCTTTTATGTAGGTGCCTGGGAGGAGCACAAGGGAAGTTTCTATGAAATACCGTAACTATTCCTTAATTGAAAAGAAAAATCCTTTGTTGTGGTGGCTGTATCTTGAATGTAGTACTAGTTAGGTTCATAGTGCACTGAAAATACAATTTTCCGTGCTGAATGATACTGTCTCATTGCTTATATTTCTCTGCTTATCTGTTTAGGATGAGATTGTAAACACATTTGGGCCAAAACTAGGTTTTGCTGCTGAGCACTTTAGGCTTATGATTCTTAAATAGGGATGTTAGACACTGTCATAGTGAAGGATTTATCATAAAACTTTAATTACAGCTGTTCTTAATGCTGTTGCTGAAAATGCGTCTGTGGTAAAAGCTTAATAAGATTTGCTTTCACTCTGAAATTCCATTAAAAGAAGAGAATTCTTCCATTCAGTAAATTTGCTGTTAGAATGAATGTGCAGATGTGTGGGTGTTCAATTTAGTAATGAAACCATCTCCTTTTGTTTTACTTCTCTTTAACATCATTCATGCTGAGCACAGTGAAGAGCATAGCTTCAGTTTATTCCTTCTCCTTCACCCTGACTGGATTTGATAATTCACCTGCAATTAGGGAATTAACATGCTTCACCTGTGTAAACTCAGAGATGTACATGACTATGCACAAGTGTTTCTGGGGTCTCAGATTTTGCTGCTCAGAAAATGACTTGGAGTAAAAGACTGTCAGAGGTTTGTTTCATTTAGGGTTCATGGTGGCCTGATCAGCTTTATGTAAGTTCTTTTCATTGAAGCTTCTTCAAATGGTTTTATCCAAGATCTAAGGGTACAGATGTTGATATCTCTCTTCTGAAGTCCAGTGCATTGGTGACCATTAATATTAATGTGGTGATAGATATTGTAATATAATAAAAGGACCTTACTGTATATCTATCACTAAATGTATTTCTGAGATTTTTTACAACTTCGTAGTGAGTTGTTAGTATTTCATTGTATGGTATGTGTGCCAGGCCATGGTATACCAGAGTAATAATATAACATTTAGAAGTGAAAATTTTCCAGTTAAATGGATACTATGCATTCAGAATATGCTGTGCTAGACATCTCATGCTAGTAACTCTGATTTTACAGAATTACATCTTTAAATACAGCCTGGATACAAAATTCTTGTTTCTATATAAAGTTAGGGAGAGCTGTGACTTTCAGTTTTGGTTTTTATCTATGGAACGTCTAGTATCACATTTTGCCTTGCTGTATTTCTGTCAGATGTGCTACACTCTGCCTCCAAACAGTGAATATCTCCCAGGTGGGTTTTCTTTTTGTAACTAGAAATCTTTATCTTTGGGGGTGGAGGAAAGGAATATCTGCTTTTATACCAGTACGGAGGGGTGGTGTGTATGAATAAGGTGGTTGAGGAAGAAAAGTAGATTACAAATGTACAAAAAATAAGCTGTCACTTCACCTATGATCTTTTGCTCTCCTATTCATCTTTAGCTATTTCTTCCCTTGTATTTTTGGTCAGCTGCCATGCAAAGAGTGCATATTACCTTATTATCTTTTTGTCTAATCACTGTGTGTTTGGGGTTTTTGAATTACTATGTTTGTAGCTGTAGGCATTGGAGTCTTCAGAACTGGAAACATGGGAGGAATAAAGGACATCAGGATGCAGCTATAGCTTTGATTTTGTTTGTGCTTATGAATTCTTCATTTTAAGGTTTGTCAGCTTCCTCTACAAGTTGTTCTCAAGTTACCCAAGAGATGTTTGTGGGCCCTCACTCTGAACATTACTTTGTTAGAAATACGTAAGTGAATAGGACTATGTATTTAATTACTGTCCATTTCTTTGTGTTTTACATGAAAATTCTGCTTGTGGAAGTGTGTATATGTTTCTTAATAGACCTTTTAAAATCAGGTTTACTTGAATCTCTTTTTCATCTGTTGTATGTTCTGGTTTTACGGTAGCTCTGTGGTTTTGACCTTTATTAGCTTCCCTTGTGAACTTTCTTTCGCTGTATACGAGCTAAGTCATAGCTCTCTGATGTTTCACTTTAATGTCTTTGTACCTGAGACCTCATTAATGTTTAATATTTATAGATGAAAAGTGAAATTTAATGTCTCCATGGATTCTAATATATATTAAACTGACAATTTAATGTGTTTCCGTTTTGACTCTTCCCCAGACCTGAGGTATTTTAAAGTTCAGGGGTTTGGGGTATTGAAATATCCAGCTAAGAGAAAAAGGGGGCTAATAATATTAATCCCTGTAATTGTAACAGTCATCAGTAAAAAGGCAGTTTTTAAAGGACAGCAACTTCATGGTGCTATGTGAGATAATACGATTTTTTCTGTATGTCTATATCCTGGTAATGGTCCTGATTGTAGAGAGAATTGCCCTTTAAGGGAGCTCTGGAGTTTGCCTTAGAGCCAGTGAAGCATAGCTGGATATCAGATCTGCTGGGGAACATAAGGATACTGAGTTCAGCTAAGGTAGTGCAGAGGGAATCAGTGTTTTATGTTTATGCATAGAGACTTAGCAAAGGCAGAGCAGAGACTTTCCTAAGCTCTCAGCCAGAAGCCAGAAGAGCCAGCCTGTAGGAAGACGTGAGCTGTCTGGAATGAAATCCTCTGCAAGGGCCAGGGTTAACCAGCACCACAGCTGTGATCCAGCAGGAGGCTGGCAGGAAGGTCTGTTGTCTTGAGTTTACTGGAAAAACTGCCCTCAGAGGAGAGGGGGTTGTGGAAACGGTGTGCAAGATCATGCTGCAGCACCTTTTTCAGGGGTGAGGGCTATGGAAAAGTGCAGTACCATTTTTCTGTCTGCCATGACTTTGGCAGAACTTGCATAGCTCTTGAGCACAGTCTTTGATTCCTCCGTGCAATGCCACAGGAGGGTCTCAAGTACAAGTGACTTAAATACACTAGCTAACACTAACATTTTCAGACTTAAATGCTGACATCAGTAGGAGATGTGGGTGTGCCTATGAAAATTAGGCAGCCTATATTAACATAAGTAACACCAATGTAAATACCTAGCTTTGGACATAGGGTGGGTTCTATTTCTTAGAAGACTAAAGGTCTTCTTTAATTAACTCAAGTCATGAACCCATATTGGAAAAGAATTATTATCTTGCATTTTAAAGAAGACTTTTTCAAAACCTATAAAAGTAGTCTGTAGCAAAGGTGGATATAGATTCTTCTGCCAAAAGAACTGATAATTAATTTTAATGTCAGTCTTGTTGTTCTTTTAATAACTGTTCTGTGTTTAAAGCCTGTCCACATAGCTCCATACCTATTAATCTGATGTCTATGTACTGCAGAGGGAGGGGGGAAGTCTGAGAAAAACTGAAGGTCAAATCTTTGAAGCTATGTTTGAGTTACAGTAGCTTTTCCTGTTCAATGATGTGTAACTTTCAATTCCTACCAAAAGAGTGGGAGACAAGGAATTAGAAATTAAAACTCAATGTATCAATCAAAGCTGTTCATCCTACTTTAATATGCTATTCACATTCTGGCTGTTGATAAAATTAGATGTGACTAATCACAGTACTCCGTTTAGTGAAATACACTCTGATTGGTTTTGTAATTGAAAACTATTGGCATAAAATGGAAAGGTCAGCTTAAATGGCATTAGACAGAGATGATCATCTGTTTGTCCAATTTCAAAGGGTTTGGGTCAGAGGAAAAAAATTAGGTCATTTTTTAATTTGAAAGAGTTCATTAAAACCTCTCATAACTCTTCCCTCCTTCCACTGTTGTTCCTATTTTCCCACTTGGGGAAGAGTTTCTGCGCATATCTGAATTCTTTAAATATGCTTTTGCTGCTAGGGGAAAAATCAGCATTCATTCATGCACATGCTGAAGTACAAGACCTGTTAGATCATCTTCCTAGTAGTCTGGTGATTTTAAGTATATGAATCCTATTGAACTTCAGTATCTTTTCAGGTTTGACATAACTTAATCTTCATTGCCTTAATTATGTATAAACATTTAAGTAATTTGTCCACTTTAATTAAGAGAATTCACTGTTGCTTCATAAAATAGTGTGAGGTAGGGTTTGAAGTATGAAGTGTATGAATGCACAACATGGGTATGTTGTTGCTATTTTATTGTCAGTCAGACAGAGAGGGAAAAAGCATGTTACAATAAATAATCTTTCTTATTTTCAGGAAATGGTCACCTGCAGTTACTTGTCTTAGTTCTTTTTCCAGGTAGTAGTAATGCTTCTTGTTGGTTTGTTTGGGTTCTTTTAATAAGCAGTTTATACTTGCTATTCTTAGTCTTACCCAATTGCTAACAAACTAATGTTGTTCTCTTCAAAGTTTCATATACTCCCAGGGTCAGCAACAAGAGCTGAGAAGAATTTTAAAAAATAAGAGCATTTAGTCTAGAGGAGAGAATAATTTTCATGTCCATGAAATGTAGCTGCTGGAAAGGAAATATGTTCTTCCTGTCCCTGGTGAAAAGAACAAAGAAATAAAAGGCTTAAATTATGGCAAGTAATACAGGTTAGATGAAAGGGGAAGTTATCTAATTGCAAAAATAATGAAGTATTGAAGTAGATTGCCTTGAGAGATTGTGCAGTCTCTGCTACTGGAGGTCTGCAAGGGCATATTAGTTAGACACTTCAGGGAAGTGATTTAGGCATACCCAGTTCTGATTGGAGGTGGGAAAAGATTGTATCTCAAAGGACCTTCCAGATACATTTTTATGATTCTGTGCCTGGAATCACTAGCAAGACTGCTGTTGGCCTTAGTAAACCTGTAATGGGTTCACACAAAGCACAGAAATTCTCATGCTTCCAAAGACCTTGGAAGAGGTCTCCTTATCAGCTTTGTATTGTCTTGAGAAGGCTGAAGAAGAATGTAAACCTGTCGGCTACGTTTAATCAGCTTGCTTTCTGCAGCAGTCTGTGGAGTTTGTTTGAAAGTCTCTTAAACTATGGAAATTACTATCCAATGCCCTCATAAACAAAGAATTCTTCTAGAGATCAAGTAATGATACATTTGCTGCAGCATCAGAAGCCTACAGATACGAGTTGGCACTTGCATTTGGGCAGGTTAGTTTGATTCAAGGTCTTTAAAGTGCAAGATAATTCTTTTCCAATGTGGCATCATTACTTTAGTTAATTAAACAGTAGGGTTTTTTCTTTAATCCAGTGTAACCTAAACTGCAAATTCCAAAATTAGGTATTAATGATGCATTTAATTGGTATGTTTTAATACCAGTTCTTGAACTGATGGATGTTTTTGCAGGAAGGGACTTCTAGTAGGAGTAGTATTACTTTCCGTGCTTTGTGGGGTTTTTTTTATAGAAGTTTACTTTTTAATATAGATAGTCTGGAGTATTTGTGAATAGATTAGCACTGTGTGACACGCAGCAAGACAGTAAGGTTTTTTCCTCCTCCATATGGGCATTGGCAAAAGCTTGAGTATTCTGCAAATCAGTGCCCTTGGAACATGAATTCTGTTGTGTCATGGATCAGCACAAACTTCAAAAATACTATTTAAACAAATCAGTGTTTTCTTTCTGCTGTTTGTAAAAATGTTCAGACAATTACATAAAATAAAAAGTTACTCTTTCACCTGTGTGCAGAGGCTGTCTTACAGTATGGCAGCTTATCTGTAGAGATCGGAATGTAAAGCTCATCAAAACTCTAATTTAGAAATCTATTACTTTTCTATTGTAACAATTACAATATGTACTTATAGAAGTCTATTAGCTTTTGCAAATACTCGAGTGGCCAAATTAATTTTTATCTTATACTGCAGTCAAAAATATGGAATATGCTATACCATTGCTGCAGAAACTGATTTTTTTGTAGCAGATTTTTTATTTAGTGCTAAAACATGCTGGGTAGCAAGTTTGGCTGGAGTTAGCTTCTTCATCTGACCTTTCTCTTACAATGTTTCTATTACAACAGAATATGCCCAAAAAAATCCATTTCTATTGAAAGTATTGGTCAGCTTATGTTATCTTAAAAAAAGCAATAATAAAGGGTAGCTATATTTTTTTCTAATATTACTGGGTCTGCTGGGTAACTGGTATCAAATATACTGCAAAGCTGTAATCAGCTGTACTACAGAGATTTGAAGAAATCTTCAGAGATCATTTTTTTATAAGTAATAGGTGCACCAAAGGAGGAAAAAAAAATGGAATATGCTTATGAAATTGTTGTTTTCTCATGCAACAACAAATAAGTTGCAATTTTCTCATTAGTGATAATCTAATTGTAGTGATCATGCTGTACTGTTTTTAAAATGTGTTCAGTAATCTGTGAATGTTACCTAAGAGAGGATGTGCTTTTATTAAAAATTCAAAGGCAAGTTACTTTAAATGTAATTTAGCATAAGACAATATGATTGTTAATCACCATTGAACAGATTTGTCAAAATGAGAAATTATTTCCTGCTTAAAAGACCTGACATTTGAATCCTACAAAAGCACTTTTTGTCTTGAGTTGGTGCAATGGCCAATCTAAAACCATGTGATTCTTAGCATAGTGAAAATCTAAAGACATTATTCTAAACTTGAGGAAAAATGGGTAATCTGAAAAGTCTGTTAACAACAAGCACTATTACAACTTCATTATTCATCCTTGCAATATTGCAAACTGGCAATCATCAAAAAATGGATCAGTCCCAAAACTGTAAATAAATTTCTCTCTGGGTTTTGGTTGGTTGGGTTTTTTTGCTTTTTAAATTAAATAAAAAAAATTAAATTAGCAAAATTAGCATGGTAAAAAAAGACCCAGAAAGTTATATAATAAATTCTTTCAGGAGTAACTAAAAATCATTGTTTATAGTGTTCATCCAGTGGCTTATATAAAGACCCGTGCTGGTTCAAAAAATAACCAGTAGCCATGCTGGCAAAAATCCTGCCAGGTCTCTTCAAACCCTTTTAATGTCTTTTGATGTAAAAAATAATTTCTGAAAAAGCCAGTCATTAATGTGTAGTATTAATAAAACATGAGTATGATGTAAAACTTCCTGAAAACGAATAGTGAAGTATGGATACAGGCTCCTTCTGCAAGCTTACCCTATTGCGCTGGCAAAGCACTCCTGAGCTGAAGGAAAAGACTGTAGAGGAATGAAGGCAGTGGGTTGATTAGCGTTGATAACATGCAGCTGTGGCCTTGCTGCAGAGGCAGTGGGTTGACTGACATGGATGATGTGCAGCTGTAGCTCCTTCCCGCTGAGGGTTGTGGGAGAGGGGGTCAGATGGAGGAGGAGCAGTGTGGTCTGACCTCTGGAAGAAGGAGGAACAGAATGGACAGTAGAATCTGACTGATGGTAAGAGCCTTGTTGCAGCCTACTAGTTTGTTTTTGCTGCAACAATGGTGCCCCATGTGAGGCTGACTGAGTTGGACTCAGACTATGACAACCGGCGCCCAACGTAGCTGAGACAAGTGGGAGAGCCTGCGACCCGTAACAGACACCATGAGAGGTGAGCCATTGACAACTAATCGATATGGGTGCATTGCAATATTTCTTGTCCATCTTAACTCAAATTGCAACTTTTGGTGCCCAGCGTGGATGGGGACTATTTAATATGAGTGCAGAAGAAGAAAATTCTCTGTTAACGATGCTTATAGATATATTTGAAAAACGAAGCATAAAGTATAACAAGAGGGCAATAAGAACTTTGCTAGGATGGTGCAAAGTAAATGATGCGTTAGTTGCGCCGAATAAAGTCACATGCGTTCAGACATGGCAAAACACTGGAAAATTACTTTCTGAGGCTTTCTCGAGGGGCGATAAAATTGCAACAACATCGCTAACAACATGGAGATTAGTTTTAGACTTACCAGAACGATTAAAAGTGGACAGGGAGACAAATTCTATATTTGCAATGCTTATGGATATATTTGAAAAAAGAGGTGTAAAATATAATGTAACGGCAATAAGAATTCTGCTAGTGTGGTGTAAATGTATGATTTGCTAGTTATGGTGAAAAAGGTTTTCAGCATTCAGACATGGCGAAGCGTTGGAAAGGTACTTCTTGAGGCTGCCTCGTGGGGAGACAAAATTGCTACAGCGTTGTTAACAACATGGAGATTGATCATAGATTTTTCTAGAACAGTCAGAAGTGGACAGAGAGATAAACCCTGTATTATCAATGCTAATCAACCCACTGCCTTCATTCCTCTACAAAAGACCTGGAGTAGCAGCACTTTGTCAGTGTGTGTTTTGGTTTATTTGGATCTGTCATAGACACTTGTGTTACTTGAGTTTGATTTCATTTCACCAAGCTGGAATTCAGAGAAGTTAAAACATTAGGAAAAGATTGGTTTAGGTGATTTAGTTATTGAACAAATCTGTCAGCAGCTTAGACCAGCAGGCAGAAAGAGATGGGAGTTGCTTGCCCTGAGGAATCATTTTTATTATCATTTCAGTTTATACCCTTCCTCCTGTCCCACAGGCAGTTGAAGTTGTGTCATTTAGGAAGCCAAGATTCACTGCCAGACTTCATAGGTCACCTTTGGCAATTCATGGTGGTTCAGAATCAACAGATGTTGAATCCAAACTCCTTTGGAATTCCGTGCATTTTATACCTTGTCTGTGGAACTAGTAAAACCCTTGTCCCCCTCCAAAGGGACCAGAGCATCTGTGTTACAGGGAGAAGCTGAGGGAGCTGGATCTATGTAGTCTTATCAAGACAAAGTATTTAAACCCAGTGGGTATAAATACCTGACTGCAGGGGGTAAAAAAAATAAAGCCAGACCTTTCTCAGTGGTGGCAAGGGAAAAGGTGAAAGGCAATGGGCACTGACTGAAATACAGAAGAATCCATGTATGCATACTGTAATGTGCCCAGGATAACCACTTGGTGCTATTCTGCCCCGCTCTGCTGTATTCTTTTGGGGATTTAGAATACTTTTTGCCTGTGTTACCCAAGTCGTTTGTAGCAGTCAGGAAATACAAATGTCAACAACATCAAGGTGATAATGGATGTTTTGGAAATACTAGAAGTTAAATGAGAAATAATTTTTTGAGGATAGTTTCAACATACATAAGAGTTGCAAAGCACAGGAATTTCCATGGGGTATCACTTGATATAGTCAACATAATAGGATTCCATGAACTCTTTTCCTGATAACTTGCAAAATGTGTGTGTTTAAAATTCTACATCATGAATGGCAGTGCATACTGCAAGCTTTTAGTTCGTGAGTGATGGATGCAAGACAGCATCTGTGCTAAAGAATCTTTTACTGTTCTTATACCAATATATATTATTAAACATCTCTAATCTTCCATAATTTGACATGATAAATCACAACTTCCCAGCATGGAAATGCATCCTTACAGAATTGTCATTCACCCAATGCTCAAGCACTCATACACTGGGTCAATAGGAAATTGCGATGTTTTTAAAACCTGTTTTAATTTAGTTTTTTCTGCAGTTTTGTTACTTCAACAATATAACTGTAGTGCAGCAATAACAGGTTTTATACCTGTCTATAAAAATCTCAGTAATGAGAAGCTTGGGGAGCTTGGCATTTTCAAAATAACATTATTAACAGCTTTAGTCTGGAATTGATGGCATGATGCTACTGGGTTGTCCATGATGATCTAGAAAATAAAAGCACAGAAAGCCTGAAAGTGTTTCAAAAATGAAATAACCTTGAGTCTCTCAGATGGCGCAGACTAAATCAAGTACTGCCCTTTTTTGATGTGCCGGGCTAATTATTTCTAGTAATGTAAATGTCAGTGCAGTGAACGCTTATTTGCTGTGGCATAACAAATAAATGGCACATGAAATCTGAGCATATGAAGAATTCATCATGTCCTCAACTCTCTATTATATTGCTTCAAGGTAAAGATTTGGAAAATAATTCAGGTTTTTATTTTTAAAAATGTTGTAAAGTACTTAAAGTAAAAATAAAATTAAAAGGCAGTAGTTATATCTGAATGTATTCTGTTTTTTTCCTTCTTTTTAAAAGATAATAGGCTTTAGAGCCTTTACCACCTTCTCTTGAGAGCAAATAGTAGTTCTCTACATTTTACTGAACAACGTTTTCTTCATCCTCAGCATCTTCCAACCTAATGAGGGTATCCAGATCTACAGCAACCATTTCTTTGAAGTATGTAGGAGGGTGGCATTGTAGGATGAGGTCCCTCAAGTGTCCCTCCAGCTCTCTCATCTCTCCACTTCTCCCTGGGCATCTTTTGTATGTCCCTCAAGTGCTACCCCAATGGGCAGTGGTTTTGGTGTAGCCAGCATCTGGCCAGCAGCAGCACAGGACTGACCGGAACACTCAGTGAATGGCATCAAGAGGTGGGTGCCCTGGGTGGGCAGGGTGGCTGCTGCCCACCCATCCCCCACAGCCTACCACTGCACTCGCTGCAGCCACTGCTTCCCTCCTAGAGGGATAGCATCCCAGAGAAGGACCCTGAAAAACACGTAGCCTGGGGGTTCAAAACTATCAGCTTTCAAAACTATCAAAACTTTCAGGTGTTGCAATGCCTGCCCCTGACATCTTAAGGAAAGATCGTGGTGGAGCCAAATTACTAGGTGGAATAGTTTCATTTTATGATGGTGAGGACTTCACAGGCGTTTAAGGCCTGTATTGCACCTATTTGCTCAGCATTACTACTTGTACACTGATCTCTGTTCTATTTGGCAATTCAGATATGAGACCTTTTTTGTTTGTTAGTCTAATACTGAAGAGCAATAGGAAAGGAGGGCTATGCAGGTGTCGCTCAGAAGCTTAAACATAAAGGCATAGAGATGAGACTGTGCGATGTTTGGATTTTATACCCTTTCTATAGAACAGACTGCCTTATATCAAGCACATTCTTAGGGAAAATAATATTTTGGTTTTCATCTCATATTCTTAGCCAGTCCCTGCACCAGAATAGAGTTTGCTTGTGTTTGGAGGTGGGAGAGCACTTGAATTCAGATTTGTAATACTGTAATATTGCTGTAATGTAATGCTGTAATACTAACGTTTCACTTGAATGGTCTTGGGCTAAAATTTAGCATAAACAGAGTAAGGAGAAATCATTCAAAATTAGTCTTCATGACCATTCCAACTCTTGGGGAAGAAGCTTCATGAGAATGTCTGTCTTCCTATGTTTGTGATAATACCAGAACAGAAATACAGGAAATGGGCATGTTGTGATTTTGCAGCAGACTTATAATAAACATATGATAGAATATCCAGTGACATCACTCTTTAAGAAGTGATCCATAAATTTATTCTGATGAAGAAATGGATTTAATTGCTTTAGTGGGGAATCTTGTATTTAAAAACAAAGGAAAATCAAAGGCTGGCTGTTTTTGTGCTTGTCTTGAAGTATCTGTGAAGGTGTCTAATTCAGTACTTTACCATCTTTTTTCCTTTTTTTACCACATTTTTTCCTGAGCAGGAAGAAGTGATTATTGCTAAAATTTTCTGAATTAATTACTTCCTAAAATTCATTTTTAAAATGGAAATTATTATGCTGATCAGAATATGATGCTTTGTTAATGTACTGTTATGGTTTAACCACAACTGGCAACTAAGCACTACATAGCTGCTCACTTGCTACCCGTTGTTGGGATAGGGGAGAGGATCAGAAGGGTTAAAGTGAGAAAACTCAAGGGTTGAGATAAAGACAGTTTAATAGGTAATGCAAAATCCAAGTGCACAATCAAAGCAAAACAAGGAATTCATTCTTCCCATGGGCAGGCAGGTGTTCCGCCATCGGAAGGGCTCCATCAAACGTGGCGGTTACTTGAGCAAATGCCATGACTCCAAATATGTCCCCACTTCCCTTCTCCTCCCTCCCACTTTATATGCTAAGCACGATGCTACGTGGTCTGAAATATCTCGTGGGTTATTTTGGGCCATCTGTCCCAGCTGTGTCCCCCCCCAAGCTCCTTGTGCCCCCCAGCCTACTCATAGGTGGGTGGGTGAGAGGCAGAAAAGGTCTCGACTGTGCAAGCGCTGATCAGCGATAACGAAAACATCCCTGTATTATCAACACTGTTTTCTGCACTAATGCAAAGTATAGCTGCATATCAGCTACTAAGAAGAAAATTAACTCTGTCCCAGCCAAAACAAGCATATGCAGTATTTGATTGTATATTGTTGTTCAGTAAAATAACCCTAGAGCTAGTGAGAAGATCCTCAGGCTCAAAGTGAATCTGTAATTATCACTTCTTTTTTTTTTTTTTAGAAAGGTGCATTTCCATTAATACATCATCTTCCTTTGCTTGAGTCCCCTTTAATTGTCTGCCTCTGCAGAGTGAAATTAAAAATAAATGAGTTAGTCAATGAAGACAATTGTTTCTGAGTTCAAGCTTTCAAATGTCACAGCAGAGAAGCTTTTTTATCCCCTCTGAGGGATCTAATAGTCTGTGGGTGAGTTTTTGATAATTATACTATTTTGGGGGCTTATCATATTCTCTGTAATTGAACCAGATGTTGAGTCTTCTCTAGAGGACAAGGATCTTCTGAGTCTGTGTAGTACTGTATCAGTCTTGCATCCCAAAAGATTTGAGGTTAATGTGAAAATGAAATAGTAAGGCAGATGCTGTATGTAATGTTGCTGTAGGTGGGTAATCCCTTTTAGACAGAAACACTTAAAAATGTGCAACTCACAGCTTCATACTATCTGTAACAAATGGTTGGATGATAAATTGTTGTAGGATTTTTTTGACAGTCAGTCAAAATCCAGCTCTTTGTATGCAGAGTTATATTTGGTGTTATAATAGTGCTGCTATTATAAAAATAGTTCTCAAGTTCAAGAGACTAAGGGCTGTAGAGGCAGACTGTGGTATTTGTGGGTGACGTAGAAATGTTTTGGAAGGGAAAACCTTGAGTATATTTCAGTTAACCAGCTGTGCTGGTTTCTTATTCCTATATATTGTTATATCACTAAAGCATACATATAAGCATTGCTTTCCTGTTATGGTGAGGTACTTGAGGGGGTGGGGGTGCCTGAGCCTTCTTTTCTCCTACCTTGGTTTCCCCTGGAAAGAATCCCTAGTGCATGTTTTGGAAGGAACCATAATTTTCTCTAGTCATGCTTCTGCATTTCTTAGGCCATCACGTATACCAAAAGATTATTATTGCACATGTCGAACTAACTCTTCACACCAATCTTGCAGTGTTCATACTACTTAAATACATGAGAACCCAGAATGTGGAAATAATGAACATGTATTCTCTAGAATACTCTGTCTGTGATAATTTGCTTAGCCACAGGTTAATAATCCTTAATAAATTTTTATTTTATGGGCTGGAACCCAAGCTTATTTGATTATATGTTTAAATGTCTAAACCCAATTTTGTGCTGAAGTCATAGGGTATTTTATAGCACGAATATAGCTTTTGGTCTAGCTGCTCATACGTTACCCCTAAAATGAAGAATTCCTGTTGTTGCCGCCTTTAGCACTTCTACTTATGCAGTGTGGTTAATTTTATTTCAGCTTAGCACATCAACTTATGGTCAGATATGTGTTCCGCAAAAATTCAGAATCGGGATCTGTTAGCATATTCCATCTTGTGAAGTGACTTCGTATTCATCTGCTCAGAACATGTCTTTCTGAGATTGACCATAGAGGTGAGGATGTGGTTTCTGAGCTTTCTTGTGTGTACTTACCAATAGCAGCACTATCTTGGTTGGTATTATTATCTAGCCATTACACCAGTCATAGCCTGTGTATAACAAAACCAGAGGTTTTTTTCTCATTTGATGCAAAATACTGTAAATTATCGGTGTATCCAAAAAGACAGAGAACTGAGAAAGAAAAGCAGAGAGTATGTAGGGGGAAGACAAGGTTAGATTAAGACTGTTTTGTTTGTTTTTTTCTTTTCCTTCCTTTGCTTACTTTCCAGCTAGAGATGCTTTAGAAACAGGGGCTCTTCCAGTCATCATCATCTGGAAGAATGAAGCATGTTTAGCATACTTAGAGTTTTACAATGGAGCCTTTTAGCAGTTTTAAAACATTCCAGAAACTCTGCTTTAAGGTCTCTCAAAATGCAATTTGTTTACCCTTAGGCAGAAGTGAAATGGAGGAACCAGTTTTCTCAAGTGCTTTTGTATCTTGTTAGACATGTAGCAACATCAAAAAGAAAAAAAAACCTTCAGTTGCTGACAAGGGAGATATTTAGTTGAGGGACTGAAGGCAGTCCTGATTTCTTCAGAGCTATAGAATTTCCACTGCAAAACTCTTTCCGGAGTGTTTGACTGAAACTCTACATCCCTTCTTAAGCCCTGCTTCACGCCCACTGCAGAAGTAAAACCAATGTGTCCACAGGGAGAATTTCATGAAGTCTAGTCCCTCAAAAGGCCAGAGTGTTTGGTCCCCATTGAGATTATACTGTCTGAATAGCAATCCTTTTACTAGACTAATTTTAGTGAATGTATTTAACTAGATTATGCTTGCAAGAGGGCATCCTGGTACATGAGACTTGTAAATGTTATCAGGTACAGTAACTACGAGTAATTAATATTTTTTTTTTAAGTAATGGCATCAAAATGCAAATAGGCAACAGGAAACCAGCTGTAAACTCTACTACTCAGCTTTCTTTCTGTGTGTGGCAAACTTGCCATTTAAATCGCTACTTTTAGGGAACAAAGCCAGCACAGGAATAAAGGGTCACAAAAGTAAAGTTTGTGCTGCTTTTGATAGCTGTGATTTTTTGGGACTGAGAGGTTCACACCAGCTATACCCATATTGACAAGGGATAGGAATTTAGCTGATCTGTCTGGCCCTGACTTTTAAATAGCCAGTTAGTGCTTCAGAGTGGATTATTTTATGACTTTGGGTTCAATAATCACGCTTAACGCTGTTGCAGTCTCCATAGTACCTTGTGCTTCTGACTTTTAACAAACGAGCTACTTCAGATCACTATTGGAACATTACTATTATTTGAATTCAAGAATTATTGAAATTAATGACTTCATTTCAAGGACATGAAAAGTTAGATATTTTGATAACATGAAATACTTTTATCAGGGTATCTTCAGTTTTTCTTCAGTTTTTCCAGGTTTGAACCTCTGGCTTGTATGATATTAAAACAACGCAACGGAGTCTTTTCTTGGAATACAACTGCAAAAGTTTTAGTAATGGAAGAAACACAGGTTGGATTACACTTCGGTGATATGTAACATAACGTACCTTTAACATTAAAACTAAAAAAAGTAGGTAATGCTGGAAGAATGTGATGGCTTTGACTCAGTATCACAGGGATTTATTGGAGAGCACTAGCTCACAACACTTTGCCCTGAATATCCAACGTTATCAGAAACATCAGCTGACCCAAAGCAGAGATTTTCTGCATAGATCTATGTCAGCTAGGATTTCTAGCATCCTTTGCCCAAAGGTAACCAGCCATGCCTGGCATTACTCGCTTCTTGCTTACAATCTGAAAGCCTTCAAACCCCTGTTTTAAGGATGGCTTAGCTATCAGATCCACATCATATAGCCTGGCAAACACATGTCTCTCCTGAAAAGAGAAACCCTAACTGAAAATGCTGGGGCAGCTTCACTCGAAGCCACCATCTCCCAGCTTTGTGGTGCCAGTAGTGTAAAATCAGTAAAAGATGGGTGAGTCCAATATTCATTTGGTTTACATACTTGAAGTTCAGAGCATTGTTCTTACATACGCACAAGATTTTTTTAGAGCTTTCAATATTGCCTAGTAGAAGACTGATGAAATGTTGCTTTCCTGGAACTGCTTTTCAAGTTTGTTTTCACATATACTTTGATAACTACATTTGTAACATCCATTAGACATATACCCTTCATTCTGGGTAACTTACCGGTTCAAACCTAGAATTAACAGAACTAGAATTTTCATGTTACTCCTAAGTAGCACTGAATCGCTTCCTCACTTTCTTCAGCACAGATGTGGTAGATTGTCTCCTTTGTTTATCAAAATTTTCTCCATTTCTTTTACCATATTTTTTTGTAAATTAAGTATTTAGGAAAAGGCTATATTTATTTGAAAACTTATGCAGCTTTGTACTACTTCCTATGCATCCAAATTTTGTCTACTTCTAATACTAGTTTTCTATTTTATTTTTTATAAAAAACACCAGCATTTCGCAGAAAAAAATGACAAGAAAAGCTCTAGAAAGGTAAAATTGCTTAGAAGGGAAAAGTGGTTCTTAGCTTTACCTGAGAATTTAGAGTCTGGAAAGGGGAAGTCAATTTACCAACTTTGTGTTGCATGGGGGCTTTTTTGCTGGGTACTTTTTGAGGGGATGGGTTTGTTTGGGTTTCTTTCCCCCTTATCTTTTACAAAATAAAAGATCTACAGGATTTGAAAGTGTTTTGAGGGTCTCTTTGCTCTGTGCATCTGATGCAGTAAGCCTGGCCATGTGTGAATAGCAGTAGCTCATCGTTAGCTATCAAAAAAAAAAAAGCCCGAAAAAAACCCACCACCAAAAAAAACCCAACCAACCCCAAAAAAACACCAACCCCAAAAATCAAGGGGAACACTGAAAGGTGCTTAGTAACTATAACTCCAGCTTTGCACAAGTGGTAGTTTATGGAAAAAAATCAAGTACTTCATGAATTGAAGGATGAGACATTTTTGAAACCTGATTAATTTTAGTCGTCCATTTAACTTCCATGAGCTTCTTGCCAAGCAGTGATAGCAGGACACTGATGGAAAGAAATGTTAAGTACAAATTGTTTGACATACTTCGATTAATTGTTTGTCAAGAAATAAATTAATGGTTTTCTTACACTGTTTAGAAAAATAGCTTCATTTAAGTTTCAGTATTTGCATTGGATACACTGAATGTTTTATTGGCTTCTGCTGTATATTAAGTGTTCTTCTGTAATAATGCAAGCCATGTATGTATGTATATATTTATTTGTTTGTTTGCTGTTTTCACAGACACTTCCATTGGGGCTGGGAGATGGACAGCTCTTTACCTGGACTGATGGCTTGAAAAGGAAGGACTGGCATGATTATGAAAGCATTCAAAAAGATGCTATGCGTTCAGGTATACATAAGTTCAGAGCAAATTGAAATGGTTTATTCATTCTTTCTTCATATTGTTATGGGGGTTTATTTGAGTCAGCTGAAAAGCATTCATAACAGCCTTTTTTTGATTACAGCACTTCACAAGGACATGTTGTTCTGAAACGAGGGGTCAGACCAAGCACAAATACCTTATCTCTGAAAACAGCCAAGCAAAAATACAAATAATGGGTCATGTTAATAGCTATATAATGATTGTACAAGGAAATGGGCAAAAATATTAACAAAATATTTTTCATGTTGAGATGAGTTGTTATACTGTGACCAGATATAAGCAAAAGTGTTGGTTTCCAAAGGAACATGTGTTACAATTGAAGCTGAGCTGTCCTTAAATCAGTGGATAAAACCCGAGTCCGGTACCTGTAACTGCTAAGAACATCCAAGGTTATGTTAGAAAGAAACTTTGACCCTTTTACCATTGTCAAACTCCAATCCTTTAGTCCTGCTAAAGCTACTTCACTTCATTCTGACAGTCTAAAATTATTCGAAAATGGGAGCAAATTGTATTTGCAGATACTGTAACAAGGTATCCTTCAGTGTAAGTAATGTAATTTTAATGTACCTCACATGCTGTATGCCATGTGTGCGAAGAAAGGTTTGTGTTCCTCTGTCATCAGAGCATGTTCACATTTGAATCTTTCTTTCATAGTATAATTTACAACTATTCAATGTAAGATGAATTAAATTAAAAGGAAGGAAGAGTAACAGCAGTTGAATTGCACCTTAATCAGTGTCTGAAAGTCATTATTTTACAAAGGCCAATCTAATATTATAAAATAAATCATGCTGTCTTGATTCCGCTGTCGGAAGACAGCCAACACCTCCCCCAAAATACCTCTATAACTGAATCCAGTTGACAGATTCATAAGACTTGGTAAGTACTTAATTTTGCAGGGGCCTGAACCAGTAAAATATTGCAAGTGTAGGTTCATTTTATAAACCATTTTTCCCTGTCTTTGGAATCTTTTTGATCACTAACTAAAAAAATTATCCTTCCCTCCCACATGTGCTTTGGAGGAAAAAAAGTGGGGAGAGGGAGGAAGTTACTCTAGGCATCTTAGAAGTTGTCAGATCAATGTTAATTGTGTTCCAAATTGCTAAGTGTAAAATGACAAATATCTAAGAGAGAATGTACAAAATAGAAACAGCATGTATGTAGAAACATACACATATGTAACGAATATCAACACGAATGTGATAGCTAACATGTTACTTGGTTAAATGGACCTTTTTGAGGCATGTGGACTGATGCTCTGGCAATGTACTTTTGATTCCTAAAAATGTAGTATGGACCCCATATGTTTTGAAAAATAAACAGTAATACTTATGGTTGTCTGATGGATAGCTATAGAATTACCAATTTAATGCAAGTCATTGCATGGAGTCGACTAAGAAGTTAGCAAAACATGTTATGTAGCTTTGTAATTCCCAGTCCTACTCCTAACATAACTCCAGTAGAATGCCCTAGTACGTGAATATTTTTTCCAATAAACTTCTATTCTTGGTAATAATAATAATCATACTTAAAATATTCTAAGTTATTTATGTTTTTATTGACTTCCTTGTGATACTATTTGCTGAGTTTGACCACTTAATAAATCTTTTGAATGATTTCTATCATTATTATTCATTAGATTAAATTGACTTTTAATGATTTTTTTTCTTTGAAAATCACAATATAGTAATACCAATGCAAAGCTAGATTATTTCAGTGCACTCCTTTGGGACATACTATGTAATTTCTGTCCCTAATAACAAATCAAAATATAGCTGAAATCAACTTTTAGTTTAAAATCAATCTGAAGGTATGAAATAACAACACTGAAAGGGCTTCTCGGGACATTTCAGGAAAGGCAGCCAATGCTCATTACACAGAAAAGAAGAAAGGAGTGAAGTCTTTTTTGAATTTAGTTTAGCTGTATATCTGTAAGGCTTACAATTTCCTAAGTGCTGGGACTGTGAATTTCATAAATCTAATTAAGGTGAGGTGCTGGTTTCTCTATGGCTAGCTGCACCAAATTAAAATCAATGTTCCTGAATTTGAGTGGTCTCTCCTCAGTGGGAATCGTTCAATTACTTTAAAGCTAAAGAGAAAAGCCATTTGCAAGATATGCAGAAAAATAATACTATTTCTATTTATTTCAAGTGTTCTAGCTTTTTTTTTTTTTTTTTTTGCTTTACAATTACACATGGTCTTGCATATAAATGTCGAAGTGAGTTCAGGTTACTTTTGGTTTTGTGGGTCTTTGTTGGACCACCTGGAGTTCAAATGTATGTTTGTGGTGTTTTTACCATTAGTTCACATTCTGTTCACATGATGAAGGTGCTTGAGAACAACTGAAGTGAATGGTGGAGTGGCAAGGCTTTACATCTAGCCAAAACGTTATTAATATTTGAAGACTCTTGCAGAGACAAAGGCTTCAATAACTGGTACTGCTTTTTGAGCTTCTCATTTATATGCAATTTGCTTATGCTGTAGATCCTTCCAAGGTCAGTTTCCTTCAGCTGGAATTATTTGCTGAAGTCCTTTTGAGGGGAAAACAGGGAAAACACCCTTGTGGGCTTCCCACTAGACAAAACAAAGGATAGTACGGATGCAATCACACCGTAACTGCTGCTTTAGTGTCACTGTTCCGTCAGTGAGGTTCTGAATCTGTCGGGTGTCCAGTTGTGCTGCACACACAAGTTGTTTAACATCCTTTGATAGCTTTGAGTCCCACTCTGTAGGATATCATTTTTACAGCAGAATACACATCAAATAGCAGCTACACTTGTAATCTAAAGACCTATGATATGTTTCCATGGTGGGTATTTCTTGGGATGAGGTACTTACTTTTGGAAAATACATATCTTTTGTTTTAAGAAGGAGAAGCACATCTGAAGTTGTTTCACATAGTAAAGTCCAGGCAAGCGTCTTCAAATGTGTGTAAGATTACATCTGGACTTGGACATCGTCGTCATTTTTTAATGCCTTTGTGGATTGTTGCTCCGTTCTCACTGCAGAAGCAATGTACTCTTACTGGAGATATATATATATATATGCGTGTATATGTGTCTGTGTGTGTAGATATATATTATATGTATATATATATTATGAAATTACAGAAAGAGGGAAGCTCCTCAAGGAGTAAGATGTCACAGGTGACATGACTTGTAATTAAGACAGCAGTATGGGAGTCTATAAAATTAAATTTCCAGTTTTCTCACAGGTATTTCATCTTCTCTGTGACTTGATTTCTTGGAAGGAGATAAGACTTTCTGGCTCTGTTAAGAATGTTGTAGGATAATGTTTCTTACTGGTGGAGATAATGCAAAGCAGTCTTTGAAGTCATAATTCCATAATAGCCATATTTTTTTCTGTACCCTTGTAAAAAATCTTAAATTAGCATGTGATATGGGACTACACTGCTGTCAGTTTTGCTCATAACAGCAAGGTCCAGTGTTCTACACACAGGTTTCTCTTCAAATACTGCCATGGTCTCACTGATACTCTTGCCCACAGATGCACAGAACAGCAGTTAGCTCCTATACCTATAAACAGCTGTATCTTGTGTAAGAGAATACCTACCGTACAGCCACCACTGAAAGGAAATTATCATCCAGTCTGCTTGTATTTTCCTCTCTGACTGCAAACAATATGTCATTTTGATTTAGGGAAAAAAAACCCACAAACCCACAACCAAATCACCCAGCTCTATAACCAATAACTTGCATTTTTTAAAGTTTACTGGACACACAGATGGGTTAAAAATTCCTCATTTACAGATCTGCACATACAGTTGCCATGTGAGCAATTCCTTCATCTCCAGAAATGATGATGCAATACCACCAAAATGGTTATAATTTAATAAATTATTTCTTAGTAGTCAAATACAATGTTAGTGAAACAGATAATTCATACCATCCCAGTTAAGTCATTTTCTTGCAAAGTGACTTGGGAATCCACAGATTACTTGTGAAGTATCTTCTGCTGTGAATAAAAAGACTGAAGTGGTCCTAGATAGATACAGAAAGAAATTAATGTACATGATACTGGTAAAAGTATTATTTAGTCAGTGAAGGTAGATGGAATGCCCAACCTTTCTTAAAGAAATTATGTATGGATCTTTGCTGAAGAAAAACCCCAAAATACGAAATTGAAAGTATCATGATGTTTAGTCCTGAATCCAAATAAGACATCCCATTTGTTTATTTGAAAATTATGCTTTTTCTAGGAATCTGATTGGTTTAAAATCCCGATACTGTAGAATTTTAAGTGAGTTATTTCTAAATCCCCAAACTGATATTTTTTTCTTTGTTTAGAAAATAGGAAATTAGTTATTCATTTGTTCCTGTTGCTTACCTTAACTATAGGGAACTTTTGAAACACAGGGCAGCCAGGTGAGACACAGGAATGATAGTGGTCCAGGTGGTTGAGAGATGAGTCTGTTGTGTTTGTGAAGGTTTCCCCATGCTTATTTGTATTGCTGAATGTTGTTCTTTAAAGATAAAAAACAAACAAGACCCACACCAACAAAAATAAATAAAATAATAATAAAATAAAAAAACCACACTGAGACACAGTATTAACAATATTTCTGCTAGATATTATGCTTCAGTTTATGTTCCTTAAAAGACTAATCAAAGACCACCCCTATTTTAAATGTACATATAAACAGACTAACCAGTGTCTGTACCATCTGTTATTGGAAGGAAAGACTGTACCTGGTTAAACCGTTGATTTAGGAAATATATTTCTTGCTCTTTTTAGATGCTTTGATAAATAACCTTTCATATAGCCAAATTTTTCATCCCCTAGCCATGTCACCGCAGGTATTCCATTCCAAAATTTCTAATTCTTTCTGGAATCTTGGTAGTTCTTTGTCTTCTATGATAGAATGATTTTGACAAGTTAATTGTATGGGTTTTGTATGCTGTCATGTTTACTCTTGCTTTTAATGCAAGTTAGAAAAAGCACCGGAACTACTTTTCTCATACCAATTAATTTGCTGTTTTACATGCAGCTTATTTTTCTTCCCCAAGTTTTTAATGCAGTTTCAATGCTTTCAATCTCTTTGTAAACTAAAACAGTTCTAAGAATTTTGGTTGGTGAGTTTTGATACCAGAATGGAGGAAGCCAATAGGGGGAATTTGATGTTGGATTGGAGGAGTACTAAATTGCTATACAGTTGCTAGAACAGGGAAGATAGCTGAATAGTTGCCAGTTATCCAAGTCCTGATTTGGATAGAAAGGAGCATTTAATGACTTAGATTATTTCATTCAGTCAACATAATCACTTCCATTTTTCTCTGAATATTATTCTGTCATTACCTCAAAACCAGTGATTGAGATATAGGAAAAGGAATGCAAAAGTTTACCTTTAAAAAAATCACAAACAAGTAGTTCCTGACTAAACAGTTGTGATAGATATTTAGGAAGAAAAAAAATAGAAGCTTAATTGTTTCCATTTTCTGAAGTAAGTCAATCAGATATTACAATGGAGGGGGAAGGAACAGCCTAAGCTAATCAGAGAAACAGACTTTATTGGAGCTGATATGTCATGCCATCTTTTTGACAAGAAATCAGCATTTAAAATAAGAGCTGTTTCTATTAATTTATTTTGCTCTGGGAATACAACTGATGACATGCCTTGATGAAGAATATGCTTAATTTGCATTAAAAAAGTGAGAACTCTAAACAAATGCAAATCCTACATCTGTCATAATTTTTGTTTCAGTAGTAAACAGTCTTATGCATATCAGAAGAGCGTTCTTGCATTGCAGTTCAGAGTTGTGAGTGCACCCTATGTAAATGCAACTTGTGTAAACTAGGTAGCTACCAGTATGCATATTAGTCCAGCTATAGCGACGCTGATTGTATCAGGGCAGTGTAAATCTGCCTGCATCGCTGGATAGAGTAGAGATCCTGGATGCTGAAGCCCCTGATACTGTCACTTATCAGCTACTGACTTGACAAATTTGTTCATTTGATCAGAGATTTCCCTACTTCCCTTCAGTTGTTTGGGGAGGACTCTGAGGACATGCCTAGCAAGATGTTCATTTCATGGCAACTGCTGTGGCACCAATGGCCACTGATTTTCCAGGATTTCTATGTAGAGCTAGGAATCTGAGGTCCCTGAATGCTCCCATGAGGGATGAGATTCACAGAAGAGAGCCATGAAGGTCTAAGGTAGTAATTCAAAAGCATCCATGAAAAGAAATTCTGTTGATTCCATCTCTATGTCCTGGCTAGTGAGACTAAAAGTCCTAGAGAATCAGTCAACATCATTGTTTCTCTAGTTCTGAAAGTTATTTATTTCCCTCAAGAAATTCTCAGCTGTACGTGCTCATCAGTTATGAGTAATAGCAATAACGATGAATTAAAGACCTTCTCAGATGAGAGGAAGGATTCAAATGTGTAATTCTTGGGCTTTTAAAGAAGTACAGGTTGAATGTTTATATTTAAATATGGTGCTATTTGTGATCGTGAAAATCTATTTCTAACTACAAGTGATAGCTTTTCCATTGTACAGTGCTGCAAATGGGAAAAGGGAATACAAAAATGGATTTTTCAGCTGAGCAGAACTGATGGAAAACAAAAAATAAGGTTTAATTTCTGAAATTTTATCAATTCTATTCACAAAATTAATAGCCTATAAAGTGATGTAGAAAGATTGCATATTACAAGTTCTGTAGTGGTTTTGGTTTGGTTTTTTTTTTCTTTTCTTTAAATACTGCCTTTTTATTTTCTCTTTTTTTTCCTTTATAGTGATCTGCCTGCTTGCATGTGTATGCTGAATGATTATGTTCTATGATTGGCATTGAAAATTCTGTATAATTGAAAGCAAATTTCTGAGAGAATGGTAACAGGTAAGGAGCTGTGTTCATAGCACTAAATAGAAATTTATAAAAATTTTTGTCTTCAAAAGAAATCGGTTAAGGAATTGATAAAGTGACTTCTAAGATGTGGCTGTCAATACTTTTATGTTTAACTGTTGAGCCATTTTGCTGCTGTCTGCTACTAAAATCTCAGGAAAAAAGTTTTAGAATGCACTGTGTCACTCAATAGTTATCCCAGCAATTATCGAGCCATTTCCACAGTCTTTGTTCCTCGCATTTCTATATTTAAATAGCATGTGGAAGCCTTATGTGGAGGGAAGGAATGAAGGTTTTAATTCTTTCCTGTATTCAGTATAGTCTTTACTTTTTTCCTTCTTCAAAACGTTATCTTGACCAGGAGAAGGGGATTTTAAAGATCTTGACCTTTACATGCCTCAGTGCAGACATTTCATAAAGATTAGTCCTATAAACAAACAGACAGTATGTTGTATAGTTCTACAAACAAACATTCATACAGATTATTTATATAAACAAACTAAACAGACATTGAAAAAGAAATTACCTGTATGTGTTTGTGATGAAAATGAAAATAGAATGAAACTATATTCTCAGGGTGGAACATTAAAAGGAGGCAGAAGAGTCAAGTGTGCTTGTGTAAAATAAAAAGTAGTAAACACCTGAGATGTGACTTGTGTGACCTAAAGAAATTGTGCATTACTGGTTTATTCCACCACTTCTGTTCAAGAATTTTTGAGCATAAAGTACAGAAGAATAATTCCCCCAAACTTCTGTAATTAATCCTTATCATGCTGAACAGTGCCCATTCTTAAAATCAGAATAACTTGTCAAAGTAAAGACTAGCACAAGAGTGCCTCTAGAAGATAGGAGGCAGCATCATACAGATAGCAACATTAAATGTAATTCCCTTTTGGTTATGAAAAAATTAGTTCTGTGATACTTATACAGATAAATATAATCAAAGTAGTTCAGGGAGCGAAGCGTATACTAAAATATGGATTCAGTTATCCCATATTTCAGATGGGATTACGCACTGGGAATTTTGTCAGCATTATACATTAAACAAATACACTAAATTTAATTTAGGCCTCTGAACTTGCAATTCTTTTAGAAAGGATTTTAGAACTTGCAATATAATTGGAACTGCAGTGGTAGCCAAGGTCTCAATAAACAGTCATAACCTAATTGTTCATAGCATTAGTCGTGAATATGCTTTGTTCAGTTTAAAATACAGCGTTTTGTAAAAGGGAAAACCATTCATCAGTTTATCTTAATGCAAATCTATCATGATTAGAAAATTCTAAAATGTAATGTTAATCAATGCTTGTCAAGGAGACAGCATATAAAGGAAGCAGAAAGAGATGGTTACAATCTACTGCAGTTACATAAAGTGTTTCTCATATTAAAACACATTAGCTCTCTTAAATATAAAGCACTGTAGACTATGATCTGATTCTACCATTTTTATTCAAGCTTAATGGTCTGGATGTTCTATTGAAAATAGTGAGCTCAGTTTGGAGCCAGGTGTAAGGATTTTACGCTTTCAAACACTGATTTAGAAAGAGATTTTTCAATTATGCCTTCTCCAGATGTTTAAATCCCAATATCTAGAAAATGTAGTTTGGTTTGGTTTTTTTTTTTCCACAAGTGCTTAACTTTTTTCCTGGACAACTACAGTCTTGCTTGCTCAGATTGTGAAATGGCATCTCATAGTATTATTTAAGTTGTAATTTGGGGTTAGTACACACCCCCACTGGATCTTAAGTTACAACCTATTATTACACTGCTGGAGAAGCCAGGGAGCGTAAGACTGGCTGTATAGCATTTATCTCTGTTGGAAAATGGTGCCCATGCTTGAGCTCACTCTTGCCACTTAAATATATATGTAAAAAAGTGTTTGTGTGTCTTTAAGTCAGAGTGAAGCTTCCTTGTTAGAGCACAATGAGTCTGTGGTCTCAGTACTTGCAGCAAGGATTTGAGGCACTTGTGGCTGAAGTTAACTAGATTCTTCCCCGTTCTTCCCACATGTTAAAACTCATCACTGATGTACCACTTAAATGTAATTGGTAAGCTAATTTTTAAGGACTACCAGAGAGGCCAAGAAAGGGGGAAAAGAGTTCATAATACATCTCATTGACTCATGAATTAGTGCTGAAAATTATTTTCAGTGTACCCTTCTGTACTGAGCTTTGGCATGTTGATTTTTACCAGGACAGGTAGAAAGGAAATTGTGTTTCCAGTAACTTGGCAAGAAATGTGTATGACTGTGCTGTAAACCAATACATAAGCTAGCTTGAAACTAATGTCCAAATTTCAAGTTCTCTGTTACAAAAGTTATTAAAGTTACTACTCTTTCGTCTTTCTCTGTAGTTTCATCTGTGAAGGGAAGAATGGTGTCAAATCCTTAACAGACCAAACTTTCCTCCCTGGTACATTTTCCCCTTGTATTTGAATTTTGATCTCAATGCTCACACATTTTTTTAAAAGAAAGAGAGAAACAAACAAGCCAAAGCAAAAAAAGGAGGAGATGCTAATTGCTCGTTAGCCTGTGATAGTCCCAAGTATATTTTTACCCCTTCTGTATGGTGGTAAAGATTTGTCAGTGGACTCACATCAGTGTTAGTGATGAAGTGCTGATGTTGGTGAATGTATCCAATATGTAATATTTAGGGGTTTAATAGAGCTGCTGCCTGGAAGTGAAAAAGAAAGGAAAGTAGACTTTAGAATTTTTAGGTTTGGGGGGTTTTTGGGGGGAGGGGGGTGAGCAGAGGTCTTGTCTTGAATCTGTCTTTTAATTTGTCAGTTGCAGTCTGTGAGGGTGTTCTGGTTTGGGCGCTGTTAGCACCCTGTTGCTGTTCTCCTTTTGCTTAAAATTTTCAGGGCAAGACTGTCTTCAGTGAAATTTAATAGGAGTTCATCTGTACATTCTAGGTTTTGTGTTGTTTGTTTGGTTTTTTTTAAGATAATTATGTTTAATAGTAATTCTGGAAAAGGAATTTTATCTGAGTAGTCTTTTAAAACGTGGCCCATTTGCTGGGAGAATTTGAAATGAACAGCTGAGTGACCTTCAGACAAGACTTGTCTGTGTGGAAGGAGAAGGACAGCTCTATAGACTGTCTGAATTGAGTTGGTTGTCTGTTGCGATAGGTGTAAAAATGATCAAGTTTGTCAGGTCAGAGCAATTACTGCTTGACTCTGTGGCACAAAGAGACATGGTTTTCATTTGTACTTCAGTTTCTAGGTGTTGCTTGTTTTGCTATGAAAATTCCAATTCAAAGAAGGAGGAAATTAATCTTGACCAAACTGTGGCAAAAAGAGCTGGAATAAGTACTTGACAGCAATTATAACATATGAAGACTGTACTTTTCAATTCAGAAGCCATGACAAAAAGAATTTTTTCCTTACTATTGTTGTGTCATCTTTTAAGTTTAAAACATGGAATAAACTGCTGTCAACCAGCTTTAAAAACTATTTTAATGATTTAAGGCAGGCATTCATTTAACCTGAATACAGGTCAAGACAGACCCATAAGATAACTTCAGCTTTAAAGGTTTGCCAAATGACTGACCCAGACTCTTTTTGGTTTAATCTGCTTAATACTTGAGGGAATTTGCCAGTGCCACATATTACCTGCACGGTAGTCAATAACCTTGCATGTCGCAGACTTCATCATCCAGAATAATCATTATGATAGTCACAAGCAGGTCATTCCAAAGAAATTAGAAAACTCAAAGCTTTCATTAAAGAAGCTGACAGAGGAAAATTATTGGACTGGTTAAACAATTTGCCTGACGTCCAGTCAACATGTTTGAAGAGGCAGAGATATATGGTTGTTTTGCTATAATTTACTTTATAGACACTAGTTCATCAAATGCTGCTCTGTAATTACTGCTTCTCAAGGAACATGACTAACTTTTGACTGTGGTTATGCGACACGAAGTTGTCTGCCCTCTGTGCTTGCAGTGGAGTGCTATCTGGGAGAATTGTTCTTCCTTCGAAGAAAAAGACAGCAAAGAAAGAAACCACATTTCTAGAGTGGCATTTTGTTCTGCCAACTTGCGTGAAAGTTCTGCTGTGTGCAAGCTGGAAACAAACTTTTTTTAGGCGATCTTCACTAAAAGTCATGCAGGTGATACTGAAATTTGAATAGTAAGACTTGCCAGGAAATTCAATGGAAAAACAAACTAATATTATTGCTCAGATTAAACAAAAGTAATTGAGGTATACATTTAAATTGCATTATCGGTACTCTTAAAACATGGAGACAGTCTTACTTTTGGTATTTCTCAGTTAATTTGCTCTTAAAAGAGGTTTATATTTTTAAATGATAGCTAAAGTAATTTCAGGTTACCTGGACTATTACTTCTATTTTACGTGCTAATTAATTGCATAGTATGTATGTGTTTTGGAAACTTTGTTCAATGTATCTGAGGCTACTGATACTTCTAGTTGCTCCTTGCGCTGTTGTTCCATGGCAGCTTACAAAAGGTGAGACCGATTGTGAAGCACAGTGAGTACTGGGTTATAAATCAAGGAAGGAATAGTCTCTAGAGGGTAAGTTGCAGACACTAAAAGGATGCTGATTCCCATGTCCTCCCAGGTCTGCTTTTCCAGTCTTTTGAAGAAAGGCTGTTCTGGTTATTGAATACTTCGAGTCACTCTTCAGGATTTTTTCAGTGGAGAGACCAATTTAATTTTAATATTTTTATGCAAAAATTAAAGAAAGCCTCTAAATAAATATTTTTGGGTTTCTTTATATATTTTATTCCAGGTTTTTACTAAAGCAGTTAGACTGGGATGAAATCCAAACTTTACATGCTTGAGAAAAAAGAGTGAAAGCTGGGAGCTGTTAAAGTTCTAGAGGGCTGACATTTTAATTAGCTGCTATTAATCAGTAAATTAAGCATGTTACTAACATACTGCCATTTCAGTATGGTATTTAAATTACTTTTTTTCCCCAGTTTATACAACCATAAACTTTTTGAAAAGTTTGTAATAGACTGTGATACAGACAATTTCATCTGTTTCTTCATGAGAAATCTGAAGTTTTTACGTGGAAATTAAGAGACTCTGAGCATTTCTTGGCAATGTCATATACTTAAGTAACATTTTTTTTATTTTCTATCTGTTCTATTTAGTGGATAATAATTTCAAAAGTGGTAATAAGAATACCAATAAAAGGATAGATTTTTGGCTACAATTTTAGCCTACTGGCATAGTTCAGTTCAGACCTATCATTTGAGGGAAGCTTAACCTCTCAGTCCTAAAAGCTAAGTTCAGGAGATGAATCCGCATTTTGAGAAAGTCCTTTAATGATAATCCTCTGAATGTCTGGATGAAGAATGGTTCATGTTTTCAAATATTTCTTGGTCAACTGATACAAATGAAAGGGAAAAGAGAGAAGGAAAGGACTGATTGGAAGGTTTCTCATTACTTAGTGTAAAACCTGAATGTACCATGTAGGGATTTTTTTTTTTTATTCATTTATTTATTTTTAGCAAAGACTCTTAAAAACATATTGAAGGATAGATTCTTTCAGTTACTTTATTTCATGCATTTTCACAGACCATTAGGGTGGTGACTGTTGCAAAGGAAGTGAGCTCATTAGAAGTGATCTCTGTCAGCACCAAGTATGATTTTAGCAAAAGTATAATGGATTTTGGAAAATATATTCTGGAAATAAACTAAAAAAAAACCAAAATCAAAAAAAAACCCAACAAAAACCAAAAACTCTGTAATTGTAATGAATATCAAAAACCAAAAACATTTTGAAATGCCACATATAACCTTATACAGAAAGACGTCTGCATGAATGTTTTGGGATTGCATGGCAAGGTTTTGGTAGCTGGGGAGCTACAGGGGCGGCTTCTGTGAGAAGCTGCTGCAAGTTGCTCCGATGTCCAACAGCCAATGCCAGCCGTCTCCAAGATGGACCCACCGCTGGCCAGGGCTGAGCCTATCAGTGACGGTGGTAGTGCCTCTGGGATAGCATATTTAAGAAAGGGCGGGGGGAGCGGTGCAGGGGTGCCAGGGTACTGCACAACAAAATTGTAGCTGGAGGGAGTAGAGAGAGGAGTGAGAATATGGGACAGCAGCAGCCCTGCAGGCACCCAGGTCAGTGCAGGAGGAAGGGCAGGAGGTGCTCCAGGCACCGGAGCAGAGGTTCCTCTGCAGCCTGTGGCAAAGACAACGGTGAGGCAGGCTGTGCCCCTGCAGCCCACAGAGGACCCCGTGCCACAGCGGGTGGATGTGTCGAAAGGAGGCTGTGAGCTCGTGGGAAGCCCGTTCCGGAGCAGGTTCCTGGCAGGACCTGTGGACCCATGGAGAGAGGAGTCCACAAGGGAGAAGGTTTGCTGGCAGGATTTGCAACCCCATATGGGGGACCCACATTGGAGCAGTCTGTTCCTGAGGGACTGCACTCCCATAGAAGGGACCCAGGCTGGAGCAGTTTGTGGACTGCAGCCTGTGGAAAGGACTTATGTTGGAGAAGTCCATGGAGGACTGTCTCCTGTGGGAGGGACCCCACGCTGGAGCAGGGGCAGAGTGTGAGGAGCCCTCCCCGTGAGGGGGAAGGAGAGGCGAGACAGCGTGTGATGAACTGACTGGAGCCCCGTTCCCCGTTATCCTGCACCACTGAGAGAAAAAATCATGAGTGAAGTTGAGCCTGGGAAGAAGAAGGGGTGGGGGAAGGGTGTTTTAAGGTTTGATTCAATTTCTTATTACTCTACTCTGATTTGCAATAAATTATTTTTCTTGGAGTCTGGTCCAGTTTGCCCATGGCAGTAATTGGCGAGTGATCTCTCCCTGTCCGTATTTTGACCCATGAGCCTTTCACTGTATTTTTTTCTCCCCTGTCCAGCTGAGGAGGGGAGTGATAGAGCAGCTGTGGTGGGCACATGGCACCCAGCCACAGTCAACCCACCACAGTGGAACACCATTTCTTATCCAGTCCAAGTCCTCTGTCATAACTTCTCTTAGTTGTAACAATACACAGTGAGGCTTTTAACTATTTTTAAAGATCTATGTTTACTATCAAAGAAAGTACAGGAAAAATTAAATTAAACGTGCAGAAACACTTTCTGTAAGTTAAAGCATGTCAAATTAATGCAGAGTTGAATAAATGGCAACAAAATAGACAGGTGGTGTTTTTTTCCTCTGGAAAATATGAGGAAAAATAATTTCTTTCTGCTTTTCCAGGTTCAAATACATTTGACAAATTAAAAAATGGAATTTCTGGTGATGCTTCTAAAACAAAGCCTACAATTTAAGTTAGTCTGTTTTATGTCCTGTTCCTCTGTTACCTGTGGTTATGGAGGGCTAGGGAAGCGTATGCTTGCTCTTTTAGCATGGTTGCTGAAGATACCCTCCAGTCTCCTCAAAAACTGGATTTATTGAGGGGCTTTTGATCATACTGACAAAAGTAGAATTGAGAATTACCCTGTGCTGTGTAAATACATCATGAATCTGCAAATTGGAATTCAGCATTTTTCAATTTTTCTCAGCAAGAAATAAATTTTTAGGGAGTTGCCTCATGTACATCTTAAAGTTAAAGCTATCTGTGTGTAAGACTTTGCAGGTTGATACTTGAAAATTTTTTTGTGTCTGATAAAATGAGAAAGTAAGGTTTTGGTTCCCAAACAGGATTTTTAACTCGGATATCTATCCTTTGATAATGTTAGTTAATTTGTCATTTATATAAGATTTTGAAAAGCAGAGACTGTAATTTCAAAAGTTTCGTTTTCAAAACATATTTTTTATTTGCTTCTTTTAACCCAAACAGCAACAAAATTGAAAAAAAAATTATCAGCAGATAGTTTTGGCTGAATCCAAACATCAGTTTTCAGTAAATTAACTTTTTCAAAAATGTTCCCAAAGGGCATATGTGGATTCCTGCTAAATTATGCATAAATGTGGCCTTGACATAAATATTTAGCTATGTTCTGTAGGTGATGTGTTTTCCTTTTGAATAGAAAATATTTTAAAACTAATTAGTTGAAAATCTGTTCAATTCATGGCTGAAGGTAATTTTTCAAGTCTCCACATCTGCCTCTGCTTGACTCCACAGTATATATTGACTGGAAGTTTCAGTTGGCTTTAGTACAGTAAATTTACTCAAATTTGTGTCAGGGATTTGAAAAATAGTTGGCATTAATTAGACTCCTGTTATTCAGAAAGATGTGAATCAATGGCAAGGGAGGAAAAGGTCTTTGTAGAGCCATGCTCATAGCAGGTCAAGCATTAAGTTTAGTTCTCCTTACCCCAAGAATGTCAGTCAGTCATAAGGCTCTTTCAAATGAAGATTGTGTTTTAGACTACAAAGTTAATTATAAAAGGCAATAGTAATGATTGCAGCATTAGTGTATCTTAGAAGAAGAGGGAAAGGCAGTCACTAGGTGTGGTAACTGAGTATATGCAGCAGTGTATGTAGTATCGAAACAGTTTTCAGAAGAGTAATGTGTCTGATTTGCCAAAAGAAAACATGGAAGGAGCAGCATTGAGATTCAAAGTGTTTTTAGATGTGTTTTAAGTAAAGCAAAATGACTTGGGTAGACCAGTCCCAAGAACGTGACATAACTTGAGTTTCAGTTGTTTATCCGCCATAACTGCACCTTGCTATATCTTAGCATGTTAGTACAGTTCCCTGGGCTTATGTTATTTGTCTGGAGGATAATTTTAGTGTCTTTGAATTTGTGAGGATTGGGTTGTCTGGTTTTTTATTAAACCAGGTAATTATTTGCATGTTCAGCTTCAGTTTCATATTAAATTATCATCTGAGAAATACGGCACTGTATTTTGTAGTGTATAGATTCAGGTGTACCTGAAACAGCAATAGAACACAAATGTACTACCTGAGGAAGCTGCCTTCTTGGCCCTGAGTGTTCAAACTCTACTTGCTTATAAGCACTCTTCTCAGCTTTATGGAAGGAAGAAGGATGGCCTTGTCACTGAGTCACCATGTGGGGAGTCAGGTGGCATAGTTCTTGTGTCTCGGTCTGCCTCAAACTTTAGCTGTGAATATTTACTATCTCTGTATGTAAGGGTGGGGGGGGTTATATTTTTTTTCTGATAGGGGTCTTGCAGTCTAACTATAAATTCAGCGGGAGTTGTGACAGCTCATGTATTCTTCCTCTGTAGGGCACACATCATGTAGTGCTTCTACTGCAAGATTGACTGTGCTTTTGCATGCCGTTGATTCATACATAGGTAAATTCATTTTCTACAGGTTATTCCCTCTTTTGTGCAACAGCCACAAAGCCAGCTTCTAGAGCTAGTTAGGGTTGAATTCATGGGAAAAAAAAAAAAAAAAACAAAAAAAAAAACCACCAACCAAAAAAACCTATTAATAGATTTGTTCCTTGGAAAAATCCTGTTTGTTTTCCTGTGATGGTATGTGACAAATGACACGTAGTTATAATACATTTCAAAATGAAGAAAAAAAGAGGGGGAGGGAAAAGTCTCGGGTTAATCACAGCTGTTAGAACCCTATCATTTTGTATTTTGGGGCTTTCTAAAACTGTACCTACATAACTGTAATTTTGCATTTACTTTGTGAAGCTGTTTAGTTCCTGTATAAACCATGTTAATAACACATTAATTTGAGCTTTTCTGAGAGATTGACTTGGACACGTGCATTGATTATACCCACTGGTACTAGAGACTATTTAAATGCCATTCTTGATGCATTTTGTGTGAATTAATTTATTTGAGCACCGAAGCAAACACCTTATCGCTATTTGTAGATTATTTTCAGGTCATCTTGTTCCATAGAAGGTTCTTTTTATCCTAGCAGATTGTTCAGTTACAAAACCAAACTGTGAAGCCTTTTTTATGGTTGAGTTCTGTTTCTCACATGCTTGCTCATTCAGTGTTTGGCTCTGATTAATGGTGTACAGCCAGTCTGTTCTAACATTAAATGAAAAAAGCATTCTGGTGGCTGTGGTATTTGGTGATAAGTAGTTAGACTAAATGGAAGATGTACTGTGCATCCCTTGGCTACAGAGTTATGATTAGATTCAGCTTAGCTTCCAGAATGCTACTGAGGATATTGCTGCTCTGCTGTAGTGATAGGGCAACTCGTATCAGAACAGCATGTGTTGCTGTTTATCTTGCATTGCACACTGGCATTCTAAATACACTGGACATACAAAATAGCATGATCTATTCTTCCTCTCTTTTCTAGACTTATTAAAGTGGTAGAGGAAGTAGAGCGAGTCTGCCTGCCTGCCAAGCCATTGTAGTACTTGCAGCAAGTGTTAAAAGGCATAGATTTTTTAAAAAAATATTCTTATTTCTTTTTGTGAAGTGTTTGTTCAAGCTTTCAGATAATTTACTTATCAGAGTTCATATGCAGTCACTCTTCTGCTGAAACACAGTTAACTTCATGATGTATTTTAAAGCAATCGCTTTTCCCACACACACTGTTTTTACTCCGCAATGCATATGTTGGAAATTCAGAGACTGCTTTTTTGTTTCAAATGGATGATAAAGGTGAGGGATACACTACTCTAATGTTCCATAAAGCACAGGCTGTAAGATTAAGGGATTAATTATTGATTGAGAAAATACACATATTAACATAAAGCACAGTGTCTTGATTTCAAATAACCACAATGAAATCAGTGATATAAAAATTATCATAAGCAGTGTTGGGTTGTTCTAACAGCTGTATAAGGCACCTTTCTTGACAGGACACAACTGCCAACAGCAAAGGCCATGTTGAAATAGTGATGTCTAGTAAAATTCCTAGACACCTGCAAGAATTAACCTCAAGAGCACTGTGCTCATTTTTTCTTCTTGCCAATTAATTGACTCAGCAAACAATATTTTATTCAAGATAAAAAAAATAACATGTAAGGGCCAATTCCCTAAGTATAACAAACAATAATTTTGCAGTCCTTTTTGGCAAGGCAGCAGCTAGGCCAGCTGATTGTTCCCCATTCCTGCACTAAAACCTTCCATACTTTTGCAAACTGTGCAGTCCTGTGAGGCAACAAAGTCCAATTCAAGCTGCCAGAGTTTTGGTGCTGCAACTCGGGGCATCTGCCACTCTGCCAGATGTTGCTGGTTTTTGCTCTGCTTGCTATGCTGCTTCATTCATCACTACTGCTCTTTTAGCTGCCTTGCCTCACCACTGTGTCTTTTGGTAGCAGTTTTGTTGTTTCAGGTTTTAAGAAGAGCACATGAAGCACTGCCATGCCCTTAATGTACTTCATAGACTCGTAAAAAAATATTTTGCTGGTTTTTTGCTTGCATTCTGACACAGAAGTTATGATCTTAGGTTAACATGAAGAGTCATCCCAGGTCTAGTTAGTCTATGGAAATCTGGAAATTACATCTAATGCAGTTAAAAAGCTGAATTTTACTTTTTTGTTGTTTTTCACATTGGTATGCATTTCTTTTTACAGAAATGCTTCTCAGACATATCTAAAATAAGTACATTTCAGAGGTTCCCCTTTGTCCCTCTCATCTCCTCTCCAGGAAATGCTCTTTTTATGTACCCCCTACCCAGTACAGATTTGTTCCTGTTGAGGAATGGTGAAATGCATCACTGCTATAAGTGATTTCTGTGTTAGCAGCAAGTTCCTTTCATTTTTTCACATGTGAATTATAAGCAAGCAATAATCTAAAGATGCAACTACAGTACAGTATGAATGTACCCTTTAACATTTTTGACGGAGCATATTCTTCTCTGGTGTTTTTTTTGTTCTTGTATTTTAGTATTTTTCAGTTCTGGATTTGAGCAGGCAGTCAAATAACAAAATCTAAAATTAAATTTTCTCCTCTTTTCTCCCAACCTATGCTATTTGTATAAAACCATTCCTGAAGAGAGAAGCATTTGAGTTCATATTTCTCCAGCTGGCTGTCATGTTACTGTAGCAGCAATCTGGACAACACCTCATATTCACTCCTAGTAACATTTCTACATCGTTTACTGAGGACTGCATGGTCCTTGAAAAGGAAACCAGTATATGCTACTGTTATCTGAAGGTTAATAAAGCAGTAGGAATTTCAATGCTTTCTACCAGAAAACTGGAGTGAATTCTGGTTTTTTTGTTTTCTGTAATAGTTCAATTTTGAAACAGTAGTAAATAAATTTTGTTATATGTTTGTAAGTAAATAATTCAGTCTTGCTTGAAAATGTATTGTTCAGGATTTCCATGACAGGGTTTTTATTCTTCCCAATTGCATAGGTAAGATTTGATTACAGCTGTATCTGTAATGCTAATGAAAAGCCTTTTATATTGCCTCAGACCTTGACAGTTATGTAATAAATAAATAAAAGTATTTCAGGTCTTACTACAATGTCTTTCTAAGCTGTTACTAGGTAGAGTAGCAAAAAAAAATAGGACCAGTAGGTATTTTTAATCCTATTTCCACTGATATAAAACCAATTAAATTGCTTTCCTATAAATTAGGCTCATGAAGTTATGCAACTAGTGGAATACTCAGAGTAGAAAAGTAGAACAGGCTTGTGATAAATATATTTCAGTTTCTGTTACAGGTTTTATTGACTCTGAGGGGAAAATGAAATTCCACCAACTTATCCCCAGTCGTCCTCCTATTTCTCACAGAGTTCATAGAAATTTAAGATTGGGATCAAACTCAATAGATGACCAAGGTTGTATCAATCGTCTCTGAGGGATGGTATTTCTTTCTTGACTATTCATGGATTCAACAGCTCCCTAGGTTATGCATCCCATTGTTTCACTAGTCATATGGTCAGAAAAATATTTGTATTTTCTGTCTGAGAAGAAATAATGTATATATACACACACTTTTTTTTACTGCTTGGATAGTCCCATTTGATATGAAGGCAATTACTTTCATGTGAGACATGCAGAGTTTTAATTTTCTCTCTTCATAACAAATTGGCAAAGAAAATTCATACATTTACTGAAGAAAAGTTTTCATACTTTTTACTGGAAACATGCAAAACCACAAAAGGCATTTGTTCAAAGCAAGTAGTTCCTTTCCTAGTATGAAAGGAGAAAGTGATTTGATAAAACTACTTACTTTTTTCCCTTTTTTCCCCAAGGACTAGTCTGTACTAGTCCCTGATTTGACTTCTTGAACTAATGTTACATAAAAATTGCTCACCTGTGTGTATTCTAAAGGTTTCATTATACAAAATTTGTAAACAGGATGAGAACTCCACCAAGTGTAGACACTCCAGGAGAATCTGAGACATTTACTTTTAAAAAAGAAAAAAATCCTTATTTTGTGCATTTATCAAATCACCTCTCTGTTCAAAATAATTTAACCAGTATTTTAGCAGATGCACTGCACCCCACCCTCCTGTCTGTGAGGATAGGGAAAAATGAAGAAAATTATTTTGTTTGCACTCAAATGGAAATTCACTTCCTAAAAGAGCAGAACATGGTGGCAGCTTGAATTGATAATCTGTTATACTTATTCATCAAAATAATACAAAGTCCATCTCCATAGCATGAGATGGCAAACTTGTATACAGCTGTGCTGTAGGGAGATTCACAAATTATGTAAAAGATACTACACATGAGTTTAAACAGGGCTTTTGCCCTCTGACTTGGTCGGCTACACTCTGACTGTCCCATCGGGGACCATAAAAGGTTGTTGTGTAGAAGCTTACGTGGCAAGAAGGTGAAAGATGATGTCTGACTCAATGTTTTTATTCAGCTGATGATCTTTATTTCCCCTTTTACACTTTTTTTTTTTAAGCTGGTGCGTAACTGCATTAATTTCGAATTTGTGTTCCTCTGTCTACCCTTGCTAAGAATACAATCACTCTCCCCCCATGGGACTTCAGCTCTGTACTGATATGTTGCTCTAGGGTAAGATATCTGTTCTCACTACAAGAGCTCTGTGTTTACATGTGATGTGCACAGACAACACTGTAGTAGATTCTGGATTAAAAATGTAAAGGTAGCAGACAAAATTCCCAATATATTTTTTAAAAAGGCAGAAATATCCAGATTCATAAGATGCACTGTAAGTAAGAAGACTTACTTATTTGTACGTTCATGTGTTAAAATAAACTCCTTTTATTTAGTAAAGCAATTAGCACGTGGAGACTTCTTATTCCCCATTATAAATGCTATTGGCTTAAAGGATGCTTGAATGCTGGAATTAAAAGGTGTACTTAATTTTTTTCAAACTACAGTCTTGACTTGGTGTGACTGTCAAGTCTTGACTGAGTAAACTAATAGGAGTGAGTATAAATAGTAAATAATTCAGATTTGTACACAGTTCTTCCTCAGAGAGTGGTTATGTTCTTTATCCACTTAGTTTTGTGTTAAGATGTCAAACAGTTGCTTAACTTGCTTTAACTTATATTGCAAAACCATTTTTTTTACCATGCCTGTTGAATTTTAAATAATGTTCATCTGAATTATAAAAACAAACCCAAAAACCAAAATCCATAAGACCCTGAAGCCAAAACCTGCTGCAGTGTTTTTTGTGGTTTGTAATTTTGGGTGAAGTCCCCTATCCATTGCATGCAGAAGTAGTGCAGAACTCCTGTTGCATGTTCGAATTTATTTACAGCTGATCAATTTTACCAACAATATCCCTGTTCTCTTTGTAATTTTCATACCTGGCAACTATACCCATCCCATTATTCTGCTATTACACATTTGTACTGAGTATGCAGAATGATTTTCTGTTTTCCTGTCTCACTTAATCCTCTTCCATTTGTGCCATCTGTTGAACAAGAGGGTTTTTTCTCCTGCTGCTGTGTCTGTATTTAATATAAGCAGAAGGTGCTTTAACTGAGGTGTCCTTGAACTATCAGTTATCGCAAGTTGTCAAGCATAAAACTTAAACCCTTTAGAGCTAGGTATAGAGTGTATTGTTCCCTAGGAGACAGTAACATCCTTAAGCGGGAATAAAAAAGCCTTATAGAGTGTCTGATATTTGGTGAAGCCAGTACTTTATCTGGATGGATGTAATATCTTTTGTTACTTTTTTTTTTAAAAAAAAATCTGAGTACCTATGGAGAAACATTTTGAGATGGTGTATTATACAATAAAAAATACTAAATACTGTAGAGATGTCAATTCCAAAACTATCATAGTATTTTAAGAAAAAAAACCTCCACCAGCATATTTTTGAAATGTTGCATATATTGAGTACTGAGTTAAAAATCAGTGTAATAAACCTGTAGTCACAAGGTTAGACAGTTCTGCATGAATTAAACAGTGCTGTTAGGGTTCCCATGCAATGGAGCATTTTGACACAGGATGTTTGGCTTCTCCTCCTCCTTTCTTGGTGAACTAAAACTTTGGATTGTCCTTTAATTTATGGGGTTATTTATGTAGCGGTTGTAAATCAGCCTCAGAGTGAGTTACTATCAAGTCTTAGTGCTGGGTTGGTTTTATGCATCACATTTGGGTCAGCCTACTTCTAAACCCAAACAGGCAAAAATTCAGTCAGACTTTTTTTACTCTCTTGGTTCTTTACAGTAATTTATATTCCAGATTCACTTTCTGAATTGCTATGCTGCCTTCACTAGAACAAACTGTATAGAAGAGCTTATATCTGTCTATCAATGAGTTTAAAGTACCCTTCTGTAGCCAGTAACAGGATGTTAAATTCCTTCATGATGCTTTTCACCAGAATTTTGCTGCTCTTCCATTGTGAAGTTTCCCCTTGTCACGCTGGCATTTTAGGTAAACTTTTGGATAGTCCTGCTCCAAACCAGTGTGCAGTGCAATTAGTGTCAGTCATCTAGGAAAACAAATCAGTGACCGGAAAGAGTTTTAATGTGCTTATGATAATTTGTAATGCTGAGGAGACTCACAGATAGCAATTTTCTGTATAAACAGAACCCTTGAGGCCTACTGATTATCCAAAAGTTGTACTAATTTTTTTTCCCTAATACTTAACATTTGAGCTCTCTATTTCTCTTCTCCCATGGTCACTCATAAGAAATGGTCTCTTTTTACCTGAGCTCTTTTTAGAGAAATTAGCCAACTGCTTTCAGCTGAATCTGGTAGATCACCACCTGATCCCTAGGTAATCAGGAGGAGCTTCAGGGTGAAAGAGCAAGCAAAGAAGGTAGGGGATACATTCATGGGATTCATAAAAGCTCAGAGGCCTCTGTTAATGCTCTTTGTGTATATTTTGATATAGTGTTAGGAGACTCGTGCTTCACAACTTCTAGTGCACCTCATGGGCCAACTTACGATATAAGTGCAATAGCAATTTATAGACTGCAATTGGTCAAATACTTCTGCAGCACCATATGAAAAAAGTTCAGTCCCTTCCTGAGTTGCCCTAGATAACAACTGTGATATTTAATCTTTTGGCTTATGCGCTTATTGCTGCCTACTTAGTGAGGAAGAGTTGGAAGGCTACTTTAAAAGTACTTGTCTTCAATTTCACTATGAAGAAACTGTAGTATTAAAAAAACCAGTCATCTCCTGAATAGACAAATGGACTCTTTGAACAAAAGTAAAGCAAGGAATCCACCTTTCTTCATACATGGTGACTAGCTGGAATATACAGAAAATTATATTGTAAGAACATTGGTTAGCAATTATATGTCTTACGACCTTATAGGTAGTTTATTCTGGAATGTCCGTTCTATTAGAAACTACCTGGGTAAATCTTTTCTTAAAAGCAAATCAAAATAGTTACCTTGGGTGTATTTAGAACACGTGCTGAAAGAGAGGGACTACAAATTCTGTGTCTTGGGGGTTGAACAACATTAGCTTATTGTTACTGTATTATGAAACAGATTTGATATAATTGTACTACTGAATTTTGAGTAGTGCTCTGACTCATCAGCTGCTCCTTTAATATTATAGTTCCTCCCGATATTTAGTATGAAATTGTAAAGACTCACATAGAAACTTAGTCCCAGATTTTGTATTATGTTAGTGTACTATGTGCATTTGGGGGTGTTTGAAAATAAAAGATACCTGTTAGTAATGAAACAGCATAAACAAAGAGTGTTTCATAATACAAGCTTTTTCCCTTAATAAGTAACACTGCTTATTTCACAAAGTATTTAAATGAAACTGTAGCTATATGCACAAAGTTTGAAATAAAAGAATTATTATTTTATCAGCATAGAATTCTATAATCAAGTAACTACAGTATTTTTAATTGCATATTCTATGTTTTTAATGTTTTGTGTGTGTATGCAATATGAAACAGAGCATTGCAAGAGGCTCATGGGCTTTAAGGATACCACTAAGTGACTCTCTCAGCTCGCAGTTGCTTTCTTCTTCATCCCCTCCTGCAGCTGCTCCTGATTAGCTGAAGATCAGGTGTCCTTGGTCACTTATAAAATCCAGCTGAGAAATTGATTAATTTCTCTAAAAGAGCTCAGGTAAAAGGAAGTATTTTCTTGTGAGTGGGCTCAGAGGGAGAGGGCCAGAGGTTATAAGCTGATTGATTAGATGTAGAGGAAAGTGTGTCTTCTTGAGAACCTGAGTAGCTATGAACGGCTTAGAAACTCCTGGAGTTCATCTTCTGTGAGAATGAGAAGAATAAAAATAGTTGAGAAGAAGCAAAGGCTTTTATTTTCTGATTTTCTTTGAAGTGTTTTTGTTTGTTCTCTGCTCTCTGACTGGAAGAGAGAGAGGTATAGTTGCCTGAGGTAGGTACTAAACAAGCCAAGTGACTGATGAGGAGAACTAACTTGGGAATAAAAAGCTGGAGTAGAAAGCCTGTGCTTTGCCAGTGAACAAGCAGATGATTTCTTTAGGGAACCAAATCAACTGGTTTCTGAAACCAAATCAGCAGTGCTGAGACATTAGAAGTACTGAATACATCTGGCTGGTCTGTTGGAGTGCAAGGGTGTTCAAAGAGCCCAGAGCAAAACATTTGGTTTCCTTACCATTTTTTCTGGAAAATTGGACACTAAACTTCAAATGTTAAAGTTGTTTTTGTAAGGGTGTGCGGGTGTTCTGACTGCTAAAATGTAGAGTTCACCGAGTAATCGGTTTCCTTGTATCAATCATAAGGAATATTGCTGGAACTGATCCGTTTGTTCATAATTTTGCTGTGAAAGCTTGATTGTGACGCAGAAAGATCTTAGCTTAATTTACAATTCAAACTTTTATGTATAAAATAGCTTTAAGTTGATTGTGTCTCTGGAAAGAAGGAAAGCTAGATGAATTGGGTGAATTCAGAGGGACTTCTGAGTCCTATTATTTGTACCTCCTTTGTATTTTTGTATTGGGAGTAACGTGAGTGTCACTAAAGACATCGCAAGAAATTCCTTAGAGATGGTCCAGATGCGGTGTCCTAATTGAAGTTCAGTCTAACTTATTTTTCTCTTTGTAGTCTATTTTGTGCTGTCAGTTTGAGGTAAATAATTGTTTTGTTTCATTGTAGGGAAAGGTGAACATGGAAAGCCATACCCTCTTACAGAGGAAGACCATGATGATTCTGCTTATAGGGAAAATGGCTTCAACATATTTGTTAGCAACAATATAGCACTGGAACGATCCCTGCCAGACATCCGACATCCTAAGTATGTAATTTTTTTTCTTGAACTACTTGATTCTAAGCTTTTATCTTTGTATATCTCTAAATAACCTGTTTTCCTGGAAGGTCAAACATAGACTCTATGCTGACAAAAAGGGACTGTTCCATTAAATAGGAAATGGAAAATTTATCACTTTTGTTAAATCATTTGCTCTATCTGTCTTTTAAAGTGACCTCTCATGTTATTAGTAACATGTTAAGACTACAGAAGGTCCCTTAATTGCAGAATTATTTTCATGGTATTTCTGGATAGTGATTTGTTAGGTACCAGTAAATAACATTTCACGTAGTTTTTTCAGGTTCTTATTTGGTAATCGCTGCAGCCCTTGGGGCTAGGGGGCAGGGTGACAAGTGGCATAAAAATTTTGGCTAAACGTTTGGACCTCTGTTCCCGAAATGTTTCTTTTGGTTTTGTTACATAAAAAGTGAAAGCAATCCAATAGCTACAGCTTATCAGGTGCTAATAATACAGCTGATATATGCAGTTGTTTAACCCTAGTCAGCAACCAAGCCCCACACAGCCACTTGCTTACTCCATCCACACTCGGGTGGGGGAGAGGATCAGAAGAGTAAAAGTGAGAAAACTCGTGGGTTGAGATAGACAGTTTAATAGGTAAAGCAAAAGCCGCATGTGCAAGCAAAGCAAAACAAGGAATTCATTCACCACTTCCCATGGGCAGGCAGGTGCTCAGCCATCCCCAGGACAGCAGGGCTCCGTCACGTGTAATGGTTATTTGGGAAGAGAAATACTATAATGCCAAATGTCTTCACCCAAGTTATATATACTCAGCATGACATCGTATGGTATGGAATATCCCTTTGGCTAGTTGGGGTCAGCTGTTCTGGCAGTGTCCCCTCCGTTTCCTATCCCCCTCCAGCCCTCTCCTTGGCTGAACCTGAAAAGTCCTTGACTTCATATAAACATTACGTAGCAGCAACTATAAACATCAGTGTGCTGTCAACATTGTTCTCACACCAAATCCAAAACACAGCACTGCACCAGCTATTAAGAAGAAAATTAACTATCCCAGCTGAAACCAGGACAGCAGTGTAGAATTACATAAAAACAGAATGAACAATGATGAAAAGCACTTGCAGAATTTGGGCAGGTTAGATAATGGTATTGTTCCTTAATGGTAGTAATTGCCTAAAGAGAAATAGGATAAAGATTATTCTGAAAAATAACTACTGGGCTAAAAATAGTCATGCAATTCTCAGCAAACATAACTTGCTTTTCATGTTCTGTAATTTTTGGCTCCCTTATACGAAGAGTAAAGCTTTCTGTCTGTAACAGGAAAGGCAATCTACGCCTCTCTAAGCTTCTCACTGTAGTCCTTTAAGGTCATTCTGAGCTCTGAAGGGAGGGGTGATTTCGTCTGTCTATTTACATGGCGTTTTTCCCTCTTTTAATTGAGTGTTATGCAACTAGTGTGTGGGGGAAAGGTACAGGAGCGTGACAAAACTACTTGTCTCTATGTCTCTTGGATACAATTTCCTTTGTTATAGGATGTTTCAGGTTAAGATATCTACTCGCTTCTTAACCTTTACAATGTGAATTAGTTTGAAATTCTTCAGGGAACTGAACAGAACTTGAGAGCTTGACAGAAGTTCTCAGGAGGTGGAGGGGGAAGAATATCATGGCAACTAACATTTCTCACTCTGTCAGATGTGGCACTGTCCTTTTCAAAGAATGGACTGTATATACAAGTTTGCTTTGTCAGATTTTTTAAAATAATTCACAGTGGAGGAATTAACCAAGAAAATAATTTTTTAGTGGGAAAAAAAATATCTTTTGTTTCTTACTTAATTGCCATGTTGCATTATTGTGAGAAAACACTGTTTATCTTTTAATTTTTATATATTTATATTGTTTGTATAGAATTGAGTCAAAAGAAATAACTTTTTTTAATAAGTTGTATGTTCTGTATACTTTGTTTCCCTTCTATTTTGCCAGGTTACCTGAAGTTATTTATAGCTTCCATGAAGTTTGAGTTTTAATGTACAGCATCACATTGTTGTCATAATAAATATGCTCATCAAGCATCCTTCTCTATCAGCAAAGCTGCAGAGGACAATTACTAAATACAAAAGGAAGCTGACATGTTTATCCTCCCTTCGTGTGTTTGTAAGCTGCTCTTCTGGCAACTTGTTTCTCACCCGCTACTGTCCACACAGTCAATGACATTTCCATGCATGTCCCCAGAAGCAATGTCAGCAATGTGTTGTCAGAAGTGACATATTAGGAACAAGTCAGTGCTGCACCAGCCTTTCTCAGCCCCCTCTTTCCCCCGCACAAATCCTGAAGTGACTTCCACCTAAGCATCTCATTTGGGAAGCTTGAATCCTTGGGTATTTGCATCATTTTCATGTTCTAATTCAAATAGGTTCCTATGGCATTCAGTGTATGGTGGATGTTTTGGTAGTGTCCTGAGTGAACTGACTTGTTTCATGTCCTAATCTTCCTCATGTTAAACACTCATAACACAAGTACTCCCTTAGTTAATTGACTATATCACTCATCTAAATGTAAAGATCAAAAATGTTTTTGTGCTAAATTTGTGTACTTGGTAGTACACTGATTAAGGTGGCAAAGCTGGGTTCTATACTTGTAATGGTTACACCTTGAAGCAAGTCTGTATCTTGAACTTCCAAGACACAGAAGTCTGACAATGTTTTCTGATTTACTGTCGGAAACAAACCCGTCTCTCGGCTGCTGTGTGTTAAATATCATGCAGGCTAGTCTCAGACTGCACTTCACGTCTGCAAATACGTCTTCTCTTCAGAAGCGTGTGTGAAATATGAAGCAGTTTGTAGCTCATAAGGTTGCTGTCAGTGAAACTCATTGGAAAACTATGTAATTTTTATGCCAGAAAAGGGTATTCTTATTGAAATAAAGTTAGAGTATGTAATTCAGGTGATCTATAGCAGGCAAGATCTAGTTTGGTGAGTTTCTGAGTATTATGAAGGGCTTTTGCTTTGTGGAGATTTTAACTATCTTCTTTTCCATATTTGTGGGGGATACTATTACAGACTTAGAGACAGAAGATCAAAAATTCAATTTAGTATATACCATTTGCAAAGGGCCTTGTCTGCTGTTTCATGAAAAAGTGATCTAGGATTTGTTTTAAAGAACAAATAGAATAGTTGTATTGCCATCAGTAGAGATAATTCACAAAACGAACCTTCAAATACAACCCAAACTGAGTGGTGAATCCTGTAATTTGGATCAAATGTTATTTTAGTTGGAAAAGCTGCTACAGTAATTTCTGTATTTCTCTGATATAACTTCATGGAAATGTTTTATTTGAAAGTCTTAGCACAAAGGAATTTTAAGTCCCGCTTCTAAATTTTTGGTTTTCTGGGAAGTATGCAAAGGTAGCAGATAACCAAAATTTGGTCTTTTTAATCCAAAAGAACTCTTTCCTTGGATCTTTGGAAATTTGTCTCAGGTTTTGCAAAATACATCTTCTTGGAGGGGGAGGGGTGGAATTACGTAAATGCTTAGATCATTGATGTTTGAGAAATAGTTTTTCAATTTTTTTTTTCTTATAATCTTCTTGGGGTTTTTTTTCCTTTAAGTGTGATATTTAAAGCACTTCAGCAAGATCTTTTCAGATTGATGCTTCTTTCCTTTTTAAGACACTAAAATGTGTGCGCTGTAAAAAAAATCCCTAGAGAAATTTAACAGTTAACTTCTATTTTAAGGCTGACTTAAAAGCTTTCCTGTGTCCTTAGCATGTTTATATTGCATCCCTCTAATATTTATTTATGTCTTTCATAGCTACACTTGAATATTTTTTTCCATTTCCAAGTGGTCTTTGGTATCTTGTTTCTGTCTCAGTCTCGTGCAAAAGTCTTCTCACAGGTAGTGCTCTCGCCAAGTTACGCTAGCTAATTCCCTTTCTTTGCCCACAATCACCCCCAGCTTTTAAGTTGAGGGGGAAAAAAAAAAACCAAACCCCAACTTTTCTATTTAACTCCAAATAACCACCTAACACAGGATTATCATCTGATTATCGCCCAAGTTCATTGGGTTTCAAGGCTGATGTATTGAAAATAAGAGTTCTGGTCACCTAAAGTGGAAGGTGACGTTGAGTTTTGGGTAGTATTGAGAGTTGGCATTAGAATTACTATTTAAGACTTAGAAGTTCTGTACCAGTATGAAAAATATTTCAAAACCCACAGAATAGCGTTTGTCTTTTCACCTGCCCCGTGCCACTTTCTGCAGTCTGGAATACAAAAATCCTGTTAAAGCTAGGGAAAATTCTGACAGTATTGTTTTCTATTGTAGAGACAAATGCTACTTATTCTAATTATTGACTATAGCAGTTACCATTAATTCTTCTCTTCTCAACATTATTAAATATTCTGCAGTTCCTACCAGTTTTGTTCAAAAAAAAAAAAAAAAATTGAATCTGATTCACATTTTGAATTGTATTTAAAATGTGATTTTAGTGAGGCTTGGGGAATGATTGCAATCATCTAGTCTGAGAAGTGAATATAAATTTGGTGGTATTTCCTGTATCAAACGCCTAAGCCATTGTAAACTAGAGAATCCAACTTTTTAGCTTTTCATTCTTGAATCAAGGAATTCAAGTTAATTGCTGATATCTATTGAGTGGCGAGCATCATCATTTTAAATCTTTGCATTTGATGTACTTGTATAGCTTGATTTCAACAATAGGTTTCCTTTTAGCTACAATTTGTGGACTAATTGTTGGTAACTTGTGTAGTCACAGATCAGATGCACAAATTCTTGTTGGCTTGCCTGAATGATCATTCAGAAGAAATCCCATCCTTTTTAGGTTTCTCTGGGCAGAGATAGATTCATTTTGTACTGAAATTTTTAATGTTCATATTGTACGTTAAGGACGCCCAACCTGGTTTTTGTGGTGTCTTGCTTTTAGCCTCTGTGGGCTGGAGTCAGTGTTTCCAAGTGTTGTCTGCTTGTCTTGCTGTTGCTATGTGAAGTGGTGGCCCTTCACTGTCACTCCCAGCAGTATTCCTTTTCAGAAGTCCGAGCTATGCTCATTTTCCTTACACGTTAAATTTTTCACGGGCCTCAGAAGAAGTGCATTTTCATATTCAAAGAAATATGAGTGATTAACTAAAGGCTGTGAGGATCTTCTGTGTCCTGAACACTAATGAGATTTCTTTATAAATAATAAAAAAAAGCAAATTTCACTACCTGTTCTGCATAACTGAATTTCTCCAACTGTCCCTCCTTGTCAGTAGCAGAATCTGAGAGAATGCCTGAATGTTCTCGAAATATTTGAATGCAAAGTGATTGCTGTCCCTTGTATTTTTAAAAGAGGCTAAAATGAATATGCGATAAAGATTTCTTAGGGGGATTTCTTTGGGTTTTGTTCGGCTATATTTTTTTGTGTCTGAAATTGTTGCAGAGTTACCATTAATCCTTAATTTGTTTCTGTAAACTTTGAAGAAAGACTAGAATTACTAGATTCATGTGTGAAAGGGATATATTATGTAGTTACACAGTTAATCAGCAGTTTGTATCTGAATCCTTTAAAAAAATTTTGGTTATTGCATTGAATGTATTTAATTACTTTCTTTTTATAAATGCAGGGCATTTGTCACAGTTAAAGCTATGTATATTGTCCTTAAAATTTAATAATCCATCTTTAATCCAGTACTGCAAGACAGATTCCAATGAATTCACTTGGCATTCTATGATCTTAGGCTTAGGTTGTCCTGCTGCAAGACACTAAAAGAAAAATTAATCTAATTTAAGTATGCTGAACTTCACAATATTTAATAAGGCTTATGGAAATAATTGTTTGGATCCATCTTGTGCTGAATTTTTTATTATATCCTGGAATAAACTAAGAGAGTATAAAGTTTCTTTCTAGTTCTCATTTCACTGTGGGAAATCAGAAATGTCTTCATACGCACATCCATGCTGCATTGCTTCATACTGCTGTTTACTAGTGTTACCTTAACCTCATCTGGCCACATAGCAACTGGTTAGACTCAGATTATGCTTTTCGTAGGGTAGTGAGAAAGCTGGTGGTCATTACTCTGACCGTATTTCAAAGCATTTTGTGTAATTACTGAATAATGTAGTGAAGATGGAAAGTCATGCAGTCCAAAATATTCTAGCCAATGTTCCTGTTTGCAAGCCTCACCAGATTGTTCTCTACAATGGCTTAAGAGCATCCTATTCAAAGTGCAGCTCCTCAAAACAGGATGAGGAATATTTTATACTTGAAAAAACTTGTGGCCTTCTGTCTCTGTCATGCCTTCTGTCAGTTCCTCTGCATGACATGTATTGGTAGTAACAAATAACGTGGAATAATTTCCAAGTACTTTCTGGGTGCTTTGTGTATCTCTTTGGAGTGGTTTTATGTTGTGTGGTTTGTTTTTGTTTTTGTTTTTTTTTTATGGCAGCAACAGCTAAAATGTGGCTGAAGATTGATGTTTCCCTTTCTATCCTTTTGGTGATAAAGAGGCTGCAGTGTTTAACAGGCCAGCTCAGAGTCCAAGCCTGATGGGTCTGTTTCTGTTTACTGAAATTAATTTGTTAAAAAAAAAAAAGCAAGCTGTTTATACAACTGGAGGAAAGTATTGCTTGTGTGTTTAGATGTCTTGCATGTTACTTAGAATCCAGTAAAGCCTCCCACGCTGCTCAGAACATAGCAAGCTGCAGTAAACCGAACTGTGAAATCTAAACTTAATAGAGACAGGAATACTGAAGGATATTTACCCTCCAGCCAGTTCTGTGCATGTGGAATAGCTGAGTCTATTAGCATTTGACAGTGGTTAAAGCCAGAACTTTTAACTCTCAAATAATACAATACGAAAATTGGAAAGTACATGTAACTTCTCTAAGATCTGTGAGAAAGGTAGAAAGTTCTGGGGATCTTTACCTTTGCATTTCACAGGTGAAAGTGATGTTATATGCTGTTAATTTAATAGTTTTATGAAAAGCCTCAGTATACCTTCCTTTTTCTTACATGTCCATTCTTGCTTCCTCTCCAAATATTTTTTTTCATGTGGTTAGGCATGTATCTAATGTGAATTTGCGTAAAACTGGATATTTTATAAGCAAATGAAATTTCAGCTCTCACATTAAGAAAACACAGCAAGTGCCAGCAGTACATTCTCACTGGCAACAACATGAGCCATTATACCTCATGTAATAAGGACAACAATGTGCAGCAAAGCTGGAATGAAAAAGCAACTTCTTTCTATATTGCCAGGTTTGATTATGAATAATCCCATCAAACTAATCTTCTAAAGACTGCGCTGGCTACAAGATGTGTTAGCAAGCATGAGAACTTACTGATCATGTTGGCACGTGTGATCCATGACGCCTATGAGTGGCACTCTCTGTGTTTGCTCCCATGTCTCTACCAGCTGTCGTTTTGGTGTTAGTAGGCACTGGTCAGACCCAGTAGTGTCTTGCCCATTATTTTGTCTCATATATTGTGTATGAGAGGTAATGTTGAGAGGGAGGTGTGAGTCGGGTCACATATTGCCGTGAAAGGGAGTGGAGAAGAGATGCAAGTTGGTCACAAAAGGACTGTCTTAAAATAATTAAGCAATCTGGACACAGTAATGTCCATGAGCTCTGATGGGATATACCCATAAATCCTGAAGGAACTGATACCATTTTGAGGCCACTCTCAACTGTCTTTGAATGATTATGGCAATTGGGAGAGGTACTTGAGGACTGGCACAAAACTGGGAGTAGTGGCTGATACGCTGGAGGATTCCTAGAAGCCTTTGGAATAGCTTTGGAATGGAAGGGCAAGCAGTAAAAGGATAATTAGGATTTCTGAAATGGAAGTTAAAGGGTAATTGAATGTCATGGGTTGGTTCATTCCTGAAGTAGCGTGCTTAAAATGCACTTAGAGATGACAGAAAACTGAGATTCTAATCCTGTTTCTTCTTCAGCCAGGAAAATGCATCTAGGCTCAAAACAGGGGCTTCTTATTGATCCTGTTACGGTCTGCCTGACTTTTGAGATACAATCAGATAAGTGTGCTTGGTGTGAATGAAAGAATTTTTAGTACATTGATATTTCTGTATCTTCTCTATCAAAAAAAAAAAAAAGGTGGTTTGAGGGTATGTATATGTTATATAAATAGGACTGCTTGCTGATATTTTGGAATTCATAGATAGTAAAGTGCAAAGTTTAAGCTGAAATATAATTATAGTATGAAGATATCTGCTGATGTAAGTTTGTGAGGGATTTTGAGATGGTACAAAGTTACTATATATATTCTTTTTTTTTTTTTTTTTTTTCCCCAAGCCTAGATTTAATATGTATGGATGAGTAGATAAGTTTCATAAAGCATGTTAGTGATTTATTTTTTATTTTTTTGGTAAGATGTTTCCATGAGTGACGATGGTTTTATGCCTCACTGTCACGTAAAACAAAGCTTTGCAAACATAAACGGGCTTTGTGTCACAAGGCTTATCTGCCCGCTGTGTTCTTCCCTCGGTTAGAGAAACTTTTTAGTTGGAAGAATGGAGTGAGGCAAACTCACTGACTTTGATGTCTCTGAAGACATGCAGTACTGCTAGAAAGACTGTCCACAACAGACCAAAATGATGTAACGTGCCATAAAGTAGCGAGCACCTAATTCAGCTTGATCAGCTTTGATTAAGTCCACACTGAGGGAAACCTACATAGAGAATGCCGGGCTTTGCTTGTCTAGTTTACAAGCTGTTTATTAGTGCATTTAATAGCAATTATGCAAAATATTTCTACTGTACAATTTAATCTTCTGGGGGTTTTTCCACCCATGAAAATAGTAATAATGTTTTAAGAGAAGGTTTATTTGTTCTAGTAGGGAAAAGTGTTGTGACATTTATTGAGACCATACCCAGTAATGCCTGCTTGCTTCCCAGCTGTGAGCCACGGTGAAAATAAAGATTACTTCCCTTCCATCAGCTCACACCCAAGCTAATTTTACAGCCTTGTCAAATGGCAGCAGAAATTGCTGGTTATCACTACTTTATCAGGCTCGGCTGACAAGGCTAGATTTGAACAGAAACATGGTGTGACTGAAGCTTAGTGCTGTAAATTGAATACTTTGACATGCTAAGACAATTACTATGTAAATCTTCACTGGAAAATGTTTTGTCCTGGTAGCTTGTAGAGGGCTTGTCAGTAGCTGGGAGCCCAGTGGGTGCTGAAGTTCCTTTATTAAAAGGGAAAGAAAAGGTCAGATCCGAAAAAGCAGCTCCTCTAAGAGCGTGTGCAGACAAAGCCAGTGGGGGAAAAGAAGGTTGAAAAATCTTTCTGTTTTGCTCTAACTTTCTCTGGCACTTCCTGTAAGAGGAGAAAATTGGAAGTGGGCTACTTCTGTGATCCAGTAACTGCCATAGTAGGCTGCTACCTGGCTGCTTAAATGCAGCAAAGGGATGTCTGCAAGACATTTAACTTGTCTTATGCTATTATCTATCAGAAAGGGTGGTTGATGTATCTAGAAGGCACAGAACCTGGTAACTGGCCAAGGCATTGCTATTGGCATCCCTTAATGTGCGTAAAATATTGTTGTTGTTATTATATCCACAGGGTCAAACAAATTGCTGCTTTTATGAATCGGCTTTTGCTGTAAAGTAGCTGAAGTGATGCCAGCCCTTTTTCATCACTTCAGAAGCCCGTTCTCTTTCATTTGCTCTTCTACAGAGTCAGTAGACTTCTGCATGTTTCTGTAAAGGTGGAGAACTCTGCAGTTCTACATCTTGTCTTAAGCTAGTGTGATGTTTTAGGAATTTTTTCCCTACTTATAAACTCCGTCAGGGAATTAAAAAGAGCTATCCCTATCTCTTGAATTAAAAGGATGCTATTTATTTTTGCCCATTAGAGCAGCAGTATTCAGTAGTGTATAACAAGGAAGTGTAATTGTAACTCCTTTTTACTACCTCCTCTTTTTCTGAGTAGTCCTTTTTTCAAGTTGTACTTTATTACTGCCTGCTGCAAATAGCTTCTAGGTGTTTCTGTGACATTTTTTTTTTCTCCTCCTTGGGCAGGTTAATATTTTGGGAGTAGAGGAATTTCTTACTGCTCTTTTAACTTTCTAAAAGTCCCCCTGCAACTTTGAAATGAACTCTAAAATTGTTTTATTCAGAAACTTGGTTTTGATTCTTGTTTCAACCCAGCAGCAGAATTCTGTATCTCAAAGGAATAACTAAATCAGTATTAAGTGTTTGAAAGGGAGTTAAAGGGTGTGACAGTGTGTCATTTTTATGAATAAGCCTTGAACTGGAGCCAAATACCCGGTTGCAATAATAAACTATAGGAAAAGCATACCAAATACAAAGCTGGTAGAAATTTCCCCTTTGTCAGTTACGTATATTTAACATTTTTCACTATGCAAATTATTTAGAAAAAAATTCTACCGTACCTTTTTCAAAGAATTTTTATTTCGTAGTAACCATTTTCTAGTGACTCTTTGGTAGGTGTGTATAATAAACAGCATTTTGCAGCTTTTCAGGTTCAGTTTTTCAAAACAGTAGTATATACATACTTGAATCATACATAGTACTGAGTAATGTATCTAATAATGGAAGGGAGAGAGGAGGGAGATTCGTTGGACAAGATAGTGAAGCGGTACTTACTGCTGTGAAAATTAATTTGGAAACAGCCCTGGTAGAGAGGTCCTCTGTTTTTAAAAATCTCATCTGAAAGTCTCAAAGGGACACATTTAATGATGTAGTAGTGTTCTCTGATAAGAAATATCAGATAAAGTTCTGAAATATCATGGAAAGAAAATCAAGATTAATAAAGGGTAGCAATATTTTAAAGTATAATTCAAGGTTCATAACTCTTGATTCATGATGATAATCTGGAAAATGTCATTATATCTCTTTCACCAGAAAATTCATCTGGTGCCAATTTTTTTCATACATATGTACACAAGTGTTTGTGTCTGTAAAATATTTTTCTGGCAAAGTCAAAAGTGCTAATGTTATTTCATAATTCTGCGAATTTCTGCAAGGGAAATGCCTAACGTCCCTTGCACGTTCTCATTTTCTGAATTCCCTTTGTTCTGAATGCTAATTTAATAAGTTCAGTAAGAAAATAGAGGTGTGAGCTACTTACCTAGCAGGATGACCGTTGCTTATCATCGTTATTTTCTTCCTAGGTATTTCTACCATTACATTTGTATATAATTTTCAGACTTACACAGAAATTATTCTGAGATTTAAGGGTTTATTAAATAATATGTTTGCAGAAATCTATTAATATTTATGCTAAGAAATTGTCATTAGCTACTGAACCTATCATTCAGCATTGTTCCACAAATAAGTGCTGCTGTGCTCCACTTAAGTATGTGATGTTTAAGTACAAGAAAAGACACATCTCTCAGAAAGCATGCATAGTACTTTATTAAGGTCAGTCTGCAGCATTCTATTATAGTTAAGTAGTAAATGCTTATGCTGAATAGGAGTGCTTTTCTAGTTTAAATCATCAGGTTCTTCTCCTCCTTGAATAGTATTCCTGCCATGAGTCCTAGATACAGACAGTTGTTTCTTCATCCCCTTACCTGCTCCCAACTTGTTGATTCAGGTATTTGATACTGCATTCTTGAGATAAATGACCTTGTTTTCCAAGGTCTTAAAATAATCTTCTTTTAATGGCAGCCACTTACTCAGAAGTACAATCAAAAAACTAGTTATGATTTGACTGAACTTTGTCTAAACAGTTCTGCATTTGTAAGTGTCTAGGGCAAGTACATGGTTTTAAAAATACAAAAAAAAATAATGAACTACACACTTCCTTCAAATTAAAAAATAAAAAGGCCACCTGGAGAACACAATGGATTTCCACTTCCCCTTTGCCTTTATAACGGTACCACAACTCAGTAGGATTATACTGCAAAGACAAATTGTTTTGGTTTAATAGCTATATATACACACGTACTTGCCATATAGAGTAATGGTAAACTAGGTTTTTCCCTTGTTCTGTGTGTTCTTTTCTGAGTACAAGCTCTGTGTGTGTGTGTTTAGGGTTGGAAGGAGATATCCTTAAGAGTAGCTTGTGTATTAGTTGTATCTTCAGGCTTACTAGGAGGAAATAGAATAGGCATATCGGTGCAGTATGCATGTCTGATACAAATATTCTCACAGTTACATAGTGCTAGAAACCATAACCAAAATAAAAATGTCGCTGTGAAAGTCAGTAGTGAGTGGAGTCCCTGCCTACGAGAAAGCAGGTATTGGGAAAAGGCTGTGTGAGATTTTTCTGCCTACGCTACTAATCTTCACTTAGACCTAATTGCTGAAAGTCACTGGCTCTTAAAATGTGGGATATTGCATGGGTATGATGAAACTGCTTGGTGTAAGAATGAGATAACATTCCCATATATAGCTGGGTTCCAGTTCTGGCCATGAAACAGGTAAGCTGCTTCAATTCACCACCCTAGTCTGTCAGTTTGTAAAGCTAGGAATAATCCCAAATCCACCCTCTGTAGAAGACTGGAGCCTCGGGTCTATTTGGTTAGGATGTGCCACAGGATGTGCCGGTGCCTCCTGTCCCACTGCACTGGGTGCTGATGGTGTAGTGTGGCATATACCTAGAGATACAAGCATGAATGGGAACTAAAACGACTGATCAGGATCTCTCAGAATACTTGGGGGAAGACCGCACCAAATGTTGAACAATTAACCCTCCAGTTCTGTAAGTGGTCACTTACCAGCCATTGAAGAGGAGGCTGCATTAGTCATGTAACTGAACAAGGGAAACTGAGGAAAAGGTAGTATGAGGTTTCCTAAGTCTAGCAATTTAACTTATTAGGGAGCTGTTACCTCAAATACAACTTCGTCTGTTCCTGAGCAAAGTAAATGAATAGTACATTAAACATTAAAAACTAAAAAATCTACTGAGCTATTTGGTTGTCTGAGGAAGCACAAGTATGGAGGTAAGGATAAAAGGGAGGAAAAATATAATGAAAATGGTCAAATAATAGGCTCTTAGCATCCTTAAATATTTATCCTTTTGTCAGTATGGGCATGATAAGTATACATACATAGCCAGGCGTGGTTGCTGAGAATGCTTTCATGGAATTTGTGATCAAAACTGAAGCAAAAAATCAGTTTCGTTTCCTAATTTCAAGTTGACTGATTTATTTTTCTACTCTCACTCCCATAGGCAAAATCATCAAATTTCCTGGGAGGTTTTTCTTCTGAGACTTTGCATGTGTTTGTTCTAACACATACTTCATTTAGACAAGCTATTTTATAACACATACAGAACCAAGTTAACAGTCAAATGACTGTCTTCATCTTCATTTATCATTCAAATCAAGCTTGTTCCTGTAAACTTCTGATGAGGTATTTTAAAAGGTAATCCAGATTAAAATACTACTAGGAAAAAAACTGGTCCTGATGGAAACAAATTAAAAATAACAAATAATACCTTTAGTATTAAAAAATATTTTGAGACTTAGCAGGTTTGCACCCTTTTCTCATTTCCCCACCAAAAAAAAAAAGTTTCATTTTAATTCCTTAATCAGAATATGATGTGATACTAAAGCTCTACAGTAATACAATAATTCTAAACCATAGTTGCATTATGATTTGATAATGAAAAGGATACCATAAGGTAACATTCATTGACATAAACTATGTTACAATCTTTTCTAATGCTGAGTTACATCTTGGAGAAAACTCTTACTCAACTGAAAGTGGCTCAACTGCATATCCTGTCTGACTTACATCTACCAGCCTTCTTTGAATATCTATTTTAGGATTTATTTCCAGGCCTTTGTGGATTTCCTAGTATTCCAAGCTTTAATGAAAGTCAGTATGTTCTTTGGACACTTTATTCTGCCATTCAAACTACCTGAATAACACTTACTGTCCACATAGTGCCTACATTTGTTTAAAGTGTGCAAGTAACTTGCAGCCTTCAGATAGGGACTGACAATTAAGAGTTCATGTGTGCAAATAGTATGGCTTTCTAAATTGATACAAAATTTTCCACTGAAATTTTGAGGCTTGGAAAATAATTTTTTTTGCTCAGCAGTATTTGAAATATTTCTATAGGAAGTCAGTTCAGTTTCATTTAACGTATTATACCATAATTCAGAAACTTTACTTAATGAGTATTAGTGCTAATTTAAACTGGATGGTAATGGTAATCTTTTAAACCTAGCATTTTTCCTTTCTACAGTAAACCTTGCTTTATTTTTTAATAAATTTTGGTTAACATTGCATTATTCAGAAAATATGAAAAACTTGAATTATAATTTCTCATTTCTTTGTAGAATCAAGAATCTCACTTTTAAAATATTCATTCCACATGTTAGTTAAGCTATTAACCAAATTAATTTTAGAAAGTAGACATACTGAAATCAGGCTCTGCATTTTGCCTGGGAATGCTTAAAACACTGTTGTTAGGATTATTTTGGTGAGAGCAAAAAGCATGTAGTCTTGAAAGTATGACTTTATGGTGGCTGAAAAATAAAACACTTATTTAAGAGGTATGTTAGAATCTTGGAACCAGCATAAGAAATAAAGCAAGAGTAGTTTGAACCTATGATCAAATTTTTATGTCAGCACCTCTCCAAATGCACTTTTAAATTTTTGGTAGTGAACTAGTGTTGAAAGAACACTTCCAAAAGTCTTTGATGCTGATTCAATATTGTTGCAGTTAATGGCAAAAATATCTTTCTAGTAGCTTATCTGATAACTTGCGAATGCTTCTTAGTTTTAAACATTCTCATCAGTAAAACAATGAGTTGAAATATTAGATAAGAAATCTATTTATGTCAAGTTCTGTGGCTTTATGTCAAATACCGTTGCGTATTAAACCTGTTATCTTTTCTGCTTAATACATGAACTGAACATCTGCCTTGACTGGTTTATTCTATGTCATAGGCATCATTAATAAATTTAAATATAATAATAGTTTATGACAATGAACTTCACTCTGACCTAGTGACATGATGACAAGTTCTTTGTTCTAGACACAAAGACCTGATCGTTATTTCAAAGACTAGCAATGGCTTACAAGAAGCAATGTCTGTGCTTCCAAGTAGTAGTCTTGCAGCCAGGGTATTTGGCATCACTTCTAAAATGCAGGATATGAAGAACCACACTGATGGATTTTGAACAAATGCTGCATGCATATATGATTATTCTCTTGGTAAATCCAGTCTCTCAGCAGTGGATGTCTAATTGCATCTTCATTGCAATTCCTGGGCCTTTCCTGAGCATTACAGTTATTCATCAGATCTGTCCTGCTGCCCAGCACAGCACAGAGCCAGCTATGCTCTGCTGTAGATAATGCTGAATACAACTTAAAATAAAATGGATTTCTGTGTTATGCCTTCTAAAACATAGTGATCTTCTGTTGTAGTTATGCCATAGTTAGTCTTATGTCAGAAAGCAAGGGGCCAAAAATGAGCAGAATTTAGCTTGCTGAAGAAAGGCAAGTAGACCATCGCTATGAAACTTAACAGGCCATCTTAACAATAGAAGATGGTGAAATTTAACATTTCATTTCTGTGAGTTTGAGAATCTGACCAGCTCTTCTGAGAAAAGTAGGAAAAAGGCATTTTGGTCATTTGTGGCTCTTACTAAAAATCTATTCGCATATAGCCAGGTACCTTTGCACTGGCTATCAAAGTAAAAGTAAATATAAATGAGAACTGAAGGTTAAAGTGGAATGATGGTAAGATGTTTTCCTCTTTTTGCTTCTTTAGGGTTAATAGAGCAATCTATTCTGTAGGAAGAAAGAGTTTTAAGCTGAGTCTATCAATGTTGCTTCTCCTTCTCAAACTTAAACTACGCAATTACTCTGAAACCATTGATGAGAATATCCAAGTCCAGTCACCTTCCCCATCTGTATGTACTTAAGATTACAATATTGACCATGCAAATACACAAATTTCAGTACAACCTCTTTCAAGAGGTATGTTGTTACACAGAGGGGCAATATTTATTTTTTAAAAAAACAATATTCTCATGTATTTGGGTGTGTTTCCTATTTTTTTCCCCTCCTTACTGTTTAGAAGTTGCAGTCTGGTGTGTGGCATTCTTTTGCTTGGTTTTATGGGGCATTTTTAGGTTTTGTTTGTTGCGTTAGGTTTTTATGGAGATGGAGGGCTTGCTAGTTCTAAGATCATACTTACTGGGAGTTCAAGATTTTTTTCCTTTGCCATTTTTCTTTCAATAGTACTATAAGAATTACATGTACACATAGTAGTTACATTTGTTCTAGTTCAAGACACATCATTGTCGGCAAACAGCTGGCAACAGCAGGGGGTGGTTGTGGTAGATGGTTTCCTTAATTTGCCAGCTGAAACAGCTACATGTTAGTAATGGGCTTCCTTTGTTGCACTTCCTACAAATAAGAAAAATAATTTTTAGTTAATTCAAATGCTGCATTGTATTTTTTTCCTTCCAAAATGTTAGAATATAGGCTTAGCCTTTTCTGTCACTAGGTAATGAGCACTGTTTTCTCCAGAACTTCACGTACTTGCAAAGCAACTGCCTTTTCCCCAGTATGCATATGTGTCCCACCAGCAAACTGGTTATTAAAAAGTTTCCAAAAGTATTATTTTTGCAGACAGCTTGTCATTAAACTCATTGTTTCCACGTTTTAGGAAGAAATCTCTGAATTACAAATTTAAATCTTTTTTTTTTTTTTTAGGAAGGCATCCAAAAACTTGATTGTTCATTCACAACTACATAAAAGTTAGTATTTTGCAAATATAACTGTAGTACCTGTGAGGGTTTATTATTTCTCTGGAGCATTTCTTCAGTGTGTTAGCTGTACAATAAATCGCTAAATATTGATTTTGAAGTGACATTTATAAAATGGAAATGCAAAATAAGCTGCAAATATATGTAAATCAACATTATAATCTACAGCGGCTATTGATATGCATAGTTATTCTTTCTGAAAAGCAGCAAAGATACCTATACATTTTTAAACATAGTTGGTTGGGGATTTTTTTCTTCTGCTTTTGTTTATTGTAAAGGTGATGTGTTGCTGCTTGTACAGATACCTTTATCAGGACTTGACCTTTCTCCTGGGGAATGTGAAATCATTCAGTTACTTTGTCCCAGAGCTGAAAATGCCGTGTTAAAAACAGAGGAATCTGTCCCTTCCCCCTCCCCTTTTTATTTTTTTCCAAAAAAAGAGAGATCCTATGAGTTTCAGTAACCTAAACATTAGTTATGAAATATTCTCAGTCAGTTGAGAAACTGAATTGTAAGACCATTATTTATCTTTGAAGAATGGTCTTTTTGCTCAGATGTGTAAGCAACACAGTAGTGAAAATTGTAAAGATAGGCACTGATGTTACATTGATGCTCTTCAGCGAAGATGCTGAAGGTGCAGTGCTTTCCTTTCAAAAATGAAAGGTTAAGTTGTATTAATTGTATCAGTCTGTGTTTTCAGATTCATGTGTGGTTTTATCTCTCTAATAGCAGCAATCGTTTTGGATATCTAGATGTGGAGCTGTATTTGTGGATGTTGTTGTTTTGCATATTGCAAGCACATCACCCAGGATAATAGTGCAGTTTTCTAGAGTTTGTCTTTCGGTATAGTACACTGTTATTGCAAATTTTGCCCTGGTATGGACAAAAAAAGGATCATTTCACATTTTCTTTTGCTTCATATTATGTTTCAGAAATATTTCTGATAAGAGGATTTGTTTTCTGGAAATAACATTGTAGAAGATATGTCCTCTGTCATTTTGCAGGAAAGTTTCCAGTGAAGGAAAAGAATCTAATTCCAGCCAGTTAAATTTTCATTCATTCACCTTAAATTTGTCATTGTTCAGATTTATTGTATGTTGTAAGCAATATAAGTATTTTAACTAGTTATTGTCACATGAAAGTACTGATTGATTACACTGTTGGATTTTATGCTAGAAACAATGATGGTTGAATGTCCCAAGTGATTGGCAGTGTATGCCAACTCAGACTCCTCAGTATGCTTATACAAATATTTTCTTGTTTCTCCAGCTGTAAGCACAAGGTGTACTTGGAAAAGCTACCAAATACTAGCATAATTATCCCATTTCATAATGAAGGCTGGACTTCACTCTTGCGAACAATACACAGTATTATCAACCGCACTCCAGACAGCCTGATAGCAGAAATCATTCTTGTGGATGACTTCAGTGACAGAGGTAAGGTTTTTTTTAACTCAAAACTTGTAATGCAGTGTGGTTCTTATAGAAACTAAAAGGGAAGCATGAAGTGAGCAGACCGTAGCTGCTGGACTGCTTGCTGTGCGTAATAATGTTTACTTGTGAGCTGGAATAAATGTGTGTAAGTGGCTTTTGGTTTACTTTGCATGACTACTGAAATTCACGGTAAAAGGAAGAGACTGAACTGTTCATTGACACTTATTAATATAGTAAGTTTAATGTATTATTTCTGAAATACTGCAGATTTTGGTGTTTCAACATTTTTTCCTTAGGCTTCCCTTTTACTCCAAAAGCCTATTAACTGACAATTTTGGATGCAATTCATTTAGATTTTAATCCTGGAAATTTATTGAGTTAGACAGCTTCATATACTAGGACAAAATAGCCATACAGATAAATGAGACCCTTTTGAGTGGAATGTGAAAAACTGCTTTAGAATAGTTAACCAAGGTTTACATCATCTATATATCATAAAATTAAGGAAACTGCAATCACTTTATGACTTCTGCTATCATTACTTCTTTAATGCAATACAAGAAATGAATGCTCTATCTAAGCTCCTTAAATGAAATGTAACAATTCCTTGGGTAAAATTCGTCCATATCATTAACATGGAACTGGGAAATTGTTTTTCTTTGAAATTTCAGTACATCTTTTAGAACTTCAAGCATGAGACACTTTGACATTTCTTTGGTGTTTGTGGGTTTTTTTGGTTGTTTCTGTTGAAACGTCACTTGCTATTCTGTATGTGAGCCTTGTTCTGAGTAGATTGATAGCAAAAGAGGGAATTGTGCTCATTGCTAATGTTTTAGATAAAACCTTTGTGTCAGCTAGAAACTTACAGGAACAAATCTCTGACCTACTATTTTGAGAAGCCCCTGGGTGAATGAGAGGCATATTAGTAGAGCGCTACAGTGGAATAATTTTTTTTAGATTTTTAACTTGATATTTCAGGTGTTAGAAAAGATTAATGCTGCACACATCTATCTTACCCTCTCATATCTGCCAGTTGAAGTATGTCCTTTGATGAACTGCCTCTCTATCTGTAATGCAATTTAAGTGAAATTGTAAAGTGAGTACAGTTCTGGCTAGTCTACATTTATAAAATCTAGACCATGGATGAAAGTTTTTAAAACAACTGTAAAGTAGCACAACAACTTTTCTGCAGGCTAACAATTTCCTAGTAGTAAACAACTTATGGGGAAGCCAGTAAGTTGGTTTTATGAGGTGTCTGACAAGTAAAAATGCCTCTTATACTGAGAGAGTAGCTATTCAGGTTGTGCTTGCTCAATATGGTGATACTGTAGCATTTTTTGTAATGAAGATCATACTGACTATTGTTGATATATTTCTAAATGTATTAATATTTTAGAAAGCTTATCTACGTCACAGTTTTAGAAAAACAATTAATGCCAGTAAACATGGAGTATTGTACTTTCTGATGTTTTCTTGCCTGCCCTAACTTACTTTCAGCCAGCAGCAGAACCTATTTTGGAGTAAATACTAACTGTAATAGTAATTCCTATAACACTATAATAATCTCTCCAATCTTCCTCATTTCCGTTTCTATAAACCTATCTAGCTGTTCAGTGGAATGGTTTTCAGCTGGAAGAAGTTGTTCATATAACATAGAAGTGCTTAACATAAGTGTCTGGTTTGAAAATCTGAAAAAAATCTATTAAGAAGACTTGTATCGAGTTGAGCCTAGAACTGTTGTACCGTTAGGAAGATTTACTCTTCTGTGGTTTTGTATTATTCAAATAAAGATTAGAAATGTGTTTTTGAATGGTTGCCAGTCCTGAACTTGAGCATGTTTGGTAGCATGTTTGATACTGTGTGTTTTAAGAACAAGCACACAAGAAAAATGTGCTGGCATCTCTACTCTGAATTCAGTGACATAGAATTTCAAGTTGGATGGATTAATTTGGGGCATCTAAAGTGGTTTAATTCTTGTATTTGTGATCCTCTGAACTGCACTTAACTGAACCTATACCATGTCATCTAGCGTGTTTTCCTTTTTCATGAAGTGGCCACACTTAATACAGTTGGGTTAATTTATATTGACAAAATGATGACTGATACCTGTCCTCCTTCCCTCACAGTTCATAAAATAATCTTCTTTAAAAGTGATTGAATAGATGACTAGTTTAATGTTACTAGTCATCACCCTTTAGTTGCTTTTGCCTAGACTGAGAGCGTTAAAGCAGTGTGAAAGGCATTGAAGACAGATTAGGTAAAAAATTAAATACAGGTATGTTCAGTTGTCAAAACTGAGAGTCATTGCAAGCAAGGTTTACTGCAGTGTTGAAGCAGTATAGCAATTAGTGATACATCTGTATCCTTTCTTCTCATTGTATAATTTCTTCACCGAGCTCCATATGTCACATAGCTGACAAATGGCTATTACTTTCTTTTGTGAAATCAGTTATATATTATTTAAGTGATACTGTGTATGCTGTACTTGTTCTACAACTTTGTATTATAGAGAGTTTTCTGCTAGGAACTTAAACATAATTTGTAAATAGTTGAAAGTAAGAATGGGATATTTCAGTAGAACTGTTACCTTAAAAGTAGTGAATAAATGACAATCTATTTTTCTAGGGTTTTCTAATAATCAAACTTTTCCTTTTTTAAAAAGTCTTAGAAATTGTTATGAAAAGCCAGTCCCTGTTCAAAATAGAGTAGATGAGAAAAAGTGGAAAATTGATAGATAAAAATGTAGTAAAAGATAGATTAAAATGGTGGAGTGTTTTTGTTTTCTTAACTCATGCAAATATAGATGCTGAAATGCACATAAAGAACTTTTGATAACAGATGATGAAAATGTTTTAGTGCACAGCCAGGTACCCAGCAGGTTGCTGGTTTGTCTGTAAAATTATTTGTGTGCCTTCATTTTATGCATATTCGCTTCTTTGGCTTTTGTGACCAAGCCCAAAAACTTTAGATAATTCGTCCATAATATTCACCATAAATTATGACATTTAGAAGTTATAAAAGTAAAAGGACAGCTGCACCTTTTTAAATATCAATATAATGCAGATGAGAGACTTGGGATTAAGAGGGAGGTAAGCAAATGTTACGAAATTTGGAAGTGCAATATTTGGTTACAGACAAATTTAATACAAAAAACCCATATGAATATAAAAAGTTATCTGGGACAGTTGGAAGGAAATGTAGACTTAAATATAGGTATCCAGAGTTGCAAAGTATCTTTATTCATATAATTCACAGAGTTTATATACTTAATAATGATGAAGGAATGGGATGGCAAAAATTGATTGAATTAATGGAACTCTGTTTCAACATAACGTTTCTGATTTACATTGTAAACACAAATGGTGGTGTCCAGCAAGATGAAAGGGAACCAAATCTAGAGCTGATAACTGAATCTAAAATTCATAGAAGTTTTAACACACATAAAAGAAATACGTTGTCACTTAACAAGCTCTATAAGAGAGAGACAGGTATTAGACTTCTACTTAGTTTGCCTTAGAAAGCTATTGGTAAGGGAGCTGGCTATGCTGTGTGCTGGCAGACAAATGTAAGAATCTTTTTACTCTTTCCAACTGATTTAGCAGTCAGGTCTTCATTAGAGACTTCCACTGAATAACCCCATTGTAGGTCCAAGTACTGTAGCTTTTGCACAAAAGTTCAATGATATACATATCTCTGCAAACTAAGGTATGCAGAATATTTCTTTGTGATGGATTCTGAGTTGCAATTGCAATACCCATTTCATGTAAACTCTGTATTGCAAACTCTGTGTAAGTTAAAGACCTCTCAGTTTCAGTAAGTGTCACCTGCCATCGAAGATGAACACCTTTATGTTGGAGGTACCAGCATACCCCTATGTCAGCTATTTCTGCAGTGGGTTTGTGTGCAGCTCTGGTTTTGAGAGCCTGTTTCTGTGAAAATGAGCCTTGTGGAAAGCGATCTTTTTTCGGGGGGGATTTGTTTTTTTGGTGGGAGAGGGAAGATGATTTGGCATTGGCTTGCAGGTTTATATTGGGGGGTGGGCGTGTTTATTATTGGCATAGTTTGCTCTGAAATTACAGGCTGTTGGCAGACAGAGCTCTGAAAACATGGCAAGAAGCAGAATGTGGGCAACAGTTTTAGAGGAAAGGGCAAAATGAAAAAGGAAGCAAGTTTTCATTTGTTCTGCTATGGAACAGCTTGAATTTACAAAGAAATACTAAAAATTCTAATTACTGTTTTACAAACTTCAGGGGAGCATTGATTTGCATAATTAATTAATTAAACAGTTTATGTAGGTTGTCAACACATGATAGGTTTTTACATCAACCTTTATTCCTTTTGTGTTTTAATGAGTTTATTAGCTTAGTCAGGCCTGTGAACTGTTACTAACACATGTGCCCGTGCATGTAAAATTGACTTACCGAGCATTTTTACTTTACCCTGTAGTTCTCTAACTGGCACAGCACCTGTTATAAGAAAAAATAAACAATGCCATAGCCAGCAATGAATTCATTAACAGTAACAATTATTAGGCCATCTTTTATTTTGCAAAAAAATGAATTGTATTTGCCAAGGAAACATAAAATGATAAATTAGCAGCCGACAGCTTAATGCAGGAAAGAACTAGTTTCTGCCACTGGCAATGAGCTGGTCTTTTGGTGGAAAATTACAAACTGGGAAGCTTTCCTTTGTGTTGCTATGCCACTCCCTTCTCATTTTGTCATCTATAATGTTCTCCTATCTCTGTTGTCTTGCTTAGCGCCTTTTTTTTTTTTGCATCACCATTCATTTGAGCATATCATACTGTCCCATATCAGATACCATATGCTTTGTGCCAGATCTCTGAATATCCCAGATTAATAACATGCATGTTAATCTGCAAAAGCAGCTACCTGTGACTCTGATCAGAGCTCAGTTTAGTCAGTCAGTGAATTTCAGTGCCAGCACTGTGCTTTGTTTTGTGTGAATGTGGAGGAAGATATGATCTATGGCCCAATTACCCTAATAGCCTGGTAAAGCCTTTTTGGCCTTATTGAGGTTGTCTGATTTTGGTTTTGAGAGTTTTGAAGGTTTTGGGGGTTAACTGTAGTTGTGTAAATTATATTAGTCGTACTGTACAATAACATTAGGGTAAGGGAGTTTGTGCTAAAAGCAAAGCAGCTCTATTAGAACACCAGATTGTACAACTTTCCACTCAATAAATACCTGCTATTTGTTGCATGAAGATGAAAATCCTGTATTTTGCTTGCAGACAGATAGTTTATGCAACATGTCACTTGCGATTCCAGTTTATGGATGCTTGGCTTCAGATCACGGCTGGATATAACTTTTCTGATGAAATGAAAGTGAAGGTTATATTGTATGATTGTCATAGCAAACCTCTGCTATAGGCAGCAATACTCTGATACAGTGAAAGCGCGCTTCTCCAAAAATTTCCAGTATTGTCAAAATATGCAACATTTAAAACAGAAAATCGGAAGGGGGTGTTGTAATGTTGTGAAAGTCAAACTCTACTTAAGGAAATGCTTTTAAGTCTGTCCCTTAACTTTAGGAGCCTGTTTTTCAAGAGAGTATATAATAGCTCAATGACTTAAATCTTTTAAGCTGAGCAATTTAAAGCTACACAAGGGATTTATTTTTTTTCTTGGATATTAATAATTCTTCATCTTTATATACTGTACTTTTGAACTCGGATGTCTGCCCATCCCTGAAAACTAACCACCCTTCTGCTCAAAAAAAGTGTGCCTGTGGGGTTTGGGGCACCGAACAGAACACTTCTAACAACATCCATGCTAAATGAATGCATCCAAAGAAGTCACGGACACAGCTCACTAGCTCTCTTTCTGGAGGCACAGTAGGACAAGAAGAATGGGGCGTTATTAACTGTTAATGGGAAGGTATCTGGGATTGCCTCCTGGTGTTGTGTATGGTCGCAGTGGCTGCAGCCAGGAATATTTTCGATGACAGGCTTTTCTTTTGAATAGAAAGGGTATAACTAAAAAGAGTTTAGTAGGAACAGAAGTCAGAACCTGGACAAGACATGCTGGAAGGCAGAGAAAAGGCCTAGCTGTCATCAGTGGTATGTGTGGAGGCAACAATGGTGAGAAATGGAGGGGCTGTGGAACATGCTTGCTCTTTATGGCAAGTTAACAGCTGCCTGACTGTATGGCTTCTCAGAAAGCTGAGAAACAAGCTTTTAAAAATATGAAAAAATAATTCCATGCAAGTAATCGTGGCATATTTTGTGACAAATCACTGGGTTTGTATTTGATGGTGGGAGGTTTTGTTTTCATTTTTTGTTGTCGTTCCCCGTGCTGTGATAATAAGGGACATTGAGAGTATTCAGAATTGTTTATGTGATTAGAATCTGCCTCTGTGGCAGAAAGGAGAGAGCGGGGAAAAAAAAGTGAGAGGAGAAAGGTGTAAGCAGGAGCATCCCTGTGTCTACAGGTATTACTGTACTAAAACTGGGGTTTACAAGTACCCAACAGCTGCTGAGTGATGTTAATGGGCTGGAAGGAAATGCTGTGCTTATGAGACTAGACTGCTTTTGGAACTGATGCTAGCTTGACTGTCTCACTGGCATTATGTTGTACAGCATAAATATCTATCATAGGAGAGCTGTTATGATGCCACTTTCTGCTACCTACGTAAGGTTGTCCCATGTTTGGAAGTTTATGCAATAGGAAGAACTTCAGAAATCACCTTCTATACAGTAGGATAGACTGTAACAAGTGTTGAGAATTAAAAAGGAATGGGATAAAGGTGTACAGAAATCTGTTGCCTTGACAGAATACTAAATTGAATTAATTCAGTTGAAAAATTAAGGGTAATTAGCTTAACAGATGAAAACAATTTGTTAGTGCTGTAGTATGTGTGCATCAATATTTACACCAGTGCACTTAAGCTGCCTTCAATATACAATAGTCCTCTGGAGAACACTAGTCTTTTGGTAGACTAGAGAGATCAGCTTCCTTTTGGAACAGCTGAGAAAGAAAGTAAAACTAAGCAGTGAAAATTGAGTTTGAAGTGTACTTATTCCAATAGAAGGCATAAGGAGCTGCATTATCTTTTCATAACTATATTTCGTTTATCATATTGCCAAGAACTTTGAGAGATGACCAATGTTATTCCTATATCATGAGCAAAATCTGAGTGTGGTGTTACAACTTTCTGAAGCTAACTGCTTGGTATTGTTAATAAAAAAAAAATGTCGGGTAATTGGAAAATAAATGCTAAGAAAAGTTCTTGGATAAGGATAAGAATTGGTACTTGATTTGGTTCTGAAATATTTGAAATCATTGTCTTTTTTAAGAACAAACCGTGTGTCTGGAACTGTAATGAAAACAGCAATTAAACAAGCATATGCTTTTGCAAATGGAATTTTATTATTCTTCCCCCCTCTGACCTCCTTCCTACATTTACCCAAAATACAGCACTGCCAGAGAAGTTTGTGGTGAAAAGCATTGTTGTATCAGCAGGGAGAGGCTCACCAAAGTAAGTTACCGATCAGCTGAAAGTGCTAGTCGAGGTCTTGCCATCTTTTGAAGTAGCTGGAGACTGTGGAACCTGGAAGTGGCTTGCAAGGAGCAATCTGTGCCTGAAATGTAAAATGACCCTTCTGTGAGGGATTATGCATACAGACTCGTCTTGCCACAGAAGAACACTCTTGGTGTTTACCATTCATGTCTCCTTGAAGTATCTGTCCTTGTGGATGTCATGGATTGAAGGGAGACTGCTGAGAACAAGAGAACCCTATCTGCTAGACCAGTCCAGGTTTTTCTCAACCTGGGAAGGATTAATGAGCTGTTAGTAATAAGGCTTCTTGGTGACCCTATCAATTACAGTGTGATTCTTGCAGTAGATGCAAATCCTCTTTCTAAGTATCACAAATGAATTGGTGTTATCCAAGTCATCACAAATGTAGTTGCTGACACCCTAGGTATTTGAAACCTGTAAATGTGAGAGCGCTAACATTGCTATCTTGAAAACTCTTCTCAGGTCAGGTGTGCTCTTAGTAACCATGGTGTTGGCAGGTATTTGCGATGCTAGACCTGACTCACATAGCCATTATGTGTTAGAAAGTAACTGTGAATCCCATACCTATATAGGTTTATAGCTGAGCAGTTATACCTAAAGCACATAACCTTACCATCTGGGAAACCTTTTGCTGCAGTCAAGCAATTATGCAAAGGTAAAGATAGATCTTTTCTACTTCCCTAAAGAATTTTTTGGTGGCCTCACCCCTGCTTAGTGAAACATCCCGGAATCCAGCAGCAACCTCAGCTGTACTGTTCGTATCACTGAAAGGGTAAGCAAATCTTTACAGAAGTAGTTTAATGCAACAGTTAACTTTAGCATATTACCACTTCATGTGCAATACATCAGAAAAATCAAGAGACTGACCCTCATATAGGGTTAAAAATTAAGTCTCTTTATTCAAAGCTGAAAAAACAATACATCACTATATTTAAAAGGAGATTTTTAAAAAAGTAAAAGACCAAACAGAAAATGAAACAAATCAAATTTCAAGATGTCTGTATTGACTAGACATCTAACTAAACATAGGATTTACATTTTTATACTTGGTATATTGAGCTATAAAATGCCCCTTTATTTTCCTCTGTAATGTACGCACACAGATGTTGTTTGAATTTTATTAAACTTGGACTACTTTCTGGTCAAAATAAAGTACTGTCACTCTAACAAGTACAATTTAAAAGATATCCGAGCATGAGTTGGAATACACTGATGGGAATCCGTAATACTATGTTTTCTGTTCATCACTATCTGTTCTCAATTTTGATTATTTAATGTTATGATTTCTGTTACAGGGCATTCATTCTCAAATTAGAGTATAGGCTTTTGCCTTCAGCTCCTTCATGAACCTTGCAATAACAGTTTCATTACTGAAGGCATTCTGACTTGACAGAATGGCTTTACCAATGGGAAAAGAAAGGGTTGCCCTGAGGTTGAGGACAGTTCAGCGCTAAGAATAATGACCATATTGAAGGCATCTGCAGCTTATCTCAAAATGCATTTCGTTTGCTGGAGCATAAGAATATTGTCACGTTGTGAGAAAAGGAGAAGTGGGAAGAACTTGAAATAATTTAAATTGTATGCTTTACCTAGACAGAATTAATTGGAAATATGGCTGCTGTGGGAGAAAGTTAGGAATACCCCCACGTCCAAATGCTGCACACACTCAGGCAACTCAAATACAGCTCAGCTGTAAAAATGAAAATTTCAGTCATGCAATGTTAATATGAAAACAAATTTTTACATTTCGCGTACTTCCTGGAAATGGTTGTAATAGATAAGCAGTTTCATTTTTGAGTACTTGTGGAGTCAGAATACGAAGGTTGTGTTTCCTCAAGCTCTGTATTGGTCAATCTTTCCTGGCTTGCCTACCCTATGAAGGGCTTCCTGGGTGTGCATCGTGCTAATAGCTATAGGCTGCATCCCTTTCTCCTCTGAACATGCAAAGAATTTTTGAGATGGGAAACAATTGGCATCCTGTACTTAGCAAGTTTTGTTCTCTGTGTGCCAACTTAAATGTTTTTGTCATACTTGTATGAAGTGTTGTTCTGAAGATACCTGAAGCAGATTTGGAAATAAATCAGTGTATTTGCTCTGAGTATTCTTGAAATACTAGAAGTTTATTTATTCATGTATTAAATTAAATACATTCTAGTTTTGTATCTCCTACTATGCATCTCAGCTTTGATTTACATGTCTTTGACCTTAAAATCAAATTATGGTAAAATTATATTAAAATTTTTCATGTGGAATACTCAAATCTGATCTCATAAATAGGGAAAAAAAATCCAAACCTGAGTAAACATTGGGGTTTATGTTGGCCATTGGCTTTTATCTCAAACATCAGCTGTTTACCTTCCACTTGAAAAAGCATTATTATATTGCAGTGATACTTTAAACAACTTGACAAGATGCTTGAACAATTACCTTACAGTTACCACCTTCAGCTATTGTAATTAATGAACTATGGAAAAGATGCACATTAGGAGCTGAAAAAATGGAAAAGATATAGTGCATACACATTTCACTGTATTTCTTTCTCTCTTAGTGTTAAAAATTTGGTTTTAATTATTTTTTTGAATTTCAAAGTTGATGATACCGATTAGGTGATCTTGGGAATCTCATTGGCATTTAGCTATTCTTAGCTAGTACTCCAGATCTATTACTTTCACAACTTCATTGAGTAGTATAATGGAGTTGTTAATTAACTTTTACATCTTTGGATGGTATGTCTCATGAGTAAAGTATTCAGCATGAAAACCTGTAGTCGGGTAAGGTAGGGTAGCAGTTGAAGTCCATCACTTTGGACCTCTTGCAAACAGTGCATCTAAACCCATCAAATTTTCTTTCCTGCAGTGTTCTTTGTTATTATGTGTCAAGAGTACAGGCCTAAGATGTTATATAGTAGTCTTTTCCATGCGCTAATCAGCTGGGGTTCGCCTTAGTAACAACATCAAGGGTTCCTGCCAAACATTATTTGTCTGTTATTTAGAAACTTTCTTTTAATTTACAATTGAAATTTATTCATGATCTTTTTCATTCTTGACTGTTGTTTCAGTGTTATCCTTACTTTAAATAACTCACTATCTTCTCGTTGTACGCAGAAAGGCTAGCAGCTTTCAGTTTTCAAAGTTAAATGCAGTTTAATACGGTGTGACAAGCTTTTGAATGAACATTCTAGTAGTCTTTCCAAAGATGGTAGTCTGTTACAGTCAGGGTTGTCTTAATTGCAACATTTGAGTTCACCTAAGCAGACTTGAGAAATCTCTTTCCCCTTTCCTGAGTGCAGACTTTCAAGTATGCTTGTAATCACCAAGCAAAACAGTAACATCCTTAAAGAACAGGCAGTAGCATTGTGCATGCTACGGGTTACCTTTTATGCATCTTAAAGAAAGTAACTTCAGAAAAACTTTTACATTATTTTGCCATATAATGGTTTGGTTTGTCCTTCCCCTCCCCCACCAGCTTGTGGTTTAACCCCAGCCATCAGCTAAGTATTACTCCACTGCGCACTCAGTCCTCCTCCAGGGAGGCAGGGGAGGGGGGAAGGTAAAGCTCACAGGTTGAGATAAAAACAGTTTAATGATTAAAATGAAGTACAGTACAATCATAATAATAATTTTCATGGAAAGTGAAATAACAAGAAGATAAATAAAACTCGGGGTGAGGGGAATGGGGGACACAGACAAACCCCAAACCAACCAAGTGATGCATAGTACAGTTGTTCGCCACCTGCTGATGGATGTTCAGCTGGTCCCTGAGTAGCAATCTCCTCCACCTCACCTGGCTCAGTTTATATACCAAGTGTGGTGTCCCATGGTATGGAATACCCCTTTGACTAGTTCAGGTCAGCTGTCCAGGCTGTGTCCCCTCCCAGTTTCTTGTGCCCTTCCATCTTTCTTGCTGGCAGGGCCTGAGAAGCTGAAAAGTCCTTGACTTAGCACGAACACTGCTTAGCAACAACTAAAAATGTCAGTTCTCATCCTAAATCCAAAACACAGCACTGCAACAGCTACTAGGAAGAAAATTAACTGTCCCAGCCAAAACAAGGACATCCCTCCTATTTGCAAATCATGGGCAAGCCTGCGATCTGCTAACATTATTCCAAATACATTACCAACAGTATAAATGAGTAGCTCTTTTCCTGTTCATTCACTGGTACCAAATTTGACATAAAGGTAAGAAATAAAGGTTGGTAGTATAAGGAAAACTGTGAGATAGCCATAGCAGCAAAGTATTATGGTCACTTGTAAAATAATTTTAAACCTACACTTCTGGTAGTAAAACACTGTGTATTGGCCTGTAAAAGCTCTTACAGTCAGATATCAGGTATACAAAGTAGCTTCTAATAATTTCTGTGGAAGACAGCTGGGAAAATGTTGATTTGGTTGCTAACTATATGCAATTTTTTCCATATGCGTTTTGCTGGTGTCCTGTCTAGACTGCTTCTTATGTGTAGCATTCCCAGTGAGTGTTTAATTTTCAAATCTTAACAAGGCCTAGGGAAAGAAAAATCCTGTAACGAGTTTAGCAAATGAATGCCTTCAAAGCTTTGTATGTGAAGAACAAAGGCTTTTCCTGTCCTATTAATTTGGTAACTCTGACAAAATCAGAAATATTTAAAGAGTTGTAATAGCTATTTTGACCTTGCTTCAGACATAGAGTGAAATAGAAAATAATTTAAGTTTCCATTAAGGCTCTGGTGTATTCTATTTCTGTCAAAACAAAAAAAACCAAAACAACTGTATAGAGTACTAAAGGAGCTGCGATTCATTTGTATTCATTTAATCTTGATGGTTTTCTGAGATAACACAATACATAATTTGACATTTGTTTCTGATGATTCTTTCCTGGCTAATGGCAAGCAGTTCCACAATCATCTGTAATTATTTAATTTATTTATCTTGCATAAATGAAGACCCTGTTGTCAAAAGCATCTATTTTGTTTAGTGTTGCATGTATTTATGCAGATTATTTTTTTTTGTGGAGTCAAAAATCAGAAGTGTACTTGTACATGTTTGTTCATTGCTCTGTGCATCTTGCATGTCTCACAGGAAGCATTAGTGATGTATGGAATTGTCTAGTTACAAATATTCTTGTACAACAATTATAATTTTGATTAGCTTGAAAAGAAATATTTTGGTTTTCTCCAAAATCACTATCCAGACATTTCAGTCAACTTTGGGGGATTTTCTGTATGTGCTGTTTTTCCAAGTTCAGTTCATGCATCTTTCGGGCAGATGGGCAATTTTATGAAGCTTATAAATGGCTGAACGCTTTAATGGATCTGTCATGCACAGCTTGTTTTTTAAATATTACTGATTCATGAGCAAAACATTAGTAACTTGCATCTAGTAATTATAAAGGATTTATTTTAATAGGACTGGGTCAAATCAGGCTTTTTAAATTCAAATAAGTTCTACATACAGTGGAAGATTTTGGTGAAGGAGAGTGCCAGAAGCAAGATGGTTTGGTACGCACCATGAGTTTTTGCAAACTCCTCTCTGCATTCCCAAGTCACAGATATAAAATATTTTTACCAGGGGTCGTGATTTTTTTTCTCTTTATATCCTGTTGTATGATAATGTATTGTGAGAGTACGTGCTTCAGTTTTTTCAGCTTTGTAGGGCTGCTGCATAATTCCACCAAGACACAGACAGCACACGGAGGCAAACAAATCTGTTGATTTCCTTTATGGCCAGTGACTTAGCAACTTTTGTTCACCTGGTGTAGAAACCCCCATAATAACTGCCCTCCCTTGCCTTCCCTGTGCACTAATTCAAGAAATAAGCCTTGGGACAAATGCATCAAACTTGAAATGGAGTTAATAATGAGAATAAAATGCATTCATCTGTCTAAATATATATATATATTAAAGTAGAAAATGTTTATGAAAAGCTAATATATAATGTAAAGTTTATATGAAGGTAGTATCTCTAGTCTATTGGCATTATTTTGTTCCATAATATAACACTGGCTGGAGAGGCAATCAGACCACCCAGCTTTGAGAAAGGCCAGACTCCTACAGTGTTTCAGCAAAGCAGAATGTGCTACACGATACAGAAAATCCTAACCATTTAGAACAGGAAATTGTTAGGGATTTTGCTTTTATATGATGGAGAGAACACTTCTAACCACACCTGTAAAACATACTGCAGCTAAGTGCATGGCGTTCAGGCATGCAGATTTCCAGAATCTGCTGATGCCTCGTTTTGGAAGCTTAAGTGTTGCTATTATCAGAGAGGTGTGTGGGGCTTTGGGGCCGGGGGTGTTTTGGTTTGTTCTGGGTTTGTAAGATTTATAAGATGATTTCTCTTACTGCTAGGTCAGGATGCTTTTCCACAGTATTGTCTATCTCTGAAAAAAAATGTCAAAGGGAATGCATAATATTAATTGTAGGGGAAGTGCTGATTATTTACTAGGACCTAATAATCTTTAGTGGGTAGAAATCTCTCAACAAATCTGGAAAAAACTCTGGCTAAAGTTTCTTCTTCCCCTTTGTTTGAAGGGCAACATGCCTAATTTAGAAAACAGTTGACATTCTTTGTAAAAGTGCTGTTTGTGCACAGCTATAAAACTTTAGATATTAGCAGGATGGAAAATAGTTTACGGTTTTACTATGTTTCTGCATCATTTAATTACAAAGAGACCCAAATTAATAATTTTTAGATGTTTGCAGGTGTGGAGGTCTTTTAAAGAGAGCCTTCCCATGCTTCATGTATTTTCGTGATGTCCTCTGGCTATGCTGAGGGAAGTGGTTGACTGTTCAGTATCTTATTGTAAGAAATGTAGGATGTCATTGCTGATGCTTTTTCTTTAAGGATTTCGGAATGTTCTGATCAACTAATTAATTATCATTGCCTGTACAATGGCTGGGTGAGGGAGTGTTTTATAACAGTGGGGAACGTTTCTCAGTATCATATGCATGCAGTAATCTTGAAGGCCAAAATACCATTACAGTTTTCTTTCTGACAGAAATGAAATTAGTTTTGTCTTCCATTTTAGAAGTCATATAACACATCATCTTTCAGATTGAAAATCAGTATTGATGGAGAAGGCAAGTTAAAGGAGAAATAATAAGACATAAGTTTTCTAACTTCCCGTGATGTATATAAGTAGCAGCTGTTTCTGCTGCAGCTCCACAGACAAGCTGTGAGCAACATCCCTTTGCCTTTTGCAGCATTTTCTGTATTTGTGTTACAGTATTTCTAGTCAGAAAGGAAAGCCACTCACATCTAAGACAAATTTGTAACCTCACAGAGTTTCTTTGTTAAAATATACAGTTCTAAGGGAAAGCAGTGGTGCTTTAAAACATGTTACAAGTACAACTCAATCATTTAGATGATTATTTTAAACAATTATTCAAGTATCTTAGTCCCATAGTCTGTTCCACAAAGTAGTTCCAGGTGTATGAGAAGAGATACTGTGTACAAACAAAAAAATGATACTGAAGTCAGTATCCTTTAGCACTGAAAAATAATTCAGAACAGATATTAGTCTTGTTCTTGAGTTGTTTACCTATGGCAATTTATAGAATCACAGAATCATTTAGGTTGGAAAAGAACTCTGAAATGATCAAGGCCAATTATTAACCCAGGGCTGCCGAGTCCATCACTAAACCATGTCCCTAAGCACCGCATCCGCATGCTTTTTTAAACACCTCCAGAGATGGTGATTGCACCACCTCCCTGGGCAGCCTGTTCCAATGCTTGACCACCTTTCACTGAAGAAGTTTTTCCTAATATCCAATCAAAACCTCCCTTGGCACAACTTGAGGCCGTTTCCTCTTGTCCTGTCACTTGTTATCTGGGAGAAGAGACCGACCCCCACCAGCCTACAGCCTCTGTCAGGCAGCTGTAGGGAGCAATAAGGTCCCCCCTGAGCCTCCTCCTCTCCAGGCTGAACAGCCCTAGTTCCCTCAGCTGCTCCTTATAAGACTTCCATTTTTAATTGAAGAAAGTGATGGTAGATGATACTAATGAATGGGAAAATTAAAGTAATCCAAACTTATATTTGAGTGTAAAACTATTACTGTCCTCAAATATATTTGAAAACACTAACCGAAGTGCGTGCTTCTTATCTGCAAACCTCCTTCTTCTGTTTTTTTGTTGGCAGTTTGATATTAATTTTATGAAAGAGATTTTGTGCTACAAACTGTCATAATACATGAACACGACATTGAAGTGTACTGCAGGACAAATTAAAATATGTGCATCTATTCAGTGTTATTAACAGGACCTTAAATATCCTCTTTTGATGTAATCCCTGGTTTGTTTGGGTTTTTTCTTTGGAGGAAAGTTAAACATGTTTTTAACCAGTGAGTGACAATCTGGATGCCAGCTGTGAATGTGAAGGCATGAATTGTAATATAGATTGACAGTGCCAGTTATGCTGGACCCCTTTATTTTTTTAATGTTTACTCCTGTAGTAAAGTTGATTAAATTTTGAAGTAAATCATGACTATTACTTCTGAACTGAATAGAATATTTCTGTAGAGTTTTGTCAGTTTTGCTAGTTGAAGTAATTTTAACTGAATTTAGAGCTTCAACAAGTACTGTGAGCTCATTTCTTCTTACCCTTTCTCATGTCTCCACCCTTTTTGTGTTTATTTTAGTTTTTTTAAGTGTTACCTATTTCAACTTTTTTTCTTTCTTGGAGTGGGCAACTTATGCTTTACCTGCCAATTATATATTCTAAAATGGTATGACTTGGTTCTGAATAACAGTAAAATAACATTAATTATAAAAATGCAATTAAAAACAACTTTCCTTTGTTTCAGTGGGATAGAGTTTGGGAGCCCTTTGAAGATGTGTGAAACTGTAAACTGTATGCAAATACCAAATTGTAAACTTGCCCATTTGTTGGTCATCATATCATCTTCATTTTTTCATATGGACAATCACTTGTGTTCCTCTGTGCTATAGTGGTTTGTGTTTGTCCTTTTGGATACTTTCAGAATTTGTGTAAAGCTCAGTAGAAGAGATGGGCTTGTCCTAGTATAAAAAAATTACATTGACTGAAAAAGATCTGAGATGAAATGGCTTGTATCTCTTGTAGCATATCTAATTAAGCTGGCATGTACCAGGCTGAATTGTATCAGGCAACATGAGATAAAAAAAATCAAACCTGTGATGCCCAAGAACTATTACTGAAGACTTCACCTCCCTCCACCCCAAGAAAAGAAAAACAAACCCCCAAATCAAACCAAAAAACCACCCAAAACCAAACCACTACCACGACCATATGCTATATTATGAAATCTTTGAAAAATTATGATGTTTTGTTTTCAGTCTGGTTTTACAATCATTTTTCTTTTTTACCATGTGGTGTTTCATTTCAGGATAGTCACCTCTGTTCTAACATTTTGCCTGCCTCATAGTCTCTCTGTGATGTGGCACTCCTGCATTACACAAGCAGCAGCGTGAGCTATGAGGCAAGTCACGGGTGCAGCGATCTAACGGCATACTAGTCTGTATGAAATAATTTTTAACTCTAAGTTGCCTGGCTAACCTCTCTGTCTGTTATAACACATATTGCAGATGCACACATGTTTTTTTGATAATGCATCCTTGCAGAGTGTTTCTGTAAAGCCACTTAAATTTGTATGCCATCTTTTCATAAAAAGATAAATACAAGTGAGGTAGCAGAACCCTTCAAAGTTACATCCCCACAAGCATATGAGAGATAAGTAGTTGAGGAGAAGCAGAAATTGGTTTTTTCCTGTCTTCAGTGTTCTCCTTCAGGCTGCATTCTTTAGCATCACAGGAAACAGATTTTCTTGCTTCTTTTAGATTTTTGTCCAAAAAAGTGCCCCTGAAGCAGAAACCCCTTCATAGCTATGGAATAGGCTACAAAATCCCAGGGAACCTGAATGATTCCAGGTTTCAGTAGTCGAGGAGAAAGAATAGTGATGGATGGTGGTGCAGTTATTCTTGGAAAAATGTGTGTCAAAAGGGATCTTGATCAGTACAATCTGGAGGGAGCTGAGGGACAAGAATGAGAATCTGTTTTGCAGGAAATACAGAGGGGGATCATACCAAAAGGGGTGAATGGCAGAAAAGCTTGGACCAGTTGGACCAGAAACATAGTTCTGATAAAATTATTTTGAATTTGAGATGTATTTTCTTTTTTAGTTTCATCTTTCTGCATAAGGTTGCATTTTAAGATGGATCAGCAGTATTTATCTTTATTTCTCAGTATATTAATCAGGTATCTGTCAGATGTCTAAAAGCCAGTTCCCATTTGCTGTAAAGGTAAAAGCCAATTTTCTGATTATATGCAAATACAAATACATAACTGCAATTCTTCCTGTCTGCTTTAAATAGCTGGACAGAGCTTTGGAATTATAAGATTGTGCTAGTTTCTGATCAGTATGCAACATATAAATCTCATTGGTGTGACCCTCTAACATATTTGTGAGTTTAAATGGAATTATTTAAGTATTAAATGTAAATATAAACAGTCCAGTAGATTTAGTATTCTCGATCACAGGCATATTTCAAAAAAACAAGTCCAGAACTATGAGCAATTTTGGTTGTTTGACAGTAGCGCTCTCATTTATTTAACTGACCATTTTATTCAAACCATGTTGTGAGAAGTATATGATGCTTTCTAAATCATTCAAAGAGTAAAAATATTCCCATTGAATGTTCAAATACAACCTTGTGGATTGCTGCCAAATATATATTATTTTAACTCTGATGCTTTTAGAAATATTACACAGAATAAAACCTAGTGTTAGATTTATGGAAATTGTCCTTGAATTCAATTACTCTTCTATTGGTTTGTCAATGTATACAATAAAAAAGGTATTTAGTATGTCTGTTTTTCTGAAGGAATAAGCTGTTCTAAAATCACCAAAATGAGCATACCTTTCCTGTGACATGCCAATTCTTGTCTCAATGCCAACTCCCTTCAAATTAAAGAAATGCACTGTGTGAAGAAAAATGTTGAGGCTTTTATGAGCAACGCACTTGCTTTTGCCCAGCTTCATAAGAAATATTACTGAAAGAGTACTGAAATAGGCATTTTTGTTTTCTTTTGTATTTAAATAGAACTAAGTTGCTTCGGAACCAAAGTCAATATCTCTGACCAGTAGTTTACAGCTGCCTCACCATGTCTCATGAAGGCGATGGTTGGTTGGCTGGCACCCAGACCTGACCAAGCACAGCAAATGCAGAGGGAAATGGATTAACGTGACTGATAGTAATGACCTGCAAATCTGATTTTCCTTCTTTGTGTAAAACTCAGAAAGTGCAGGGCTAATTAAAATACTTAGATTAAGCCATGAGAAATCAGAGAGATGCAAAATGGCTTATTTCTGGGTCTCTGTTGAAGTAGCTCTGGGATGATATAAAATGCCATTCTTTGCTGTTTTTCTGCACGGCTTTTGGGAACTAGTAGTTGTCAAGGAGAATTGAAGTAGAGCGATTGATGTGTTAAGGTAAAAAGTCAGTGATGTAATCTTCATCCCAGAAGGCATGTTGTTCCTTGGTATATTGCCTGTTTTACAAGGAAAGGCTTAGAGTAGATTGATTATGTATAAGGAGGAGTAAGCTAGAATTAGCCAAGAGAGTATAGTGTTCACCTAGACAGTTTCTTTCTAAAATTGAACCAAAAAAGTCTATGCAAGTGATGATAATGAAAAGCAAATAACCTTAGGCTGAAACATACGTGAATAATTTGTTGTGTGGAAAAAAGAAGAAATAAGTTGTCTTTGTATTCATTGCAACAGGAACATGTGTTTCCAACTATACAAGGATCTGTCTATCCCTTCCGTGTTGCACGATTTTGTAGGGCAAACTATTGGATGTGATGGCATCTAGAGAGTAGTTTGAAAAACCATTAGGACAGTACTGTTGCTTTCATGTTGTGTATCTTTCTAACGAAAACTACAGTTTTATTTCTAACTTCATAATTCCTGTTAATTATAGCCTGTGGATATACAAAGTTGTCTAATCAGAGAATCGCGGGTAGAAGGGAGCTCTGGAGATCAGCTAGTCCAACCCCACTGCTAAAGCAGATTGACCTACAGCAGGTGGCACAGAGTTCTGTCCTGGTGGGGTTTGAATGTCTCTAAAGAAGGAGACACCACCACCTCCCTGGGCAGCCTGTTCCAGTGCTCTGTCACCCTAAGGGTAAAAAAGTTCTTCCCCCTGTTCAGATGGAACTTCTTGTGTTGTAGTTTGTGCCCGTTGCGCTTGTCCTGTCACAGAACACCACTGAAAAGAGCCTGGCCCCGTCCTCCTGACACTTGCCCTTAAGGTATCTGTAGACATTGGTAAGGTCTCCTCTTAGTCTTCCCTTCCCCAAAATAAACAGGCCCAGCTCTCTCAGCCTTTCCTCATAAGGTGGGTGCTTCAGGCCCCTAATCCTCTTTGTAGCCCTGCACTGGACCCCCTCCAGTAGTTCCCTGTCTCTCTGGAACTGGGGAGCCCAGAACTGGGCACAGGACTCACCAGGGCAGAGTAGAGGGGGAGGATACCGTCCCTCGACCCTCTGGCCCCGCTCCTCCTGATGCACCCCAGAATCCCCTTGGCCCTCTTGGCCACCAGGGCACACTGCTGGCTCATGGGCAGCTTGCTGTCCACCAGAACTCCAAGGTCCTTCTCCACAGAGCTGCATTCCAGCAGGTCAGCCCCAGCCTGTCCTGCAGGACCTTACACTTGCCTGTGCTGAGCTTCATGAGGTTCTAGCCTGTCCAGGTCTTGCTGAATGGCAGTGAAGCCTTGTGATTTTTGTCTTGTTTTTTGAGTTTGTAGTGCTAGGTGGCTGCCTTTCAAGATTTATTTGGGGAAGGGGGGAAGGCGAGGGGGAAGGCAACACAAAACCCCCCAAATGAAAATCTTTGTACCTAAAAAAACCTTAGGGAATAATACATCTTATTGATTCTTATGTTGATTATATTATTTCCTTCTGTGTCAGTGGGACTTCTGTTCCATAAAGCTGTCTTAATTTTATGCTGAAAGCTGGTGAGTGCTGCGTGCTTTTGAGAAATTGTACTTCCTTTCTGAGCAGTGCATCTAAGCACTGCCTTTTGCTGATTTAGGAAAGATCCAGTAGAGCAAAAATTAAACTACAAGACAAAATTAAGTATCATTAATTTATGGGAAACATATTTAGATTTTCTTTTGGATATTTAAAGTAATTCCTTTTCCGTTGAGCAATCTGGTATACAAGAAAATTATTTTTAATTGGAGCATGTCTTAGGAGAGAGGATTTTTTACCTTAATCCCATTTTGAGGTTTTAAGATTGTTTTTTTGTCATGAATTTCTTTTCTTCATATTGGACATCTGTGAGCATATTTAACTTCGAAGTCATTCTTGTCTGCCTGGTATTTTGATACCATGTAGTACATTTGCTTTGCCAGTGTCATAATCTAGTTTTATTTTTGTCTTTTTCCAATAATTTTACAACAGAGAAACCAACATCATCTTATCTAATTGAGCAGAATGAGCTCAGCCTCTTTAAAATTCCTGTTGCTTTGTGTGATGGTCTCATACCAGGGAAAGTATCTCACTACTTTGCCCAGAAGTACCTCTAGCCAACTGGAATACTAACCCAGCGGATAAGATTATGCATTTGAGAAGCTTCATGCCGAATGGGTATTACTGCTTTTGGTATCCAGCGATATTCCACAGGCGCAGAACATCTTATGTTAACATCTTATTGTTAACATAATATGAGCAGGGAAAAAGAGATTTGCTGTGGGAATGTTCTCAAATGGGCATCAAGATTTGCATACATTTATGCTTGTTTTGTGTTTTAAACTTCTACATGGTTCCCTGGTGCTCTGATCAGATCTCTTGCCTTGCTAGCAGATTATCACACAGCAATTGAAAACATTCGGCGTGCCGTGCCTCAAAGCACATGTTAGCAACTCCAACATCTGAACAGTAAGACAAATGTTTGTCGGCTGTGTGATGCAATGAAAACAAGATGTGTGTAAAGTGTGATGTACTCTGGTGATACAACACGAACAAGGTATAATAAGGAACGTTTAAATTGGTTTTGCACAATGTGTTGGAGAAGGTTAGTGTCTTCCCCTTATGCCTATGTTTTATTACTGTCAAATACCCACCATCTTGGGAATATGACTGTTACTTGAATGACTTACATTTCTCTGATCCTTTTGTTTTAATGGCCAGTGCAGTTTTAACTTCTGTTTTAACCTCAGTTCTGTAGAGGCTGCAAATGTTAGGAAAATTGGTTTTGGTGGGGATGCCTCAGGTGAGTCACTACAGGAACTAAGGCAGGGCATACTTTTTTCTTAAGCCTGCACTCAGCAGGCATCAGGGCAGATACCCTCCCTGCAGTTTGTAATACCATGAGTGTCACTGTACTGCTGTTATGGCAGCGTAAGTATCGTGTATTGGGAAAAAGTTAACCGTATAAATGTTTTTTATAAAACTGCCCACACTGAAGTGATAACAATCTTCTGAACAGGTTTCCTTAAGTGTTTAATGCAGGATAAACACTGAGGTGAATCGTTAGGCTTGTTGACCTTACATTGAAGTGGAACTTCAGCAGCTATGTAGAGCAAGTTGCTTCATTACCTTGGCAGACATTTGCATTATATTAGTGATCTGCAATTTCAGATTATGTCTAGCCTCAGGATAGAAGTCAGGCTTGAAAAGAATTTGATAAATCTTTAAAATAGTAGATTATGACTAAAGAGTTACAGTGGTAAAGTTATTTTGGTCATAGAACTGTAGTAGAGCACTGAAATTGGTTTTAATAGAATAAATTATTCAATTATCGGTTTAATTTTTCCATAAAGTAAATGTTACAAAGAGTGTCTCTTCAGGATATTAGTGAATACACCAATATAGCAGCATAGCATAAATTATAAAGTAAACAAATTAGAGGACTTTTATTTGGTGCACTTGATCCTTAAAACCAATCATCGCTGCCTCAACGTTTCCCTCACTCATTATGGAAATCTAACTCTGCTTGGTTTTTTTTCTGAAAAGCTGTGCATTGCAGGCAGAATATAAAACAAGGGTGGTGGAGATAGACAGGAAGGAGTTACCTGTGATAGGAAGAAGGGGACCAGTTACTCTGAATTTTCTCCTTTTTTCTAATGTCTCAACAAAGGCTTCAACGCAGGCTCTTCTCACTTCTCTCCTCCTTGCCAGTACTTTCCTGGTTTTCTTTCCTGATGCTGAGACACAGCTTGGTCTGGGACTGTCTAGTGATGTGATAGACTCAAGCATTTTTTAGTAACAGACAGAAACTGCTCCCAGGGTGACAATAAATTATTTGGGTGTTTTCAGTGTTCCTAATTGCTGCTTTTACAGCCTTTCTGCTGGGTTGTCAGGTGTGATTTAAGCTGACTGTAGGTCATGACTGAAGCAAGAAAAGACAATGAAAATGTAAAGGACAAAAAGGCATAACGAATTCCTGACATTATCAGTGCTTAACTTTCCTCTCAGACCATTATGGGTACTTGAAACATCATCTTAACTTTTAAAGCACATACTTTCATGGGAATTAATTCTATTTAGTGTATGATGTTGTATGAAGTATACTGTAATTTGTAATGTGTTGCTATTTTAAACACTGAATGAGAAACTATATATGCATTTCTCATCCATCTGGCATCCACCAGACTTGTAGGCTGCAGATCAAGTATAAGTTCTGCATTAAATGTGGTCACACATCTGGAGTATGCTGCTAGACAGATGATTGTAAACCATCAATTTGCTTTGCAAGGTGAATGCTGACTTTAACTGTTCAGATACTGGAGTCTTTTGCTCTTAACTTTTAAGAAAGGAAGTGAAAATGGGTTATGTTCCCTGTGCAATTTCTAAAGCTTTGTACTTCTATCCAAGTTTCTCCTCAGTTGGCGTGGTTTGGGTTTTTTTGGTGTTTTTTGAAATCTGTAATGATGTTATAATGTCACATGTGAAAATGAAATGCTAGGGGCTTCTGATGGGACCAACTTACATAGAAGAAAGTAGACTTTTGAATAAACTACAGGGTTTATTCCTTTCCGCTCCTGTCTATTCCTTAACACTTTTGCAATAATGCTGCAGTCTGGGACAGTCTTCAACTTGTATCTGTTTGCATAGATGCTGTGTCAGATAAACAAGGAATGTAGGAGAAATTAAAATAGGTAATCTTCTCGGGAGTCTGGATTCAGCAGGTATATGGGCAGAGTTGTCTTGACGGCCTTCTGATTTAGCTAAGCCTAATTGCACTTTTCTCTCAAAAGTGATCATTATTCTAGGCATTAACTCAAATTTGGCTTTTAATGTTTTTTAGGAAATTATCTAGTGAAACTTACAGAACAGCATCTGTATTCACTTCTTATTTTTGGAGACATTTTATGCTCTAGGTAGTTTTAAACTGCCCATTAATAACAGCAGCAAAATTCTTTCAGTAAAGACAGAAATTATGAGACAAGGGAAACTTCCTTTTTTTCTTTTCCTTTTTTTCTTAGAAACACACTGTTGAACTGTCCTTGAGACTGTTTTTAATATTTCTCCAAAATGTTTTTAGATGCACGCAAATGTCTTGCAAGTGAACAGATGCAAGTACTGAAACAGTGAAGTAAAATAAGAAATAAATGCCAATGGCCCCTTTAGGGCTGAGTTTCTTCAGTTATCATTTTATCCTGTTGTATGAGCCTGCAGTCAGCTGCAGACTCTGAAGCAAGAACTGGTTTTGGGAGGGCATGTTTGTCTGTACATGGCTAACATGGTCCTGATTTCAACTTATGCATGTAGGAATTACTGTGAAGCATATGAAGATATAAAGAAATGGCTTGCCTCACAAACAATTAATATTAATTGTTTCTTTTAAAGATAACTAGTAGCAATAGCTTGAATGTTACAGAATGCCTTAGTCTGAATGAAGCTTGCCATTACGGGAGGCAGTTACGCTTTTCATGAATTATTTAATTCCTTTCTCATTTTTTGTGACAGGTGGTATCTTCCTGGAAACACATATAGTTTTCCATGGAAATAGCTTGCAATTTTTTCTAACCCTATATATTCTGAACTATGGTATTCCGAGTAGTAAATGATTATTTGAAGCTGTTAACTGTTCCTGTTTCATGCTCATGTGTGCAGTTAACCCCATGCTCCTCAGTTCTTAAAATTTCCTTCTGGAGCATGAATGTTGATGTGTATAGATGGTTCAGTCTCAGTACTTATTAAAACACTTTTGTTAGAATTGGAACATGGTTTGCAAACTTCATTAAATTTCAATTAATTCCCCGTTTAGCTATGCACAAACTAATTCCTGGACTCCTTAGATCAATGAAGGTTGCTCACTTCGTCTTGTCATTTCCTAGGATTAATTGTCACAACCCAGGCAACCAGATTTATTCCAGTTATGAAACATGAGTCAAACTTAATTTTTGGAGGTGAAAGCCAGTAGTGTATATTAACACATCCTGCCACCTCCCTCCCTAGTCCTAGTTAGCAGTATTGTTTGCACTGTGAAGATTACAGGGTTAATGTGTTTTACTTTATGATAAGAAACTGGGAGATAATTACTTTATTTCTGACATAAAATTGGGAGAGAGAAGGAATGGAAACATAGTAGGAAACTGGTGACGTTTTGCAAAAGAACTCAGAGAAGCTTCTGTTTGTTTGACAAACAAAACCAGCTTATAAATTTTTCCATAAAGTAAAAGTGAAAAGAAAGTAGGCAGCTGTCTTCAAAACAGAACTACAGTTCCATTTAAAAAAAATCTGATATGAAATTCAATTATAACAGTATCCCTGTTTGATAAAGAATGCAGTAGAAAGTAAAAACAGAATTTATTTTAAGGTTATATGTCTTTTTATTTCTTTTTTTATTCTACTACTTCTACACCTGTCCTTGCATAGACAGCATTTTCATGGTAAGTACACAATGTACACACTTTATTTATTTTTTATATAGCTCTTAGCTCTGTAACATTTTTCTCCGTCCTTTCCACTTCTCCAGGTCCACTTTGCAGCATTTGTGTTTCTACTTGCTCTCATATTTATTGAGGCATAAACCAAATCTGTGGGCAGCAAACTGTTCTCTTTAAGTAGGTGTGTTAGGATTGCATCCCCACAATAGCTTTTTACTGTTTTTAAAAGTATGTTTGGTTGTGAAGGTAGTATCTTTACTGGTCTTCATAATTATTTCATTTATGTAACTGTAATATATATATAGACATATATAAACAAGCCTATTAATCTCATTTCAGTTGATTTTAAACTACTTTATCATCTCTGCTAATCTGCATGCTTTGAGTTCTAGTTGAAAGCAAAATAAACAACCCCTCTGTGCCCCCATTACAATGGCTTATGTTCTTTGTAAATATCAAATATGCAAATTTAAGATCTACCAGGTCTATTTGGATTGCCTAATCACAGCTGAATGTTTTCCACTGCAGCTGTTCTTCTGGTGTGTTACTGATCTGAATAATTCCTTAAAGTTTTGCTTGCAAAAGACTCTTGACTGTATTTCTACAAAACACCTCTAGTAGCCCATTGCTTCTATGAAATGCTCAAGATCTTTCTAAGGCAACTTTCATCAATAACTCATTACTACAGATGGGTTATAAAGAAAGCATACTCTTACAGAGATATTAAGTTGATTCTTTCATATCGGGATTTTTAAATGTTCTAAAATGTTTGCTTTTTGCCTAGGGAATGTAATGGCAACTTCATTGCAGTGAAATGAATTTATCAAGAGATGTTATATTTGCAAAACTTGTACAAAAATAGCAAATACAGATACAGATGTTTAAATAGTGTAAATCACAGTAAATTACTGTAAAACCAGTAAACTAATATATGTATCTTTAAAACTATCTAGAATTAAATATCTAAATGCTAATGAGATGAAAAGAATAACTTCTCAACAACCACTATGTGATAATCACCAGTCAGTGTAATATTAACTGTCAGCTTATGTCACCATTGTTATAATAGTCTTCTCAACTTTTGTAATTTTCTTTTTTTTTTAAAAAAAAAAAGGTCTTTTTCTTACACTGCCAAGGTCAGCAGTTCCACATATTTTATACCAGTCTGGACAGTATACTCAAAACTGGAATTTTGCACAAAACAGATTCAGAGACCTCAGTCCTTAAACTAACACATTAAAACAATCAGTGAATTCATTTTTCCACTTGCTTGTATCCTTTACAGTAAAACACTATTATAAATAAAGGTCTCTTCAGTGCTAGCTGCAGTACACCATTTGACTTTGTGATCATATAATGTACAATTTAAAAAATTTACAAAGACAGGAGTACCATCCAGATTTGTAGGTAGCAAAAAGTATTGTTACTCATTGTTGATCTTTCAGTTATTCTGAAGAATCTGGAAACTAAATAAAATTATGCTCTCCCCTTTTGAATATCCACAGAAAATCAGCAATCTTCATACAATTTCTTGCTTTGTTTTCCCTGTTGAACTGACTGGATGCCACTGACCAAGAATTATAGTTACCTATCATTAAAGTGTACTGGTTGTCTGGGACCCAATTCTTAATTACTAATTCCAGTGGAATCTAAGAGTTACTGTACTGGGTCAGAGCAGTGCTTCGTGTCCTGTCCCCATGAGGTTGATAACACATACTTAGGAAAGAGTGAAACAGATCAAAAAATTAGTGATGATTAGGTGAAATAACTTTTCAGCAATCTGTGGCTTAGTGCCTCTGTTTGAGGCAGAAGTAGTAACATCTTTCTTTTTAGAACTTGGTGAATTTTTCTTCCAGGAACTTGTGTAATTCTTTTGAACAGTGCTTGGCAGTAATAAGTTTTGGTTTTAAATGCATGTCGTGTAGAACAAGCACCCTTTCAGTTCACTTGCATTTGCTTTGATACTTGTTGGTTCTATTAGAAGAAACAGTAAATAAAAGCAGGGTTATCTCCCTACCTTTCTTCCATTATTCATGATTTCACACATAAAGTTTGCCTTCAGTCTTCAGTCACCTCTTCTGCACTGAAGAGTCTTAGTCTGTCTACCATTCCTATCATTCCTTGTTCAGAAATATTTTTTCTACCATCTCTTGCTTTTTTATTTTGCTGTTTCTACTTGTCCTGTATCTTGGGTGATGGCAGAGAGAGCACTGTAGCTAGTACTAAAGGTGCAGGCACACAATAGATTTGAGTGGCATAAGAAAGTTTTATATTTTCTTTGCAGTCTTACTTTGATTACTAGTGAACATTGAGCTGTCATTTCCACTGAGATATCTATTTCTATCTAGTATCATTTTTTCTGCATAGTAGTGGTTGTCAGCTCAGTCCACCACATATTTGAAGTTAACCTTTTCTTTCCCATATGAGTTATCTACATTGAAATTCATCTGCCATCCAGTTATTGATGAAAGAATTTCAAGTTGTCTTTACTAGCCTCTTAGTCAGCAAAAAAAGTCATTTCGCTATTAACTCTTTTCTGAATCATATATGAATAAGCTGAAAAGCAGTCCTTAAATAGGTCTTTGTAGTATTCCAGTGTTGGTTTCCCTCTGATGTAAAAACTAGCAATTTGCCTGCTATTAATCTGGTGAATAGGCATTAATCCTTTCATGAAAGGAATTTTCCCTCCCTAGCATTTTAGTTGCTTTGCCTTTTTATGTTTGGTAAAAAACAACAGACAGGTTCTGTAGGATGATATATTATCCATATTGTGCATAAATTCTGTAGGTTTTTATACTTTGTCAGTTTTCTTGATAGTGGTGTCAGACTTCAGAAGGTGGAGATTTCTACAACCTGCAAGTATGCTTCTTGAATACTGAGGCTATATTTGCCACCTACTCTTTCTCTAGGATCAAAATGCTAAGTGGTAGGTATCTGCTGCGGTTCCAATTCAGCCATCTCATGATAGGGTTCCCTTAAACTCCAACTGGAATAGCCTCTGTTTCTGACTTTCTGATACTGATTGTATTATAAACGTGTTTTACAGCTGCTTCTGCTAATGTTTAATTTCAAGAGATATCTTCCACTGTGTCTGTGACAAATAGAAGTTGTAATGTGAAAGTCACCAAAATCTCTTCTACTGTGGATGCAGATGCCACATAACTTGCATATTTTCTCACATTGTCTTATCTGATTGTAGTCTTACTTCTTGGCAAGCTTCCCTCTTTGGAAAATTTATTTGGAATTTATTATTAGGCACGTATACCTTTGCAAGCTTTCTTCAACATCTTTTTTCATTTTTGTCCTACTTTCTTAAGGTAGGGGACACAATTTTCTAGCTATGAGGGGTTTTTACTCATTGAGATTTGACTTCGATTATCACCTTATTTTAAACAGGCTTTGATGCCTTGCTGTTTGACCAGGCAAACTTCTTCCTCTCACACTTCTTTAAATCTGTTGTACATTTATTATTCTGAGACAGAAGTGTGGTTTGTTTCAAACAGGATAAAGACTACCAAAACCAGAAATCCGTCAGTGCTTCAGGGGTGCTTTTTACCCTTTCAGATGTTTCTCTTAACATTCTCTTAACTGAACTTTGTTGTTTTGACATAATTTTTCTTTGACTATCCTCAGTCTTCTGCACATATGTAGAATACAGGGAATTTAAAAATCTGTGTGGAAGTTGCATTAAATTATTCAAACCATATCTTGAGTCTTGCTAAGGATCAAGTAAAAAGTTGTTTCTCTATGTACTTTTCTTCACTGTGTGCTAACATATAGCACTTATTTATGATATCAAAAAATAAGCCTTTGAAATTGTGTCCTGACCTTAACTTTAGATAAATTGCATTGGTAATGAAGTCATTGCTGATTCTGTAACGTTTCCTACCCACAAGTCTTTCTAATGTCCATTAGCATATCACAGTCATTGATACAATCCTGGTCATCATTTAATTTGTAGCACAGTACTATTTTTCCCTGATCAGACCTGAAATGTCAGTCCATGTTTGCTATCTGCCATTAAAAAAAAAAAAAAAAGGAAGTTTTGCTGCACTGTTAGATGCTAGATTGCCAAATACTGAGCGAATTGGAGCTGTCTGTTTATACTGATAGGTGGCTTACCATGGTCTTTACTCTTAGCAAAAAGTGAATGGCTTGGTGCTGCTCAACAACTCGAATGACTGTTAGTCTTTATAATTTGTTTTGGAATTTTTTACAAATAGGATCTATATGCGTATGGTCTTTAAGCCTTTAGCCTCTTGGCATCTCTTCTGGCAAGCCAATAGAATCCCAAACCCACAGGATTTAGTAACCCTGCTATGTAAAGAGGACAATAGGTACAGTCTTGGCAAAACAGTGGAAGAGCTGATTATCCCTCATTGCTATTGTGAATATATTGGGCTGGCTCATCGTAGTAGATACTGGACTTGTTAGGTGTTTGCCTCTTCAGTGTCAGCCGATACAGTATCTCCAAGACATTCAGATGTCTATCTGATCCATTAGAGTAGCATAGTATAAATATACCTGAATGTCCTTATAAGTAAACTGTCTACAGGGGTTATTTGTGGGTTGGCTTTTTTTTCACAACCTCATCTGTTTCCTCTTTCTAACATTTGTTATATGTTTTTACTTCTTGATGTTAATGTCTATTATAAATGAATGAATGTACACACAGCACTGTGCTTTCCTGTATCCTGTAGAGCCTGGCCCCAAGTCATCATGTAAGGGAAGAACTCCCATTGGTTAACCACTTCCATTTAGGCTTCTTTGCTACATTCAAACAGTTGACTTGCTCCTCTTTTGCTCTTACTTATCCACAAGACTGATGTGAAATATTTCAGATTTTTTTTTATAAAATGTAAAGAGCGAAGATTGTTATGTTTAGTTTTATTAAGGATGTGTGGAAACAAAGACATAGCTAAAGCTGTCTGCTCCTCTTGATCTGAATAGGCTTAAGTCTTTAGTGCTGACTGTAGAATAAATCCCTATGAAGCAAATGTTTGCTCCTTTAACTATTTCCTCACTGCAATTTTTAGCTTATTTCTGTATCGTTAGGTGTTATCAACATTGAACTTAAGCTTATGGAGAGTTTGTGGTGCATAAATCTTGGCTCCTTTTTTAATTGCAAAGAATTGTGGCTATTATGTAGCTGATCTTGCAAATTCAAAAATATTCAGTACTTTAATTATGCTTACTTTATTTAAGTGCTAAAGGCTGCAACAGGCCTGCAATTGCTAGAATGCTAACAGCATATAATACAACCAATTGCAAACAGCAGTCTAATTTGTTGATTTCGAGTGAGGTGTAATTATATTGCTTCATTTGCTGAGCAAATCATATGAGAGCTTCTCTAAATCAGCCTGATTGTGTAATGAAGAGCTAATTACAAACAGCAGTGTTCTTGCAGTAAATTTATGGTGACTGCTAATGCCAGATTGGCACCAGTATGACAATGGCTCATTAGTACATTTACAAAAGCAACAGTGGAACTCTGCCCAAAGCACAGCAACTGTTCACTATTTCGGGAGACCAGAGTGACTGCCTCTCTCCCTTCCATTGTTATTACTTACAACAACAAAACAAACAAAACAAAAAAACCCAAGCAACAACAAAAAGAAAAACCCCACATTTTTGTCATTCCTTGGAAGAAATTAAATAGCGCTTCTAGAAAAGCCCACCATAAAACAGAATTGCTTGGAAAACATTCTTCCTAACCTTTAAGGCAGGTAGGCATTGAAGGTGATGTTTGACCGGAAGCCTTTGTCATTAGTGACAACTGGAGGCCTGGTATGTCCTTTTGCAGTTCCTTGTCTCCCACTGTACCTTTGCTACATGGAGTCAAGGGTTGTCTTGGCAGTCACAAGGCTGAAAGAGAATACCTGATAGAATTATATTTGTGTCGGCCCTGTGATGATTAAAGGATTTTTAGATTTCTACATTTTAATATTTTTTTTCTGTTTAAGTTGAAATTGATGGTGACCTAATACAGCTTCTGTTACTTAATTCTAAATTATGTTTACTGTCAGATAAACCAACTTGAGCAGAAGGATTAACTGGTCACTGTACAAATTCACAGCACAGGATAAGTTCTCTAGTTTTTCTGAAGTTTCCATTAATCTTTGGGGTATTATTAATTTCTTTGAGTTCCATGAAGCATACTTTCTTATAGGTGCTTTCAAGCAATTGGAATAATTTATTTCTGAATAGATGTGTGTAATTGCCTGTTCGATTTTAAGCTTGACACCCACAGTAGATTGAATGCTGTTTTACACAAAGGCTACTAATCTATTAAATGGTGAACTAGGACTGATTTCCTATGAAATTGCCTGATACACTTTCTCTCTTGGCACAATAGCATGGAATAAATTTCTTCCTGTATATCTCCATCCAGCTTTTTTCTCCTGTAATGCTGAATAATGAAGCTATGGACTCTTATTATTTCCTCTCTAATCCTGCTCAATGATAGGTTACCTTTGATAAATGGTCTGATTTGAACAACCACCCCAAATACAGAAATAACGTATTCATTAGATCAGCAGCAATGGACTTGAACTTATATCAAGCAGACTTCTTGGAAAAATACTTGATGTTTAACTCCAGCAAAGTTGTTTTGGGGTTTTCCCCCACAAACTCCAAAATGTCTGTTTGCTCTGGTACCTTTTAGTTTTGGCTGGTTTTGGAGCTTGTATGTAGCATGAAGACAGCCTAGGCCAAATTTCTAGATCAATGCCTTGTGGTTAGTAGTGAATTCTTGGAGAAAGAATTTTTAAGTTAGTAGGAATAATATAGAGTCAATAACTACCAGTGACTACTATCTGGGCTGTCATCTTGTACAGCCTTTAACAGAAGGTATGTATGTACAATATTAAAATTCCAATGAGGAAATTAATAGATGCAAATTTCAACTAATTATACATTTGTTAGGCATGGAGTACAGCATTTTTTAAAAATCACAATTTACAAAATGTTTTGCCTCGGTCTTGTGAAGTATACATTCTCAATGAGAGATTATAGATGCTCTCAATTTTAGCACCATGTTCTAACATCAAACTTATTTCACTAAACAGATCTGCTCCAAAAGGAGTACATTACTAACTGGTAGTAAGGCTGTCAAAGGAACCATGTTTCTCATAATACCCAAAATATTGCAGTAGAGAATTTCATAGTTATTTTTATATTTCCTTAATTGTTTCTTTGTTCTCTGGAGAATGTGAGAGGGAGGTTGCAAAGGCACAGCAGAAGTTATTTCCCAAAGTTATTCTCAGGTTTTGGACTAGATATCAGACCGAATGGAAAAGTACCATGGTTGTGTATTAACCCAACATGCATGTTCACCATACTACTGTAGAGATAATCTGTAGACAGCTACATTTCTTTCTCCTCACCCTTTCTACCTGATAGATGAATGCTATCAGCACAGTACTAAATTGTTACTGTACTGTACTGAAGTATTCTTTTCTCATTTATGGGTGGTCTTCCTGGTAATCTGCAGGGTTAGAGTTCAGTAATTTCAGCTGACTCCAAAATAATTTTGACAGAACCCTTCATATTCCAGAAAGTTTGTGCTTGGTATGAAGAGTGGTCTGACTCTTAGAGGTGGCTTAGGGCTTTCTCTTTTGATCTTGGATTTGCAGTCTACTCTCCTTATCCATGCTTTCAAAGAGAAAACATTCATCTACTTCTTCCTTGATCTCACTTACCAAGATTAGTTAGAGATAGAACTTTCACAAATTACTCTCTTACTTTGAATTCCCATGAAACTGAATTCTAAAGCTGAGTTCAAAACAAATTATTCCTTCAAGTGGGGTGGGAGAATGGGACAGAGGAGCAGACACCTCAAAATGGGCTGATGCCTGAGGTATCTGCATGAATTTTTGTCTAGTTTCTCATGAGCGCCAGCGCTGACACTTTGTTCCCTTTGGTATTTGCATTTATCACTTTTTGTTATTGTCCTATATGAAATCTAGATCATGATTCCTCTGAGGAAAGGACCTGGGATTTTTGTGTTTCTGTAAAATAAAACGTAAAGATCTTCTTGCTCTATTGCTATCTCTCTTTTTCACTCTTTGTTTTATTTTGTTGAGGGGGGCACAACATGGACAGGAAGGGACATCCATATCAGACCCATAAACAAAAAAAAAAAAAAAAGAAAGAAAAAAGAAACCAAACCAAACCAAAAAACTCCACAATAAATAAAAAATTATGATGTTTTGGAAGTTAATAAAAACTGGTTTTATTTAGAGTAAATGTAAAATCAAATTTAAACACAAGCCTATAGCTCTAAGAACTGTCTGAAAGTCATTGGGTGGGATGAAATGGCGTTATATAGGGGTGGAAAAATAGAATAATGAAAAGCTTTATTTGTGAAACCCTCATGTGAACCAGCCCAGATAAACTTGATCTAACAGATGTTTCTATGAAAGTATTTTTGAGTCAGAATGCTAATTGTGGTACTCAAGTTTCCCAATGCTGTATCTGTACCGTATCTTATTTTGCTACTTTGTATTGCTTAAATTTGATACATCTTTTAATTTTCATGCCTGTAATGCCCTCTTGGGTGTACTTTACAAACTGGTGTCTGGGGTTTTGTTTGCTACTGAAGAAAAAGGGAATGATGTGGCAAGATTGATTAATGATTTGGCCCACAGAGCAGGCTTCATTTATTCCAAAGTCATAGCGAGTCAGTTGACTGGAGATGACGAACGAGTGTTAGCTGCAGGTTTATTCATGCATGTTTCTGTGGCAACAATACCGCTGAAAAGTATTAATGTAGATTATGGATAAATAAGGCATTTCGTCTAGGAATGCTCATACTATCTGTTGTGTTGCAGGACTTCACTAATTCAGTTGTATCTGATGTTCACTGTCAAGGAATGATTTTACTTTTTTTTTTAAAGAACGTGAGAAATACTTTCAAAGAGTTTGAAGTGTATGTGGGGCATCAGAAGTGGAAGATACATGAGATATATGACTTTCTACTTTGATTGTATAAGTTTGCACATTTGGATAAGGTTTGCATGTGAATATGTATGCATGCATGATGAATGCATTCGTACTCCACATATTCTAGGTTGTACGATACCATTAAATCACAACTGTCTTTGTAAGTAATTATTAAGTAGGGATCGTGCTTAGTGCTTTCATGTAAGTAGCAGTTTTTACTGGTAGAAGAGTACCTCATTTTGGTTGAGTGATTGCCAATCATTCTGACTGAAATAATCTTGCATTCATGATCCTGTTGTGGAACTGTTTAATTTGAGGTCTCCTGAAGCCAGCTGTACTTGAGTGTTACCTGTGTGTGTTTAAGTCTATGTCTATCCTTTAACTGTGCATTTGAAAATTTGTGTATTAAAGGATAAGGGTTAACAACTGATTTCTATTTATCACTTCATTAAACACCCCTTCATGCTATCCAAAATCCATTACATTGATTTCATGCTACTAGCGTCCTGTTTTAGTAACACTCGCTGCTATTCCATATTGTTAGCTGCATCAGTTTCCTGGGACTTCTTAATAAAACGGCAGTCCTAGTTCAGCATAGCCCAATTAAGCCAAGTATTTTGTAGCAATGTATTACACTTACACAGCAGTTCTCATGAAGCGTTTTACAATCACACGTCTAGAACCACCGGACTACAGCTCCCTAAGTGGTAGAGGGCAGCTGTTACCTGAGATTTTAAACAGCGCAGGTTAATGACAAGAGGAGAAAGCTCAGTTACATTAAGGCAAACATGTTATTTTAACACACACTACAGGCTCTTCAGCACCAGCTCAATTCAGTCAGTGCTGGAGTTTGAGAACTTGCCTGAAAAGCCTTGGATATATTATCTAAGATTTTGTCATTAAAAGACCTTCATTTTCCTGATCCCATACTGGTCTCCCTTGAAGGAGAGGAAGTTTTATTTCCTGTGAGAGGTTGCTTTGCTTTGAGACTTTTTTGTAATTTTGCAAATATGCTATTAGCACATTGGTGCTACTGAAGTACTTGACGTGCCTCTGAAGTATTAATAGCTTGTCACTCGTTTCAACTTGCCATCTTCAAAAGGAATATTGATTGGACTGTTACACACGCATACACACACTGGTTTTCACAAGTACTGGCAATAGCCTGGCATTTGGCTGTTTCTCATCCTTATTTCTTTAAAAGTGCTTATGTATTTCCTCTGTCTAGAACAAACTATAGATGCATGTCAGTAATAACAACTGTAAATGAAAATATGTTCATACACTTTCTTGGAAAATAAAATTCATATTCGTGCCAATTTCTGGTTGAACGGGGTAGCAACTTCAATCATCAGTGCTTTTCTGCTGCCTTGAATCTATGTAATAAATGTTTTCTTCCTAAGGTGAAAAAAGAGGGGTTTAAGTATAAAGGTCATATATAGACTCCAACAAGAAAACCCATTGCATGAGCTTTGTTATCCTGATAATCAGTTGGGGTGGATCACTCACCACAAGATGTCTCAGAAGAAAACCATCACTGAAATAAGCAGTTGAGATCAGTAACAATCTGAAAGTGTCCAGTTTAAGAAACTAGAATTAGTTTTCACTAGTACTTGCAAAACAAATTTTGTCCAAGAGAAGAAGAGAGGAGGAAATTAGGTTTTTCAGTCTCAGTTTGTGTTGCAGCTGCAGTGAGATGAAGTTCTCCAAAGAAATCAGATAACTGGAAGTGGGATGCCAGTAGGGCACAGAAACTCCTTCCCCTCTTCTGGTAGTGTCACTCCCAAGTTTTTATGGTAGTGGTGTTATTCAGGTAGCAGAAATGTTTTGTGTTATCAATATCATGAGGATAGACTTTGAGGGAAAAGGGCCCAGAACTGTCAGTTCACCCCTTAGGAAGTAAAGCTGAAAGTCACATAATAGTGAAAGGAAACAAATAGGCATACAAAAAAATTTAAAGCCAACAAGTGAGACATTGTGTGCATGAATTTCAGATAAGCTTTAAAAAAATACAGTTATAACAGTGACAAATATGTTGCTTTTCTGAAACACAAATAAAATTATGTAGTCATGTCCACATCTCATATATATCAGATTCTTCTCTTAATATCTGAGCAGAAAAAGACAGAGTTGTCAAACTATCATTTTCTCTTGGGATATATAAATTGCAATATATATTATGTCATACTTGGAGGAAAATATTAAGTAGAAAGTGATGTTAGTTTGCTTTTTTAAGTGGAATGGAAATTTATTAAAATATTTGGATCAAGGACTTCTAGATGATATTAAAAAACAGTACAATGGGTTTCAAGTGTTAAAAAGATTATACTTATTTAAGCATGTGGAATCATGACTAAAATCTGATGTGCTTTTTGCTATTACAGTATTTTCAATGCTGGTTCCAGAGTATTATTTAAACAATTTTTAACTTCAATAAGAAATTAAGATTATACTTATTTAAGCATGTGGAATCATGACTAAAATCTGATGTGCTTTTTGCTATCACAGTATTTTCAATGCTGGTTCCAGAGTATTATTTAAACAATTTTAAATTTCAATAAGAAATTGTCTGAATTATAACAAATATGTTTTGAGTATACTTTTCATTATTTTTCTAGTAAACTTGTTTACTGGTGAAAATAATAATAAAAAAATGAATTTTTAAAAAAATATTGCTTCATTTCTGTTCTTAGAAACATCCTGAACTATAATTCTATTGAAACTAAAAGCTGTGCTTACACCTTTACATATCTGAAGCGTGTTATTTCTACTCAAGTTTTGACTCTGAGTATGAACCCATTACCAAGCAGAAATTAATCGCATAAATTAATTGGCCCATAATTATTACAAATTCATACATGGAAATCCTGATAAGTTCACAGATACTGCATGAACAGACTGAGAGAAATGACCAGTTAGCAGATCAGTTACAACCTTGCAGAAGATTTTATCTTAAAGTTTGGTGGCATGTGTAGAAATGGTAAATATCTCTAACTATGCAAAAGTACCACATTCCTTAATTACAGGGAAACTGCTGTCAAATGTTGTAAAATAAAATGGCCAATATTTATGAACATACTAGTCATCCTCCAGTATCTTCCAGTCATTCAGTATAGCCTTGAAGTCTGACTTCATACCATCCTACAGAAGTATTTGTTTTTTCATCAAATATCACCAGAATCAAAGTCAATAAACCATCATTACTTCAAGTTAATGAATCAGACCATGGGCAAAGTCCCTTCTCCTAAGCCAGACATATTCTAAATTGACAAACACCAATTCTTTTCAACAGGAATTCATGCAGCACTATCTAAATCTTTATTTAAAGAAGCTAGAATGGTACAAGCTGCTGAAATGGAAATTGATTTTCTCTTTTTCTCTTGTTTGGTAGTGATGTTGGTTAAAGAGATCCCCAGTACTCTTTTACACCTGCATTTGCACTCTTCATGACATGTTTGTAATACTTGACTCTGACACAGTCTATTTCAAACTGCTGGTAAGAATACTTTACAAGGGAGGCTAGCATTACTGTCCCGATTCTGCAGATAGGAGCGCAAACACAGTTTCTCTGAGATCGCTAAACATACCAGTAGCCAGAGAAGGAATAGAAGTCTGGAGGTTTTTTTGGTCTTGTTTTTTAAATGCAGTTCTTGAAATTGAAAGAAAAAAACAAAACAAAACAAAACACATGTTCAGTCCTTTATATGAAATTGTGTTATTTGGAATCTTCTCATGTCAAATTACTGGCTTAAAAGCCCTGTTATCTGATTTTACAGTACCTTCCTACCTTCCTTTTCTTTCTTCAAATACAGTATTACATAAAATAAACTTTAAAAAAGTCTCATTTCATGTTTTGCCATTAGTGAACGTAATTTTTTAAATACTTTTTTAGTCTTAGAAAGTAAATTGGCTTTTATATCCAGGTAAATTCAAATGCTACATTATTTTGATATAACTAACTAGGCAGGGTGTTTTCTCATTTTGCCCGTCCTACTCGGTGCCTGTCAGCATGCAGCTCTGTTTGTGGGAGCCTTAGGAAAATTACATTTAAAAGTCTCAGGAAGTATTAATGTGGATTGTTTTCTGCAGAGAGACTTGGGTTTGACAAGCAGCTGCTGGAAACATGGGAAGTCTCAGTCCTTTGCAGCATCCAACTTGCATACCAGTCAGCTGGATACTGAGATAAATCTCTGCCTCTAGAATAGGAGGTAAATGCTTAGTATAGTGTGTCAGTATCTCCTGTTTTCTGATTCCAAGATTCATAGTAGATTGCATTACCTGTTTGGAAATATCAGTCAACTCGTTCTCATCTCTAAAGTAGCATAGTATTTACGTTTAAACCCTTGGAGGGCAAGTGAGCTGTGTGCAGGAAATACTCAGGAGATTTGAATTCATGTTCTTTTCTCATAGGTCACTCTTAACAAGTGAAGTATTCCTTTACCTGTATGCACAATTTAGTTTCACACTTTGAAGGTTGATTTAGCTCACAGCAGAATTACAATGGCAGATAACGTAAACGTGACCACATGTGAATATTCTCATATAAGAAACCCTGCCCTTGGTTCTCACGTTTCTTAAGCTACATGATAGTTTACTGATGAACACTTACAGCCATCTGTGAAGATGGCATGTAGCCCATTTCTAATAGGTGCCAAATAAACATGTTTTTAGATGGGAATCTTGTGCAATACTGCAAATGCTATCTCAGCTACAGAAAGGTCCTGCATTTTCACAGTTTTGCCAAGCATCCTTTTACACTTCATAATACTTGTTGACACTAACACCAGAAAAAGAGGATTTCTCTTAAACAGATAAAGTAGGCACCTGTGCCTGCCCACAAGGAAAATATAATTGTAGGAGTAACCTCGAATAACAGAATTTGTCAGAAAATTAACATACAAAAGTCCTGTAGTAATTCTCTATTATTAATCTAATTCCAGAGTGCATTAGTAAATTAAAGACCAGGGCACCGATTTCAAACTTTTCAAAAAAATTAGTAACTGGTAATGAAAACAGAGTGCTCCCTCCCACAGATTGTCATCTTTGGGTTTTGGCATTGTGGTTAGATGAAAAGGGATATTACATATTTGCCATTTGTCACGAAGTTTAGTCATCTTTATTACAGTCAGCTTAATTAGAGTTGTAATTCAGCTCAGAAAAGTTGTATTCTTTGGAAAATATGTAACTGATAAAGTTAGTTGATAAAGTGAAACTTTCTGCTTTGTGGGTTTTTATCACCTTTTTTTTCCTTTAAATGCCCACCTGCCTTTTAGCATTTCTCAAGGAATTACTTGTCATGTGCCATCTACTGTAATTTTCAGCACATTCAGTGCACCAGCTTGCTAACAGGGCGTATTTAAAATTTTATCATGACATAGAAGCCTTTGAAGAAATTTTGTATCTTCGATATATTTTTTTAAGAAACAAATAGGCCAAAAACCATGCTGTAGATGTTTAGTATCTGGAAATTTTGCTTGTGTGAAGAAATAGTGTATGTTTGAGCAGCCTGATACATAATTTCAACCATATTTTGTAATTTCAGAATTCATCAAAAATTCTCTTACACTTATTTCCTCTTTAGAATCTTAATAAAAATTCAGGCATGTTTTTACCCAGAAATTATATTAGATTAAGTAACTCATTTGGACCAATCATTTCTCTGTGCAACATTAACATCATCAATCTTATGTTAGAACTCCAGTTTCTTTCTTTTTTTTCTCTATTGTATAAGAATCTAAGATTTCTGAGAAGAAACACTGGAACAATGTTAATCAAAACATAAATAATTGTTTGATAGTCATACTGCTCCCTACTGCATATGCACGGTTTACACATGGCTGAAGTACCAGAAGAAATCGTTAATTTCTCTAACTTGATTGTCTCAAAGAGAATAACCTGACTCACAAAATGGACTGGTAGAATAATTCAAATTGAACCTGTTCAACTTACTCATAAATCCAAATGCAAGTAAAGATAAAAATTAATTTATCTTGGACAGAAAAAAAAATTAGTGTCTTTTAGAAAATGATTCCGTTTTGAGTAGCGAAAATTTACGGTACAAAAATGGATGAACTAATTATTATTTGTGAAAGTTTCTGCCTTGACTATGCTGATGAACTGTGATCCCAAGTCTTTCATAGCTGTAAGCTATTTGTACAGGTGCTGCAAGATCCGCTCTTATATTTCAGCTGAGGACGTGATTATGGTGCAATATAATCAGTACTACTAGTGCCATAAACTGCAAGGGCATAATCTCTACCATCTGTGGAATATCAGGAACTATAACACTCTGCGTTGGTATGCAGTTGGAGTTAAGGTATTGTCCTCAGTAATGAATACAAAATTATTGTTTTGTTTGCCCTCAGTTATGACTGATTTATGAATCTCGAATACAGAAGAAGAATTGGTGCAAAATTGTGTGAGGGAAGGCCAGTGACCAGCTTAGAGGTTGTAGTTGCTGATGAGACATGGAAGCATGAAGGAAGCCTAAAATGTGGATTTGTTGTAGGCTCTTGCACCAATATTCAATGTGCAAGAAGTGTAGTCCTTGCAAACAGCTCTGAGCTTGTGTTCAGGCACCTTTGAGCAGTTGTGGCCTTTGCCACTGACCTGCTGTGTATATATTGGCAACAATATTTTTTATCTTCAATAGCCATTCTTTTCTGATGAAATCATATATTACTGGGCAGGGACTCTTTGTTATTCTGTACAGGGACTGGTATAACACATTCTGAAACCTGATTAGCTCCACCTTATACATTGCTGTAATAGGCCCTCCTCATCCCCCCCACCCCCCAAAAAAGTTTTGTAAGTGTAACTGATTTTTTTTCTCATCTTTCATTATTTTCCATGTTTTGTAGCACATTGTTAAAGGATTTAAATTCAAAGAATTAATTTTTGTGGAACAGAGTTTAAATTCTGTTTGTTCATACTGGTTTTATGTATAAGGTTATGTATAAGCCTTTTATTTTTATATGTGTAACTAACATTTTTAGTAATATGCAGTGTCAATATAATAAATTTTTGAGCACGTAGATGCTACTGGATACATAATGAATGAAACATGATGGAAACTGATACTTAAACTAGATTGATTTTTTTTTTTCTTTTTAATTTAGTGTGCTGATGGTATGTTGTCCTTTGGGTCTATCCACATTCTGTTTAGTGGAGTCTTCAGTCTAGTAATTTTTTTAAAAAAAGTTTGTCCTTCCTAAAAAAGGACTAGTCATTCACAGGATTTGAGCTATAGACTTTGAGAATCTCTTAAGTACATGATCAGAATTAAAGCCAAATTTCATTTAATGTTGCTGCTGTTTGTCTTCACTTTCATTAATTTCACTGCTACTCCATCATGGTTGGGAACTCTGAATCATAATTTTTTTCAATCTCTAACACATTTTTTCCCCCAAGGAGACACTACATTTAAAAGTTAATTAGTTTCCTCACAAATGTGCAAGTCAATAAAATTGACTTATGATTATTAAAATCATAAAAATGACATCAATTCTACAGATCTGGAATATTTCTGAACATGTATTCATCACATGCAAATTTCATTGGGATACAGATCATCTGCACTTCATGCTCTGACAAGACAATACGCTAAGACAGGGATGAGCTCAAAAAAAAAAGAGAAAAGAAAAAAAGAGACAAGGATATGTTTAAAAAAAAAAAAGTTAACTGGTGCCAACTTGCAGAGCTCTTTTACTGTTTGACCTCTCCTTGTCTTCTCTTTCACTTTTCTTTCGTGTTTGTAGTTTTCATTTGGATGATTTTGGAAGAGCGATTAAGTTACTTGCCTGTGTATATGTAATGTGCTGATAATAACAGGATGGTAAATGTTTGAACCAGCAGTGAATAACTTTGCTATGAGTATCTGAAGGAAGAAAAATAAAAACAGGAAGCAAACAGCAAGTTACCAGAAATTTGTATGTGTCAAATACATTAAAGTTCCAAATTGCAAACTTTGGCAAACATAATTCCTTAAATAGCGCAATAGTATATTTGATCTCTTTTTTTCCTTTCTGCTACTTTCCTTTGCATGAGATTAAGCTATTGTATTTTATTCCCTTCCTCCTGGACTAAATTTCTGAAGCTGTTGCTGCTATCGGTTTGCAATTTATGTTGCTGCACTTTTCTAGAGTTCTAGTTATGGATCATTTCCACTGTGGCTGACGGTGTCAAGACATGATTTTCAGTTTGAAAACTCATTAATGACATCCATGTAAGTTAGTAACTCACAGTATATATGGAACTCCTTTTGCATGTGCAGCTGTGCTAACAGTGATGCTCAGCAGCTCCTAATCAAGATAGCAAGGTGTATGTGGATATCCGTAGGGTTGTGCTCTGGTTCTGGTAGAATTATGTACTTTTTGCTATGGGAAGATGGAATAGGATGTGTGCCTGTTAAATCTAATGACAACCAGAAGCTGGGAGGGAAGCTAAGCAGATTTGGTTGCACAATTGCAATTTTAAAAGATCTTGACCATTTGGAGAAAAGACCTGGAAAAAGAAATAATTCATTTTTTGCAACAAGGCAGTTTACAAGGACAGATGTGTTGGTGTTCATTTTAACAAAAATATTCAACTTCTTAAGTATAAGATGAGGAAATCTTGGGTCTAAGTAGGCTTGAGAAAGTGTGTGTAAATATCTATGTCTGTCATGTACATGTATGTATGAGTAAGGTATAATGAAGGTAAAGCAACCAATGAGTAAAAAAAAAAAAAGCACAGTTGTATAAAAAATTTAAAATATGTAGTGGTCCATATAAACACCTGTACAAAAGATGATGCAAAATGCTTTTTCCTCTGCTCAGTTTTAGTCTTCACAAACCTTCATAAAAAGAGGAAGCTTGTAGATTTCTCCCTAGCTTTGTGCTAAAGGAATTTTTTTCCCATCATCTGGATTTCACAGTGGTTGCTCTTTCTTCTACTATGAAAGTACAAGAAAGTTTAAAGGATCCATAGTGGCCTCCAAGGATAAGATATGTTCTCATGTCTAAAATATATGTCTATATTTTTCCTAAAGTATTCGTGGTATGGACATTAAAATTAATATTGTGCCAACTCTCCTTCATTTTTATATTAAATGTTTTGACGCAAATACTAAAAATAAGGGTGTCCTAAAGCACGGCACACCTATGCAAAGCTTACTTCCCTCCATTTATTTTTTCTTCCGGAAAGCATAATTTATTTCTATGCAGCTATCGCTAAATGATACTGTGAAATTAATTCTGTAATACAGCAGGGAAGAAACTGTTCATAAGAGTTCATACGTTCAGAAGAAACAGACTTTTTCATTAGAAAAGCTTTATGCTTTTTTAGTAAATAAGATTTTTAAATATATTATAGTAGTATTTGAAATCCTCACTGAGATACTAGCATCTGTACAAAAGGTAATAAAGGTCAAAGAAGAGACATGGGCAAAATGTGACAAATCGGCGTAGTTTCCACATGGTTTTCAGCCTTTCCCAAGGAGGATTAGCAGCTTCGTAGCTAGTACCAATGAGTCCTGATACCTTTTTTGTGTTATTGCTGAAATAATGTCCTTTTTCTTTAAACTTCAGTGTGTAATTTTGACTTCAGTTTGAAAGGGATTTTTCATAATGGAAATTTTTCTCTTTCAACAAAGTTGCATTTTATGAACTTTCTATCAGAATGGATTTTCAGAAATTATGTACTTGATGGTAGAAGACATCAACAACCAGACTTCTAGCCCTGTTTAAAAGAAAGAAAAGAAAAGGGGGGGGGGGGGGGAGTCCATTTCCTTCCAAAGAACAAAATACAGCATGTCTTCCAAAATTTGATGGCATCACTGCTCTTTCATTTCTAACTTGTAACAGCCATAAATGATAACAAAAATATATTCCTCTGCACACAGCCAAAAACATTAGAAAATCTACTAATCCTTTTTGGTATCCTGTGTTGCACCAATACTGGCTTTTGTTTGGTTGAGGTTTTTTTCTTTTCAAGAGGAAAACCATGTGAGGGATCTTTCATCTCACTGATTTTCTAGCATAAATGGAACTTGCAAATTACACAAATTTAGCTTTTCTTTTTTTTTTAATTCACTTGCATTGTTTAAGCTGTAACTGCCAAATACCTATAGCATATAATTTATTAGGTGTGTTTAAGCAGTTATATGTTTGTTCTAGTTTTTTAGAAACGGAGGCAACTGAATGTTAGGGTTTGGTTTCCCAATATTTTGAGTGAATGCTCTGAAATACCTTATTTCTGTCTCACTTTCAATAAGGGTTTCTGTGGTAGTTTAGTAGCATCTCTCTTGCACAGTGGAGCTGGCCAGATGTCCCTTATAATTATGTAGCAGTCATGTGTGCCAAAAATCCTTGTCAAATTATAACTACGCACTTCGGAGGTAGATAATTTAATGGTATCAACTCGTAGCTGTGCATGTTAATGCAAAAGGAAAATCAAATACGTAAAGCGTAAGTATTTTTAGTGTATATATAAACCTATATACACTGTTTTATTACAAAGGGAGCTACTGAGATTTATTATTTTTTTTTATTTTATTCTTTAAATTTTTACTCTTCACTTTCAGTTGTATTGACCAAGCAAGCAAGATGCCCAGTAGCAGTACAAGGGATATAGCTGTTGAGGTGAATTTGTAATCACAGATTTATAATTATAGTACAGACTTGTACTTCAGCCTCATAGGGTTATCGGACTGCAGTGTTACTTTAAGTGCTGAGGCATTTTCCAATAGCAGCAAGAATTTTTAATTTTATGCTAAGAATATGCTCAAAATCATATCAACTGGTCTTAATATTTATCTTAACTGTTCAAATCACTTTAGCTTTTAAAGTATGTTGTATTTCACGCTGCTGTGTTTGCATCGAGTCCTTGTTTATATCAACTGCTACATTATCCCTTCTTCTAACTGAATTCCTCTGATTTCTTATGCATTATTTTTTAATAAACTGAAATATGATTTGGCATTTTTGTTTTTCAAATTTATTGTTAGAAGCATATCTTGATGCTAATAAATAAATATCATAAAGTCCAAGTTTGCCTGCTGGTAATTAAGCATACTTGCACATCCTCGTAGGAACATGATGGGAATATTTTAATTTTTATTATTTAATAAACATTATTTATGTTGTACAATAGGTGGAGAATATCTCTTGATTCTGGTAGAAGCTGGTTTCTATGTACAGCGAAGGCAGGGAATTTTTTTATGAAACACAGATCATGTAGCTGTACAATTTAGCAGGCAATTCTGTGTATGCTAACAGTGTAGATGAGTTCAAGGCAAAACTGGAAAATTCACTCAGAAATACATAGAAGCCAGGTGGCTCCAAAACTACTCTTAATGGTAATGGTTAGAGTCTCAAAGAGCTTTGGGGGAAGTAATGTGTACATTTGCCCTATTTTTCTTTAATTTTCCCTGGACATCTCTTTAACGCTTTTGGAGCCAGGATAGTTGAATCAAGTGGTTGCGTAGTCTTAATTCTGTATGCCTGTTCTTACACTGCACCATGAGCCATAGCTGAATTAGCTTTTGAAAGAAAATTGTTCTTGTTTTCTTCCCTACTCCCTAGATTTATTCATAGTCTAAAGTATTCATGAAAGGCTGTTCACACCAAAAACACTTGTAAAAGCTCAGTGTTTGATTTTGATCTGAGTGGAAATGTTGTATTGAAATGAAGTTGATTGGAAAATCAAGGTTCTACTTACACATGTTGGGGAAATGGTAATAATTTACAAATTAAATTTGTAATATATATATACACTGCATACTGCAGTCCTGGTGTGTAGTACATACCTGAATTTTATTTGTCTAAACTTCCAGTGGAGTCTAGAAAGTTATTCCTGACTCTCAACTAAAGCATAAAGGGCAAACTGCAAAGTCAAAACCTATAAATAGACCAATTAAGAGTAATTAGAATTAAATTTGTTTAGGTATAGTATGGAGAGAATGACAGACACTTTCAAATCCATCAAAAAGTGATATGTAAAATGTTGTAAGTTTCCGCTGTGAAATGATGTGTTTGTGCAGCTATATCTTGCTTTTTCTTGTTCATGAGATTCCAGCAACCTACATCTTTGTTCACATTTCCTGTGATTTACACTGTTATTGTAGTTGTACTGTGTGTTCAGGCTTAATCGGTACAATGAACCATACAGAAAACTGATGTAGCTTTTAGGAAAAGAAAGTACCCTTCTGAGTAATACAAGTCTGAGTTAATTTGAAGAAAAATTTTAATCCTTTTGGAGTACTTGCTGGGAGAATGAGACATTCTTCTGGAACCAATGGTGAAAAGAAGCATTTGATCATTTCGTACCCTTTTAAAGTTGTGGTAATATTTTCTTGGAATATAAAGCAGATAAGAAAGAGTTATCATTTTAAGTGCTCTTTTGATCGTTGTAAAAGAGATTCAACATCAGAGTCAAGTGTATTAGATTTCAGTGAGGAAGGCTTTTATCTTGCAATATGCAATACCCACTTGGTGCCTTAACGAGGCTTAACAGGATCCTGCTGAAAAATTTTAAGAGAACTGCTTCAGGCAAATGTTTCATGGTGCATTACCTAAACATATATCATTTGGGATCTGATGGCCTCGGTTACTGGAGAAACACTAGATTTAGTGTCAGTAATGTAGCCAATTTATCAAATCACAGAAGGTAGACTGTTTTCCTACCATTAATTTCTTCACATTATGCTAAAAAAGTTATCATGCTTCATCTTATTTAGAGAAAGTGGAACTTTGTTTGGTTGCTAAATAAGTGAGGTGCAATAAAAAGAAAATTGTAGCAGATACTGCTGGTTTTCATTCATGCATATGCATATATGTATGTGTATGTATGTGTGCAGCGGTCTATTTTAATGTAGACCCAAACTCAGAGATGGTTTACTTTTTTCTAAGCCTACTTGTAGCGGAGAAGAGTAATATCTATGTGACTATTAGTAGCCAGTTACTTTCTATTTAATTTGCTTTTATTCAAATCTTAAAACTTGAATTTTATTGAAAGTTTTCTTATGATGAGTAAAGGAGAATTGAAAATTCCATTTTGTAAATAATTTTTCCCTAAATCAGGGAGTTGGAAAACCAGCTTGAAAACATCTTTTTTTTTCTTTTTCTTGAAAACATGAGTAAAACATTATGCAAAATTTGCTTCTTTACGTAAAACATTTAATTATGCTGAAGGAAAATACTACTTTTTAACCTTCAAATAACAAAAATAAACTCCAAGATAACTGTTGCATTTAACGCATTTTAAATGAAAATTCTGACTTCAATTTTTACTTTTATAATCAGAACAATTTACTAAATTTAACATGAACTTCTGTGCAACTATTTGACTCCAAAATGCATTGCTCAGCAAATAAATGATTTTTTTAAATCTTGGCAAGATGTGTTATGGAGTCTGATTTAGTTATAAGTGCTGATGTGTTAACAGCTACCATCTGCTATATGTAAATGGAAGAAGGGAAATACAAAATAGAAATAGTTAATGATGTACCCTTGTCATATTACAGGCTATGCATTTACTTGTCTATTCCACAGTTTGGTGAGATGAATTTTTTACTGAAAATAAAGTTACAGATCAGAAGTATAAATATTTTTCATATTTCTTACATCCCAAGTCTGACATCATAACTGTCTCCTGACTGTGCCAGTTCGTCTATTAATAGTATTTCCTTCTTAAAGGTTGTTTCTAATTTTGTGTCTGTAATTACAATAGCAAAGTATCAGATATAGTTGCTTAACTAATTACTTCTGTGTAGGTTCTATTATCTGTGCTTTCAATTGATTGTGTGCAAAAATAAATCTAAGGACCAAGACTGTCTCTGAAAATTAGAAATGGAGGTTTAAAACCTTTTTAAACATATGGTTTCCCACGTAAAGAGTTGTTATTCATGTTATGCCACTTAATTATAGACTACACTTAGAAACAAAACTATAGTGTAAAATCTTTAGCATTTAGAGATATGTAGGCTGTGGGATGACAAGCTGCCTCTGTCTAGTAGGTGTGAGTCTGCTTGTGTCAGACTTACAAATGCTCTTGAACCAGAGCTGTGTGTGGATCTATTGAGAACAAGAGAGTTTAAATCCGAAGGACAGACACTAATGTGCTTGGATTTACTGTCCTTTTTTACTGTATATACTTAATTCAGTGTGTTGGACTTGTATTATATAATATTACAAAATCATAGATGAACATTTCTGGCCTTCCAGATGCTTCAGGCAGGCCTGTCCATAAACTGCATCACTGTTGTAATGAGTGATATCACTGACATTGTTAGATTTTGCTAATTTCCTTATTTCTCTGTTTGCATATAACTTGCATCGTGTTAGATCTTTCCTTTGCCTGACTCATGGTCACAAGGCTGTGCAAAGGAAAGGAGTTGACAGTAAACCTAGAAGGGAGTTGCACAGTCTGGACTGAAATTGGAGGCCATATGAAAACCCCTTTCAAGATCAGCACCTGTGTTTATCACATTCCAAAAATAATTTCTTATTTAGAGACTGAATTCTAATACAATAGTTATTTCAGAGCAAGACAAGATATATTCCTGTACTCTTTGTTAGTAGGCTATTCAATAATTTTTCAGCAACAGCATCAATAAATGTCAGGTATACTCTTTGTGTTGTGGTGACCCAATCTGAACCTCAGTGTAGACAACTAACCAGATTTTCTGGGTTTATTTGGAGTACTTCAGTGCGATATAGCAAAACAATACCTGTACAGAATCTGTTCTCACTAGCAGTAGTATGGAAAGATAGTCTCCAAACCTGGGTGCCTATTTTTTTTACCATTTCTAAGGTAACTACATTGCCTCATGTAAGCTCAAAGTAGTAACTATGTTATAACTATTTAGCTAAGTTTTTTACATATGTTTTTTCTTTTCTTTTTCTTTTTCTTTCTTTTTTTTTTTTTTGCTTGCCTAAAACTTTAATGATTTCTGTAAAATTTAAATTGTTAATCATGGTGAGCTATTCTTATTGAAGGCTTTCAGATTTAGATTTCTTTAGTGGTTTTTGATTGATACCAACAAATTCACATGCAGTTTATAGGCATGTATAGACATTTTCTTCCCCACTTTTAAACATGAATTGAAAACATTATACGGAAGACAGAGCAATCATACCACATGAGTGTTTCCTTTGCAGTTGAATTGAATGTTTCTTAACTAACACTACAGGTTTAAGCTTTCTTAAAATAACACTGTTCAAATCTCACTTGAACATTATGTGAATTGTAATTATACCAGTGACTAATAAACAGCCGTCATTTATAAAGCATCCTAATCAGAAATGTTGCTGATGCTAAATAAAAAGTAATGAAAACATTTCCAGATTTTCAAATTAAAGTCAAAATGAGTAGTTGAATTAGTCAAAATAATTGTCTAATTTGGACAATGGATCCTTAGTTTTGATAAGTCTGCCTTGAATAAGTATCTTCATTGGTAGACAAAGGATAGTGATTTCTGTTTGTTATAAACATTATTTTGGCATGTTTATTGAACACCAGTGGATTAAATCTAATTGAATTTTGATTGCCTAGGAGACTTGCAATGGATTACATAGCAGGAGTCATTGGCTTATATTTACAGCTATAACATACTGCTAAATTTCAGCATCATCATAAACAGTTTAATTTAATGATTCTATTTGGCATATTAGAATCAGCGATGGATTGCAAGGACTTGCCTATTGCCTGTCATACTCATGCTTTTATAGAACAAGAAAATAATTTTTTTTTCTCTATTTGTATGAAGGGAAAATCAACTTTAATTATGACTGATTTACTTCCTACTGATAAATAAGGAATATATCATATTGGGAAAATGGCAGGGACAGATGAGCAAGAATTTAATTTCCTTTTTTTATCTCATTATACTGTGTGGCTAAACTTCATGAAGAAATGCTCACTTCTTGATTTAGATTAATTTTTGATCTATGTTTATAATAGCCTGTTTCCAACAATAACTTATCAGCAGCCTTTCAGTTAGCACAAAATTTCTTAGAGTCATTGACCCAATTTGACTAAATAGATTAGGCAAGTCTCGCTAGTAAATCTTTCAGTGGGTAAAAACACACAGGGAAAAGTACATTCTGGGGACTTTTCAGAGAGTTTCTGTTTGTGCAGAAAAGGTGGAACAACTGAGGCATCAAATGTAAAAGGAAAGGAGTCGACAGCTGCAGGAGCAGACCTGGAGTGAGATCACTGTATATAAGAGATTTGGGTAGGAGGAGGAAAGTGCCTAACCTCCCGCCTTGGCAGCCAGATGTGCCCACACTTACGCTTTTTTTTAGGCGCTGCAGATCTCCCCCAGCAGTTTTATTTGGAGTCAGTGCTGAAAAGTGGAAGTATCATGTCCTGATGCTAGGGTCTCTCCTACTAAGCTCTGAGCTCATTGTCCAGAGCTGACAGTTTTACCAGGAACCAGTTTGTCAGCGTGGTATTCATTCTGAATTCTAGTTCACATGCCTTCTTTCTGGTTTGAAGAAGGAATTTTGCTGCACACTTCAGGTCTAGCAAATTTTCTTCCTATTGATGTATATATTCTGATTTTTCAGCTGTACAATAAGCAGTAGCAGCAGGCTGCTCATTGACCTTTAAAAACAGTCCCTTAATGTTTTGCTGTATGTGTAAATGTTCTTTAAAAAATTCCTCATGTTTATTACATGGGTGTTAATGGACCCTGAAAATAGAAACAGCTTTATTTTTGTGATGACTTCTTCTTTCCTTTGTAGTTCATAACTGTTTATATACAACATTGTGAAATGGTTGCTGTACTTCAGCAGCTGCCAGAACTCTAGATACACCAAAGTATTCTAAGATGACAGAACAGATACTATTCACGTAGAGCTCCATGGACTTTTGACGATGTTCTGTAGCAGGAGCTTGAATAACCAGTTTCCATGAATGGTCATTGGGCACTACAATCAAATATAGAAGGCCCACATTAGAAGTTAAACATTAGACCTGCCTAGTTATTTCTCAGATGAGGCTTTATGATCTCAGGAAAAAAATGTACTTATTTTAACTTTGAGAAGCAACTTCATCATTAGCCTTGGGTATGGACCTTTTTAATACAACCTGCTCTTGTTTATGTTGCTGTTGTAGCTTGTAATGTTCCTAGTACTTCTGCTGAGCTTGAGTCATTCTTTAAGGAGCTTTTTCTGCCACAGATTTAGAAAGAAACAGAGAGAAATAAGGTTCAGAAAGAAAGAAATAACTACACAAAATCTGAGTGTTTCCTGGGAGGAAGGAGGCAATAGCTTCATCTCTTGGTCATTTGGCGCTAGCACTTGTCTTCCAAATGTGCTGCAGCAGCTTCTTTGAGGGTCCACGCACATCAAGTGAACGGCCAGAAAGCAGAGGAAGGCATTATCACTCTTCTCAGGGTGGTGATGCACTCAAGGCTGTCTCTGATAACTACTGCAGCTCAGGGTGGGGTTTGGTTGCCTTGTACTGCTACGGTAGAAAAAGGCTTTGCCTCTGTTACCATTGCCCTCTCTAGGTCTCGGCTAGAGAATTGCACAAATAGCAGGGCATAAGTAGAGTTAAAAGTGCAGGTTTCTTCTGCATTCGAGAGTCTTCTGGATGGCACATGGCTCAGAAGAGAAAGTGACAGAAGTTGCCGGGTTGTGACAAGTTGAGGGGAGAGGTAACAAAAGAATATTCCATAGAGAAATGGGTATAATAGTTTATTGCTTGTAGCAAATCTGTAAAGGTGAGCATTTGTTTGACCCTTTGCCATGTCAGTCAGCCATATAATGACTTCCAGAAGAAGTCTGATGGCTGGGAAGCCTCAGCTATTACCACTTTCACTGTTGGTAACAAATTGGAACCAGAAGCTGCTAAGTTGTCTTTCTAAGTGCCTTAAATAGGAGATCTGTGTGACAACCTTTTGCTGCGTCATCCAAAGAAAGCTGCCAGCCTTGTATAGCTTAGAAGTTTGGCAGGAAGTAGTTCCTACAGGTACCAAGTTTAAAGTTAAAATTAAAAAAAAAATTAATCTTGGGTTGTTCAGCTTTTCTCCTTTGCCAGACTTTGCAATGCAAACAAGTGGTTGTTACATATGTATGCTTGTATTAGTTGATTATTTATGTGAATTGTTATTATTAGCTTTCATCCTACGTACTGGCAGTTATACACTCCATGGACAAACGAAGATTACAAGAGGTCTCACTCTGGGACCTGGATTGTATATTTGCTGGACAAATAACCCAACAGATAAATTACTGTTTTTTTCTCTCGAGAACCTGTTTTTCTACCACATAGATTAATCCTTCTGATGTAAAGATTTTATGGATGTCTGAAAATATAGAACATGCATTTTTGTGCCTAACAATTAACTATTATGTAAAGGCGGAATTTGGAGGTTATTTGAAAACTTGATTTTAGCTGACTTACATTGATACTTTTCTAAATACGAGTGTGAAAGCAAGCAAAACTTCCAAACTATTTGACTAGGGAATAGTTGTGGTCTTCTGAAACAGTGGAGACTTCTTTATTTTTTAATAGAAATTTGTGTAACCAGTACTTAATATAGTGTGTATTGTGCTGCTTTATTTCTTCCCTGCTGAGAGGTTCTTTACCAGAGTAATTTGATGAAAACTTCCTCAGATATGCTGTGCCATGTTTCACTACTTGTAAGTCA